>NC_050575.1:33197385-33504950 GCF_011100635.1 Trichosurus vulpecula
CAACTGTTTAAAAGTAAATGGATACCACATACAAGACAGTTGAAATGGATTTGGGGGGGGGGGGATTTCGGTGGTGTGTAGCATTTCTAGTGAAGAAATTCCTTCTGCGAATGCAAATCAACAACTGTTCTGAAGTTCATGGTCTTAGAAATTATATAGAAATTAAGTGATTTGTCCAATGTCACATACCTAATATGTATCAGAAGCAGGACTTAAGCCTAGGTCTTTAATCTGAGGCCAGCTCTCTGTCCACTAACTTAACAGTCCTGAAACTTTTGGGTCTCAGGACCTCTTTACACTTTTATTTCCCAGAGGCAATTGGGGGTAAGTGACTTGCCCAGGGTCACAAAGCTAGTAAGTGTCTGAGGCTAGATTTTAACTCGGGCCCTCTTGACTTCAGGGACAGTGCTCTACCCACACTACCACCTACCAGCTCCACTTTACACTTTTAAAAATTATTGAAGACCCCTCCTCAAAGAGTGTAGGTTATAGCTACTAGTACTTACTGGATTAAAAATTAAAACATCTTAGTAGTATTATGAAAACAGTTTTGACCTTGTGGACCCCTTGAAAGGATCTGAGGGACTGCCAGGTGTCTCCCAACCATACTTTGAGAACCATGGCATTAATACATATTGCCTCTGTACATTTATATAATGCTATAATACATTTATACAAAACAACAACATATTACATAATACTTTGCTAAGCTTTTTCCTTACAACTCTGAGGTATCTAATGAATTTCAAAACCACCTTACTATTACTTCAATACTAACATCTTATACCATATACCACAATAAGTTTCAAATGGATACTTGACCCAAATGTGAAAGGTCACACTGTAGAAATTTAAGGTGTCTTCTGGCCAATATGGCTACCAGAATGGGAGACAAGCTACTACCTCCTACCTGCCCACTCCAGCAAAAACCCAAAATTAGCAGCAGAGTGAATAATGACTTCCTCCACCCTAGAACTGCACTGAATGTCAAGAAAGGAGGCAGCCAGCACCAGCTCGGGGCTTTAAGCCTGGGAGATCAGAGACTGGCTGGAAACATGGGTATCCTGAAAATCTTTGTATTTGAAGGCAACAAAACTAGAGGGCTCCCCTGAGAAAGTCCTAGGGTGGGGACTGAGAAAATAAAAATTGACTCTCTTCTGCATCACTGCCAACATCTTGTCTAAAAACCTAAGTCATGTTTATGTTTGAATTAAGTTCAGAAGTTCATAGGTTCAGAAGTTCAGTCTTCCTCTTTGAATTAAGTTTAAAAGTTCAGTTTCCCTATAAATCACTCTAATTAAAAGAAACTTATTATCTCTATACCACTAGCTGTCCTTGTACAGTTAGAGGAAAATCTGTTATCTATATACTTTTAGTTATTCTTGCAGGAGGACTAAATCGATCAGAATTTCCTAGCAAGATGGAAGGAAGGGCTGTTGCTAGTACCACATTCCTGATTTCCAATCATATTGTTCCCACATCTGTGATGCTTCTGACTTTGTAACCAATTGTATTGTCTTCCCCATCTATTTTTTGCCTTCTATTTTTTGGATGTTCCTCCTTTTGTTGATAAAAATGATCTGTCAGCCCTCATTCAGGGTCCTAGCTTGCTGAGGAGGCTAAGATCCTATTTACTGGCAAATTCATTGGCTTTGCTAATAAATTGATCGTTCTCAGAGCCTTATGCCTTAGTTTACTTTAATTTCAATCACAGACCTTTAGAAGTGCTGAGGAGATGGACACTAGGAATCTGTACACTCTTGGCACTGCGAGTCATGCCCTAAGTGGAGATCAGCCCAGAAATCCAGGTGACCTAAAGGAAGACCAAGCAGGGCAGAGCACCCAATCCAAAAGTGTAGCAAGGAGTGGAAGATGGCCCTGTTCCAGTCTCAATTCAGGAACTGAAGCAGGAGAGATGAGTAAATCAGAGAAAATGCTAACCAGTATAAAAATTTATTGCAAATCTAATGATCTCCCAAAAGCACTGCAAGCACAGATACAAAGGTAAAAATGGACTTTCCATATGGATGAACACCTAGAGGGAAAGCAAGAACTTAAAATGAGAGAGAGAGAAAGGAAGAGAAGATAAGTGAAATCTCTTGAGGAAAAAATTGGAAAGTGAAGAAATAGCTTAGAAGAGAAAATAGTCATCTTTACCAAAAAAATGGAATCCCTGAACATTAGAATACACCAAGCTGAAATCGATGAGACAACAATAAATATTAGGATAAAATCAAGATTCAAAAATATAAGATACCTGATACCAAAAACTAATTAACTGGAAAACAGGTCAAGGAGAGAGAATTTAAAATTATTTAATTCTGGAAAACCATGATTTTAAAAAAAGCCTGGATATTATATTTAAAGATATCATAAACGAAAACTGCCCAAATCTATTAGTACCCAGAATACAAAGCAAATGTAGAATCCATGGAACATCTCCTGAAAAGAACCCCAAAAGGGAAAGTCCTAGGAATATCCTAACTAAAATCTTAGAGCTCCCACATAAAAAAAAAAAAAAATTAAACAAACAAAAAAAAAACCCTAAAAGAAAAAAAAAAACTTCAGGCAGCCAGAAAGCAGTTCAAATATCAAGGTATCACAATCAGAATGACACAAGATCTGAAAGCTTCTACTAAAAATTAGAGATCTTAGAATAAAATAATCCAAAAGACAAAAGAGATAGGTTTACCACCAAGAATAATTTACCCTGCAAAGCTGAGCATAATCTTATTGGGGGAGAGGAGGCAAAGGGAAATGAACCTTTAATGGAAAAGAGGGTGGTTAAGCTTTTCTAATATAAAGAGCTGACTAGGAAATTTGAAATACAAACAAAAGAGTTCAGAGAAACTTAGGAAGATAAATGTATTTGAACAATCCAAAGGAGCCGTAGGATGATATAAATGTTAACTTTCTAATAGAAGGATATCTGATATCAAAAATAAATTACCTGGAAAACAGACCAAAGGGGGAGAATTTAAAATCATTGGACCGGTCCCTTCGGAACCTTAATGTCTTCAAAGGGTATTGAGGGAGTTAAACAAGAAAAACAGAAGTCCTAGGAGTGGATTAGTTTTGTTCTGAGAGTTTTAAGAGGAGAAAGAAAAAGGAGGGTAAAAGGAATGGACTAGTGTAGAAAGGAGGAAGAAGGAATCACAGCTTGCTATTGCCCAAAATGAGGTACATGAGAAGAGTATACAGAAACATGGAAGGGGCAATGCTATATAGAGCATTAGGTGAATCTCGCTCTTATCTGAAATGCACAAAGGAGGGTTGGACACACTTTTTTTAGGGGACAATTTTTTTAATACGCTCATGTGACCATCCAAATTTATTGAACTATTGGTGTTAGGTTGTACAAAAGTGCATCCCTTTCGTTAATTTTGGTTTACTTTTGGCTACCTCAAAGTCCTTGCAGGGAGAGGGTATTGGGGGGATGGATGTTAAGATGACAGACAATATATAACTATAATGGCATATTATTGTTCCATAAGAAATAACAAATATGACGGTGAATTTAGGGAAACATGGAGACACTTTTGCAATAGCCTCCTAATTGATCCACATGCTTCAAGTCTTTCCCTGTTTAAATCCATTCTTTAAACAGCTACCAAAATGATTTTCCAGTGGGGGTAGCTAGTGGGTAAAACACCAGCCCTGGAATCAGGAGGACCTGAGTTCAAATTCGGCTTCAGACGCTTGACACACTTACTATCTGTGTGACCTTGAGCAAGTCACTTAACCCCAATTGCCTTGCCTTCTTCCTTCCAAAAAAAAAATGCACTCCAGCGGCCATTATTATTTCTAGGGTAAATAATCCTTCTATCTGGTGTTACCCCCAGTCGACCTTTCTAGCCTATTATTTCCCTTCCCACATACTCCCATCCAGCCAAGCTGATGCTGCTGCTTCACCAGTCTCCATGTCTTTGTGCCGGGCATCCTCCACGTGCTCCCTCTTCATTTCTGCCTCTTAGAATTCCTAATTTTCATTAAGACTCAGCTTTAACACCATCTTATATGTGAAGCATTTTCTGAACACCCAAGCTCTCAGTGCCCTCTGTCCCAAAGCTACATTGATTGTATTTATTATCGTTGAGTGTAGGGACTGTTTTATCTTTCTGGTTCTCAGTACCTAGCACATAGTAAACACTTCATAATGTCATGAAAGGATTTAGAATGAAGTAAACGGAGCCAGGAAAATAATATACTTGACTTCGACAATGTAAATAAAAAATACAATAAAACAACACTGAGTGATGTGTAATTATAATGACCAGATTTGGCCATGGAGGAATGATGAGGGGAAGTGTACGTCGTCCTTTCGCTGTAGAGGGGAAGAACAGTGGGTTGCACCTGTCATTGTCAGACATCAACATATCAGTTGTTTCTTTATAACTGTTTTTCTCCCCTTTATTACAAGGAAAGGTTCACTAGATTGGAGGTGGTAGAAGTATCTTAAGAAATGACTACTATATTTTTAAAATTTATCAATAAATTTTGTAAAGAAAGTAAATAGCTAACCGTAGGTAAGTGTGAAAAGATATGAACAGAAAGTTTTCAAAAGAAAAAATGCAAATTCTCAACAACCACATAAAAGAATTTTCTAAATCACCAATAGTAAGTGAAATACAAATTAAAACAACGGAGATTTTGCCTCTTACCAGTTTGGCAAAGATTTTTAAAAAAAATCACAAAAACGATAGCTGTTGAAAGGGCTATAAGAAGTTAGGTTCTTTAATGCATTGTTATCAGAGCAGCTATAAACCGGTCCAACTATTTTGGAAAACAATCTGGAACTACACTAGTATGACCAAAGGAGGTAAAAAATACAGGGAATGAATGACATACATATTAAAAATTATAGCAGCACATTTTTGTGGTAGCAAAGAACAGCAAACAGGGTGGATACTCATAAGTTAGGGAATAGCTGAAGAAATTATGATATATCAATGTAATGGAATACTATTTCACCGTAAGAATAAGAATATAAAGAACTCAGAGAAACTTCGGAATAACAGCTATCATTTTAATCGTGTTTTGAAGTTTGCAAAGTGCTTTACATGTATGCTAAGTTGTTTTATCCTCAAAATCCAACTCATTTTATCCTCAAATCCAATATGTAGGTGTTATTATCAAACCCATTTTACAGATAAGGAAAGTGAAGCTGAGAGAGATTAAGTGACTTGCCCAGGGTCAACCAACCGATGTCTAAGGCTGGATTCAAACTTGGGTCTTTCTGACTCCAAATTCAGAGCTCTATCAACCCCACCACTTAGCTGTTTCATGTATTCTTCTTCTATTGGATTCCCTGCCAAAGAACTTCAAGGTATCACAAATGTTATAATATGCCTTGATTTAATCAAATACAAAACCAAATTTAGCTTTTCTAACAAGCACTTATATAAATTAATGCAGAATAAAGTGAGAACTATGGAAACAATTTACACAATGACTATAATAATGTAAAACAACTGAAAAACATGAGAGCTCTGATAAATGCAGTGACCAATCTTGACTTTAGAGAGCAGGTGGTGAAGCATGTTTCCCTTCCTTCAACAGAAGTTCATTGTCAAACATGCACAACAGGTTAGTTTTGCTTACCTATATTTTTTTATTACAAAGGAGGGTTCTATTTTGTTTTGATGGGGCATTCATTGGGAATTAAAAGTAGTGTCCAAAACAGCATAATTTTTAATAGTAAATGGATGCATCTGAAAAAAGTTTGGTCTTTAAATAGTTTTTAAAAAATCTCCCTGCAAAATAATCTATGCTACAACTATAATTTATCTAAGTATATACTCAATATTTGCAAATTTGGAACCTGTGATATCCAAAAACCTAATCAATGAGATTTTATTATCTACCTCACAGAATTGTTCGGAATATATAAAATGCTTTGTGTGTCAGCTATCATTCAGATACGTAGTAGGAATGTAGGCAAATGTAGTAGGAAAGCAGCTTCCGTGTAGTTAATGCTTATTCATTAATGATATTCTTTCTATCTTTCAGTTATGAGCCCAAGTAATTTTTTAAGCCTTGATGAAGCATTTTTCTAATAGGGTACAAAATGTTCCTCACACAACCCCTATCAGCCTGAATGCTCCATGAGGCAGAAATTATGTCTTGTCTAAACCTATCTTCACTAGTACTCAGATTTGCTATTCATGTAATGCTTTTTAATGAATGAAGTGAATGAATGATGAGGAGCCCATGCCACCTGAGACAAGATGGTTGAAAAGTTTTTCCATACATAAAGCCAAACAGAAGATACTCTCCCTTCTCCCTGAAAGTCTTTCAGTTCTTTCTGCCCATTTTTCCCAGTTACAGAAGTTCATATTTATTCTAGTTTATTAACATCATATTCACATTTATAGTGTTTTATAGTGGTGAAACCATATAGTACACTGTCCTGCCTCCTACATTACTGGACTTGATACCTATTCTGAAAACAAGGCAATTAATTCATATGCAAGAGCATTAAGGCCTGGTTGAATTGCACAGCTTTGTGTTCATATTAACAAATCACTAACAAAGTAGTGGCCAAGGTGTCTCAGACTTAATCAGGAGATACACCAATTTTACATCTTTGTGTTTATAGGCTTGGTACAGTGTGGGTGGACTGATCTACCTGATAATACTGGGAAACATATTATTCTAAGCGGTCTAATTTGGATTTGTGGGATTGAAGGCTTTGAAATCGGAAGAAGACATAGGAGGCTAATTCAGGAACCTGGAATTTAAAACTGAAAGACAAAAATCAACAAGGCCAAAAACCAATTTGCTTAATTGGTGGGATGCAAAACAGAAGTCATAAGAATGGCTGGTCCAAGCACAGTCTTGTTACTTCCTCTGTGCTAATGACGATTTGCATCATCTAGATGTAGAAGTAACAATCTAGTTTTAAATGAGCAAGTAGGCAGAAAAAGATGTTCACATTCAGTTGATCTTTTAAAACTTTCTAACTTCGGATTCATTTTCAAAGGTAGCCTTTTCAAATATCTCCATTTTAAGATAAAGAATTTATAGCCTGGTCTGGCGGCATTTAAATTCTTGGTCCATGGAAGTCTGGCTTACTTCATAGGAGTAGGTACCATGATGACTAGAAATAGTCTAAATTTTCCAAATCAGCTATGTGACTCTTTCTGGAGCAGGGCACTAAATTATATTTCCTAAGCAAGATACACCCACATTTTTTATATTTAGTAACAGTCTAAATTTAAACAAAAGAAGAACACAGAAAATGTGCTAAAACCCAAACCAGTTTTTTGGCTAAAAAATTTATGTTAATTTTCAAAGAGCAATTCTCATTTTCTAAATTATGTAATGGTTCTTTATTAACACTTTATATCTATCCTAGTTGTGTGTTTTTTTTAATAATAAAAACAGTCACCTTCTAGTCATGGTAATTCCAAAATTTCTTTTTAAAGAGCAAAATGACCTGGATTCTTGCACATCCTTTTCTTAAATAAGAAAAAAAAATCATTTTCAAAAGTAAATTTAGGCAACTAGGTGGCACAGTGGATAGAGCACCAACCCCGCCCTCCCTCCCCCAGTCAGGAGGACCTGAGTTAAAATCCGGCCTCAGATACTTACTAGCTGCGTGACCCTGGGCAAGTCACTTAACGCCAACTGCCTCCCCACCCCCTCAAGAAACAAAAATAAGTTTAAATATGGGAGAGGAGGAGATATTATGCAAAAGAATAATTCATTTATTCTACTCCCAAAGAAGAAAATAGGAACTTATGCATTTCACTAACCATGGCAAAATTAAATAATTTTCCCAAAACATGAATCTTAAAATTCCTTGTAAAAGAATATAACAACAATTTTTGTTATTTTTCATTTCTATCATTTAAGGGCTCTTAATTATAATAAATTTATAACTTTTGGCTCAGGTCCACTTGCCTCCTGTGATTTACTTACTTGGCTACTAATACTTGCGAAGAACCTTGAATTCCATAAAGAAAAAAATATTAAAATCAATAATTGAGATGGATGGTGCAATTTAGAAACCTGTGTGTTCACCTAATTATTTTTTATCGCCTGAAGCCCATCTTGTTTATTCAAGAGTTTTCCAAGTTCTTCCCATGCTTCCGTCTCCACTATGGCCATGATTTTATTTTATTTTATTCCTTTCATTTTGACACCTTTTTTGCACATATTTTAACTGTCCATTCAACAAATATTTAGCGTTTCTGCTTCAAGGTGCTTCACAAAAGTGATGATTCACTTCTCCAAAGCAACTGCTGGATGAACCTATCCCAGAATCGAGTTGTCACTCACTTCTCTGTTAGTTTCAAATCTCAATTTACAGGCCCTGCAGAAGTGCATCATTACCCTCTGGTGTCCCTTCAGATAGCTTGAATTAGTTTACGTACCATTGTCTCTAGATCTCTAGTGCAGTAGGCTTTTGTTCTTCTTGTTCTCTATTTGATCTTATGTGCACTTTCCTTAAGACAATTTAGATTCAAATTCTACACCGAGATTTTTCTCCCTCAAAACAGAGAAGAGAGGGAGAGAGGAGAGAGGGAAGGAGATGGAGGGAAAGAGGGAGAGAAAGAGTTCGAGCGCACTTGATAAGGGCAAAATAATCTACTTTTCTTAGACCTTATGATTCTGCTTGAATTCTCCCGTTTAGGGGAGATGATACAAATTTTGTGGATGAACAAAAATGTTTAAATGACCCTTACTAAACCTCAGTCCCATACAGTCTGAGTTCAACGAATATACCTTTCAAAGTACAGGGAAATCATGCACACTAGTATCCAGTATTTGATAGGTAATGTGCTTCTGTGAAAAGAACACTAGATTTAAAATCAGTTCAATTCCAGGCTCTATTTGTGTGACCTTGGGCTAATCACTTAATCACTCATATCTCAGTTGTCTCCTCTGTAAAATGTAGAGACAGAGGGAGGGACAGAGAGGGAGAGACAGAGACAGAGAGACAGTGAGAGACAGAGAGAGAGAGAGAGACAGGATTGTTGTATGATGTTGGGGAGGGGCATTAGGAAGACTGGATTTTATGATCTCTCAAGTTCCTTCTGGTTGTGAATCTGTAATCCTTTAGAGACGTTTAGTTTTTATCAAATAATTTATGTCAAGATCACCAAAACTTAAAAGCATTTCCTAACAACACTAAAGCCTTTAAACAAAAACTGAGCAATTGTTTTGAAGGTGACATAGCTATTCTATAGCTAAAACAATGATTATATATATATTTCTTCAGGAAATTGACCAGACAAAATAAAAATAACAAGAGGGCCTGTGGTCAAATGGTAGAACTACTATGTGCCAGGTGTTGTACGGGGTATCAGAAGTGAACAAAAATTCTGTCTTCACGACGCTTATAGTCTAATAGGGAAGGGAAGACACATGATACATGCTCCCTTACATTGTAATGGCTATGTGATTGGTACAAAATGAGAACAAAGGGAAGACTAAAGGGAATGACATTTGAGCGGATACTTCCAGGATGACTTTGACTTCTGAATGATAAAAATGTGGTGGATAGAGGCGAGGGAAAAGGTCAAGCGCAAACAGAATTCTACGCAGAAAATTCATAAGTGCGCATTCAACCTCCCTCCCTCCATACCTTTCTTTTTTAGATTGGAAAAGGAACCATATGGGAGAACAGCAAAAAGCAAGTCTGAAAAGGCAGGTTGGGCCCACGTCAAAACATCTTTAACATCAGACTGACCTTCAATTTAGCTGGTAACCACTGCACAGTTTGTAAGCAGGGAAGTGATATGACCATAGATAAGAGCACTGATTTGGAGTAAGAGGACTTTGGGTTCGATTCCTGGTCCTGCTTCTTAGCTCTGTGACCTTGGATGTCCCTTGTCTTCTCTGAGAATCTGTTTTGAGGACATTTGTAAAATGAGGGGATTGAACTACATGACTTCTCAGGTCTCTTCCAATTCTAAATCTTATGGACCCAAGCCTAATGCTGAAGATGTATCCAAGTTGTATTAGAAAAGTGTAATTTCAGAGGCTATAGAAAATTGAGGCCTAAGGTGATAAATATTAGTTGGTAAGAACAGAAGGCAGAGAGGCCTATGTCAAACATGGTAAATGAATAATAAAAGGATGTGATTAGTGATTGGATATTGGGGTTATAGGAGAGTAAAGAAATGATTATATACTAAGTTTTAAGCCTAGGCAGTGGGAAGAATGATTAGTACCCCTTTAAAGGAGGGGCTGAATGAGATTACTCTTCTTTGGATGGGGTCCAGGACAGAGCTTTCAAGCTCCACTAGATAGCAAGTGTCGTAACAAGTACAGTGCTATGCAAACTAGAACTTAAAAAAAAAATTCAAATCATTCCATTCACCTAAGAAATGTTAAATGGGCACACCACTAATCATACTACTTACCTTTCCCAGAATCATGAGGATTAAATGAGATGCATAGAAAATGTGTTCATCTTAAAACATCATAGCATAGTAGAATACTGGCTTTGGAGTCAGGAAATCACACTCTAAATTCTAACATTTTCACTTACCACCTTTGTGACCTTGTAATTTTACCTATTTCCAAATCTATAAAATTGGAACTTTTACTATCTACACACAGCCCTAATGAGGAAAGTGCTTAAGCACCACATCTTGTATTATGAGATACTATTATGTAATGAAAGCTCTTGAACTGAATTGATGATAGCTTTATAAACCTCACTTAGTAGGAAACTGTCTCTTTTGGCAGGCGTCTACAAAAAAAATAAAACTCCCAAGATTTGCTCAGGGATACTAAGCAAGCTATCTGGCTCTGTTCTCTTTTGGTAAGGTTGAACCACACTGTCTTTCTAAGTAACCAAAAAGAGGTAAGTAGTTTCATTCACTTTTGAAAACCTTGAAACATTTCCTTATGAAACTCAAGACCCTTAGCCAAGAAAATAATAAAAACCTTTTTCATGTTTACCCACTTACAGTGACACTGACATTAATAATCTGAAATATGGTGCCATCGTTAGTAATTTCTTTTTAGTACAGAGGACTAGGATTCTAATCCTGGCTCTATTACCTGTGTGGTCTTAGGCAAAATACTTAACCTAAATCTGTCTCCTAATCCATACAACCAAGGGGCTGTCATAATAAATGACTTCAAGGTCCCCTTCAGCTCTAACATTCTACAATCCAGGCATAAAAATCACATTTATTTCAGGGTCTGAAAGTTAACAACTTACTTGTGCTAATTTCTTATTAGAATTAAATTTCAACATTTGTCTTTACATTAAATTTAAAGCAGACTAGGAAACATTTGTAATAAGCAATCTGCAACGATGCTAAGGAGTTTCTCTACAGAGCCAGTCAAGGTTCTTGGAATATATCATTACTTCCAATTTCAGAAAGTCAGGAATTTACTTCCACAGGCAAAAACTGTCCTGCCTACTAACCCCTTACTAACCCCTTCTTCATTGCCTTCTAGGTTCCCACTCCTCCCCCACAATGACAGATAAACTTTATACATTACTCAACTAGAAGGAAGACACTAAACACTGCAAGTACTGTCTTTGTTCTGGAAGAGTTGTCACATTACATAGGTGCTAGTCTGTCCAATATCCAAATGACCACTTTCAAATCAATAAGCGGTTTAAAAAAAAATCTCAAAAGCAACTCTCAATGAAAAAAAAAGGTTAATTCTGATCATTAGAAATGGATATACCTACTGGTTAAGAAACTGACAATATTGTGACTGAAGCCACCCATCCACATATTTATTTCATATATTGATTCTTCTGATGTTTTTTTGGTTGTCTTAAAATCACATCCTGAAAAAATTGATGTAACCATTTAAGTTGTGAATGGTTCAATTAATTAGGAAGGGGTAATTTCAGCATAATCATTTCAATGTGAAAACAAGATTACCTTTTTAGCTAGAGAACTATAAATAAACAAATAGAAGTTAAATTTCAATTCCATTTTTGTTTTTATGTAGAACCCTACACAAAAGTTTTGAATGCCCTATCCCTCTCTTCTTAAGTAATATAGCAGATGCAAAAATATCTATAACACATTGGAAGGAGGCAAATATGGAAATCAGGTATTTAAAAAAAAAAACCCACACCAAATTTCACTTTTGCAATGTTTTACAAATAAAGGACACAAAAAAGGCTGAAAGTAAGCACTGTACTTCATTTTCCTTCACTACAATAAAAGGCCCAATTTCTTAGACTTTGTTAAACACAGGTGTGGAACATTAACATGGAAATTAAATAGAATGGATTCCACAGGGGAAAGGCAGGTATCAGGTTACCTTAAAACTGTTGTCTACCACAGAACAAGACTTAACACTAAGTATTTTTTAAAAAGAATTAACAATCCTATATATTTGCCAAGTTACTTTAAATTACCACATTCAGAAAATACATACATAACACAACTGACAAGGATTCCATCCTCTCTCCCACTACTCCCTCCCCCTCTTCCCAAAAAGGGGCTGGCCCTTCTTTCAAAAACTAAGCCAGAGAAGCTCTAGATTTAAGTTAGAGACAATTTTCTCTTATAACTGACTCCACAGCTTGACTGTTCAGGACTTCAACTACTTTGACTAATTCTTGACTGTAAAAAGGTGGGTCCCCATCACATGTACATTTGATGTACAAGACTTGTCCCAGAAATTAATAAATGTGAGGTATAATAGTTTGCATGAAGATTTCACTTAAAACTTTTTAAACACCAGAAGTAAAAAAAATATAAAACTTACGAAAACAGATCAAAATGAGGTTAATGCTTCTTATTTCACAAAATATAGCGACTGAAACCAATTTTATTTGATGGAGTACCCTATAATGCCTTATAAATTTTTTCAACCAGTTCAGTTAAATATGGGTGATAAATATGTTTTTCCTGGCCTTAGGTTTTTGCCAGAATTTAACTCTAAGATAGCTGTTTTAAGAGCCAAAGTTTTATAATTGGTTTTTGTTTTTCACTATAAGACCTAATTACCTCCTTTTCTCAAGACTCTTCTTATAAGCTTTTATTTTAGGTGTTTTGACTATACGCCCTCAAAATGTCAAATGATTAATTTGTGTACTAGTAAACCAAGAATCAAATGCACTAAAATAATCTATAAACCACCCACCATGTGATCATACATAATCTCACTCAAGCATGTAAAGAATTGAATTCTTTATTTGCAATATCCATAAACGTTGCTATTCTCTATTTCTATCCAGGAAGGCAAATGTCCCCATTATCAGTTTTTTTTTATAAACAAACAATTTGAATTCTATTGCGTGAAAGGGCTACAAATATACATTTGTTAATCAAGCAGAATACAGATATTTTGCTTTACAACTTGCACCTAAATTGCCGGTACACTTAGCTGGCTCACTATTTTTCATAGCCGTTTAGGACTATTGCCCAAGCTATGCATAGCAATTTACATGTTCAATTCTCATGTAGTGTGTGGGCTGCAGTGATATGGACAATTATGTTCACTATATTCCTGTGAAGCCTAAGTTATACGTAAAACATGTAACTTCTGAGTCTACACAGGTATTTCTGATGTCAAAACATACAAGTCTAGTGCAATTTACTTAAACCAAACAATTTTTAATTAAATTGTATTGCAGAGGTACTGTCATTCTGCCAGTAGATGGTGCTACAAAGAACTAATGGGGGAGGGGGTTTAATGAGGACAATAGTTCAGGTAAGTGGAAGGGGAAAAAGTTTAACCTGCTCAGAAAATACAAAAATGCATTTAGATTATTATTTCTGATAATAACCCTTGTTTGTAACGAGTCATTACAGTCAAACCAAATCAATAAGAGGATTGAAACTAAGCCATCTGAAATTTTTAACAGTTTATATGAATGAAAACACATGCTTAACACAAACTATTTCTTCAGAACTACACATTACATACGTTGACAAAAAATTCAGAGAAAGTGACCAGCCATGTCATAGGGTGGCAAGCAAACAACTTAGTACAAGATGGTGGATGAACAGTAACTTAAAAGAAGTTTTTTCTTTTTTTTTTTTTTAAAACAAGCCACATCCACCAATTAGTACTTCAAAAGTTTTGTCTTTAAGGAATAAAATCCAATAAAGCCACTAGCAGGGCAACAGGAAAATAAGAACACCAGGACCTTTTAAAATTTCTCTAAGTACACATCAAGAAGAATTAACACGAAAAAAAAAATTTCAAAACTAAAATCCCTTAAACCGTACGGAATGGATCCTAGGAAAAAAAATGTTAGACATTTACGGTCAAACACAATGATTTATTAAAAATAAAACGTAAAAATGATTTTTGTACATATGCTTCCAAATTTCAGTCATGGGATCCAAGTAGGTTTCATAGAAAAACGCAGTAGCCAGGTATCAAGTCCTTACAACAAAGTAAACTCCCCCCGCCCCCGACCCCTCCCAGGTTTTGCTACAGAATCAGCAAGACACCCCCCCTCCCAAAAAAACCAAAACAAAACAAAAAAAAAAACAAAAACCAAAACAACACAAATCAAAACAAGACATTTTGCTAGTATAAAAACGACCAAGGTCCAAGTAATAATAAAAAAATAGAGTCCATCAATGACTGTAACACAAAAATGTGTATGTGGGGCCAAGTCCATTTTCGTAAGAAGGGAGACAGAGAGAAGGTGGCAGGCGAGTAGATCAAAGCCCCCAAAGGGAGGCTGCAGAAGGAGCTGTCCCCCCAAGGGCAAACCGGAGAACCGTGAGAGGGGAGAAGGACTTTTGGGAGTTGAACTTCGGGTGGGGCTCTTAAAAAGGAGCTGCCCCTACAGCATTCCCCCACCCCCCGGGAACTTTTTTTTTCTTCTATTTCTAGAAGGAGCTGCCTCCGTAGCCGCCCCCACCGCCATAGCCACCTCTGTAAGGTCCACTGTTGCTGCGGCCGCCCCAGCTGCTGCCCCCTCCGCCGCCGCCGCCGCCGCCGCTCTTCATGGGCCCGTACGAGGACTGGTGCTGGCTGTAGCTGCCGAAGCCGCCGAACCCGTTGCCGTAGTCGCTGCCGCCGTAGGACGCCCCGCCGCCGCCGTACGCATTGTAGCCGCCGCCGCCGCCGCCGCTGTAGCCGCCGTAGCTGTTGTAACCGCCGCCGCCTTTCGACAGCCCGTTCTGGTCTCGGCCGCCGCCGCGGCCTCGGCCCCCACGGCCGCCCCGGGAGGGCCTGGAGCCGCCGCCGCCCCCGCCGCCGGGGTGGATATCCTCCTTGGGCACGGCCTTCTTCACCTCCACGCGGTGGCCCTGGATGGGATGGAACTTAACGACCGCGGCCTTGTCGGCGGCGTCGTGGCTCTGGAAATAGACGAAGCCGAAGCCGCGCTTCTTGCCCGACTGCTTGTCGGCGATGATCTCCGCCTTCTCGACCGTGCCGAACTGCGAGAAGTGCTCCACCAGGTCGCCCTCGGCCACGTCCCCCTTCAGGCCTCCCACGAACAGCTTCTTCACCTTGGCGTGGGCGCCGGGACGCGCCGAGTCCTCCCGGGACACGGCCCGCTTCAGCTCCACCGTGTTGCCGTCCACGGCGTGGGGCGAGGCAGCCATGGCGGCGTCGGCTTCCTCCACGTTGGAGTAGGTCACGAAGCCGAAACAGCGGGAGCGCTTCGTCTGGGGATTCACCACCACCACGCAGTCCGTCAGGGTCCCGAAGGCCTCGAAGTGGCCCCGCAGGCCCGACTCGCTCGTCTGCACGTTGAGGCCGCCGATGAACAGCTTACACAACTGCGAGTTCTCCATCTCTGCAGCCGCGGCCTTCCCCTCGCCAACCGAGCGCTCGACTGCTCCGCCGCCTACCGCTCGCTCCGCTCGGGCCTCGCTCGGCTGCCGGTCCCCGGTCGCTGCCGCCCGGCCCCCGCGGAGGAGGGGGTAAGGGAAGGGGGCGCGTGAGGGGAAGGGGAGGGAAGAGGAAGGAAGGGGGGGAGGGAGGGGAGAAGGAGCCGGTCAGGGGGCGAGCCGAGGATGAGGGGGGTAAGAAAAAACCCAACCAAGGCCTTCGCCGCCGCCGCTAGCTCCCTCAGCCGCCGCCTCCGTTCCCCTTTCTGGGCACCACACAAAGAGGCCGCTGGACGCGCGCGCACCCGCCCCGAGGCGTGCGTCACTGTCGACGCTCACCGGCCCCGCCGGCCGTCAGCCAATCAGCGCGTCTCTCAGCTACTCGCCACCTTCCGCGCGCTCCACAGCGCAACACTCGCCCTTGCTCTCGCGCTCTCTTCCGGCCTCTTGCCCCCGCCCCCAGTCTTCAGCCCGTGGCGCGCGCCGGTCTCCCAGTTGCTGCGACGCGCCGAGTCAAGAGCCAATCACTGCTCGCCGCGCGCCGCCGGGACCCTTTATCTCCCACCCCCACAGCCGTTCGCTCCTGTGCGTCCCGGTCGCATTTGCACCACCCCCTTGAAGGACGTGGAATCTCGGCCAATCGCGGGGCTTCTTCTTTGCAACATTTCCTACCCCCTTTTTTTCAAAGGCCGCGGGGTGGGCGCGCGCCATGGTGCGCGCGTTCCTACCTCTTCTCCCGCCCCGCCCCTCATCGCCCCCCACCCCCATCTTTGGCTGAGGCGGACTCCGCCTCTCTGGCTGGGAAACCTTGCGGGGTGGGCGCGCCTTCCAGGGGCTGGAGTGCGCGCTCTCGATACCGCTCCCAACGGATTGCGGCGCGTGGCACCTCGGGCGGGCTTTTTTGAAAACTTGACTGTTAGGGGTGGGGGGAGAACGGCGTCTCCCTACCGTTCTCTCCTTTGCCTGGGCGCCCCTCTTATAACTGACCCTCCCACAGACTCTTCACACCCTTTTCCTCCATTCACGGAAGAAGCACTTTATTGAGCGCCTACTGTGTACCCTTCACCATGCTTACTTCTCAGTCAGGGGCTTGGTGAAGGCCAGGCCCACTCAGGGAAAATATTAGAAAACTATGTACGAAATAAACAGAGTAACAAATTCAAATCAGGCCAGTTTCTGCATGAAACCGCCGCCCCAACAGTTCCTCTTGCTAGCTCGCTCCTTTTTGTGAATCTTGGCCCTCATTCCAGCAAAAAACAAAGCCACGTAGTAGAGAAAACCCTGCCCTTGGATTCCAGAGCTCAGAAATGAATCCTGGCCTTTCCACCCATTTGCCCAGTGACCTTGAGAAAGTCAGCCTTTCCATCCTTGAGTCTGTCTTCCCTTGTTTAAAATGTATCGCCTACGCGGTAGGGTTGTCGTAAGCATCCAATGAGCTTATGTCTGTAAAGCACTTGGAAAACGCTAAAAGTAGAATGTAAAATAAAAGTTTTTGCTGTCTAAATAATACTTATGTTCAAGACCCCAAGCTCAGACAAAGGGGATGATATAGAGGCAAACACAGACAAACATAATCCTAATAAAAATTAGAATATGATAAGTGATAAGAGTTTGAAAGGATCACTTCTAATTGGCAGGATCAAGGCCAAGGCTGGCTCTGGACACACAGGGACCAGAATCCATACCCTTGGAGGGTTATCAAAAATAACATCATGGCTTATCCCCCACTCAGAAAGGAAAATCTGAATCTGTGTTATCGTTAAGCCTTAACTGTTTCAAAGGCATTGAATCATACGATATCTTATCATAAAAAGCAAATTATACACAACAGATTCATCAACAGAGAAGCAAGCACCTAAGACAACACGAGTTAACACTTATTCAAAACGTTTATACATTGTCAAGAAAAGAGTAGGGGTTTACTCGGTTCCTTTGGGGTTATTTCTGGGCAGCCTGACAAAATTATGTGAAAGATTAGATTCCTCTGGGTGAATTTAACCTAACAAATCATCAAATGTGAAAGACAAGACAATGATAGAATAAAAGGGCTATTTCTCCAGCAATCCAGAGAGTCAATCAATAAATCAAGTATTTGCTAACAGTCCACTATGTTAGGCATTTGGAATACAAGTACAAAGAATATAATAACCACCCCTACCTCAAGTATTCGTTGAATATTACTGTATTTGAAGCCCTGTGGAGTCTAGGTGTAACACAGTCATGAGATTAAAACTGAGGAAAGAATATGTCTATTTTTTTCATAAATAATATGTAAACTAATATTTAAAGACAGTGTGTCAGGAAGGCTTCATAAATGATGTGGTACTTGAGCTGGGCCTTAAAGAGAGGGATTTCCAAGAAAGTAAAACAGAACGAAAAAAAATCAAACTTTGAAAGGATAGTAGGATCATAGCTTTAGATCAAGGAAGAGACCTTAGAAATCATCTTGTCCCACCCCCTCATTATACAAATTAAAAAACTGAGGCCCAGAGAGGTTAAGTGATTTGCCCAAGGTTAAACAACTAGTAAGCAGTATAGCCAAGATTCAAACCCAGTGCCTTCAACAACAAATTCAGAGCTCTTTCCTGGAAATATTCAGGAAATAGTGGAAAAAGAAACCTGGTTGGATTGTATTTCCTATGAGTATAAAGTAGGATGTCAGATTATTGAAAATCTTAAATGCCACACAAATGAGTACAGATTTTATTCAGTGACATAAAGTCACTGGAGGATTTTTAATCAGGGGAGTGGCATAATAAAGGTATTTCTTTAGCAACATTATTAATATGCTCACAAGTGCTAGACAGATTGAAGTGGAAATGGACTCATCTTGGGAGAAGATGTTAGGAAACTATTAAAATAGTCTAGGAGGTTAAGATGATGAAAATAGAAAGGAAGGGGAAGGTGACAGTATGCCAGAACCTAGAGAGCTCACATCCCCCACAAACACCCTAGTAAAACTTTGAAATAAACCAGCTTAAAAAATAGTAAAAAGAATCACTTATATGGATTCCTCTACCCAGCCCAAGACCCCTACAGAAGCACATGAATTCTACAGAAATCCTGAAGTAGACAAGCCAAGGTGGGTGGAAAACATAGTATAACGCATCTCTGGGGCACCTGTGGAAGGGCTCCCAGCAGAGCTCTGCAGCACCGAGGCTCAATGGCAGGAGGAGGCAAAGATTCACTGGCAGTGTGGCAGGTCCTCAGAGCTTACTACTAGGAGGAAACATTTAAGCCTGGTGGCAAAAGGGAGCCCCAAAGGAAAGCTCAGCCAAAGAAAAGAAAAAAGTTCCTAACCCAGCAGCAGGGAGGATGGGTCTCATGCAGAACTTAATGAAGGAGGACGTTCTGGAACCCTGGGCCAACAGGAAGGTCCAGGGTAGAGCCTAACACTGGAGTACCCTAGAGTCCCTAGAAGGGACCTCCCAGGCCATTTAGGAATTGAAGAGTTAAGCTTGTCCCAAGCATAGACCTTTAACAACTTGAATTTGCTAAGAGGAGCAAACCAAGGAAAACACTAACTACTATGAAGAAATGACTTGGACTGATAGACTCCCAGGAGGTAAATCCTGAGAAAGAGAGTGAGCCTAGAGTAAGTCCAAGTAAAGACTCAGAGGAAAAAAATGCCCTGGCTCAAGGATTAGACGAGTACTGGGTAGAAATTAAACAAGAGATAAAAGAATTGAAATAAAGAGGGAGCAAAGAATGGCAAAGATGCCTCAAAACAGGTGGTAGAAAATCCCATCTAAGAGCTGAAGGCCCTGAAAATTAGAATGGGCCAAACAGAAAACAGTGACTTAATGAACAACAAAAAAATACTGAAAATCAAAAGATTGAAAAAAACAACAGAAGAAAATGTAATATATGGCATAATGAAATATAACATCAGAAACAACTGAGGAAGAAAATAGGGCAAGGAAAGATAATTTGAGAATTGTTGGACTACCTGAAAATCATGACCATAAATCAATCAACCAATGAATGAATGTACAAATAAGTAAATAAGCAGGCATATAAATAAATTAGATAGATTGATTTTAAAAAGCAAGCCTGGTTGCCATATTTCAAGAAAAGCATAAATGAAAATAACTCAAAACTCTTAGAACCAGAGTGCAAAGATAAAGTAGAAAGAATTTCAACTGATTTCCTGAAACCCCAAAATGGAAATTCCAAGGAATGGCATAGATTGCCAAAATCCAGAGCTTTGGGGCTAAAAAAATGCTGGAAGCAGCTAAAAAGTAAGAGTTCAAGTACCAAGGAGCCACAATAAAGATCACAAAAGACTTGTCAGATACCACTATAGGGGCAGCTAGGAGGTGCAGTGAGTGCAGCACCAGCCCCGGAGTCAGGAGAACCTGAGTTCCATTCCAGCCTCAGACACTTGCCACACTAGCTTTGTGACCTTGGGCAGCTCACTTAACCTCAATTGCCCTGCCTTCCCCCCTCCAAAACAAAAAATACAGAGTCTCGATACCTAAGCCAGGGAAAAACACAAAACAGAGAAATTATAGACTAATGTCCTTAAAAGGCATTGAGGCAAACATTTTAAATAATATCTTAGCAAATGTACTATGACAATATATTAGAAAGAGTACTATGGACTACCACCAAGTTGGATTTATACTAGGAATACAAGGTTGGCTCAACTAAGAAAAAATATGTAACTCATGTTAATAATATAAATAGTAAGAAACAAACACATGATTATATAAATAGATGCTGAAAAGGCTTTGAACAATATCCAAGACCTGGTTCTGTTAAAAAACAAAAAACAATAGATAGCATAGGAATAAATGAAACTTTCCCTAATATAGTAAATAATAACTAACTAAAACCAAAAGCATGCGTTATATATAAAGGAGAAAAATTAGAGACCTTTCCAGTAAGATCAGGCTAAAGCATATTCATCTATTGTCGCCACTACTTTTTAACATAGTGCTAGAAGTATTAGCTGTAGCAATAAGGTAAGAAAGAGAAATCAAAGAATCATAACCCCAAAATAAATATAACTATTATTTTTTAGATATGATGTTTTATTTAGAGAACCTTAAAGAGGTAACCAAAAAATTAATTGAAACCATAAATTTTGCAAAGTTGAATAAAATGTATCCATATAAACCATCGATATTCCTGTATATTATGAAAAAAAACCCATAAGGAAGAAGTGGAAAGAGAAATTCCATTCAAGATAACTACATAAAGTATGAGGTATTTGGGAGTATATGTACCAAGATAGACCCAGGAACTGTGTGAATCCAAATATAAAACACTTTTTGCAGAAATAAAGACCTAAATAATTAAAGAAAATGTTAATTGCTCATAGGCAAGTTAAGCCAATATAATAAAAATCATTATACTTCCTAAATTAATTCATTTATTCAGTGTCAAACTAATCAATACTACCAAAGGATTCTTTTACAGAACCAGGAAAAATAATTTTAAAAATTCATATGAAGGAACAAAAGTTCAAGTGTCTTAAGGGTAATAATGAAAAAAAAAAAAAGTGGGATCTATCAGTGTCAGATGGGCCAGTTCCTGGGGGATATTAAGTATACAACATTCAGAACATAGGGTTCAATAAACCAAAAGACCTCAGTTACTAGGGGAAAGATTCATTATGTGACAAAAATTGCTGGAAAAACTGGAAGCAGTTCAGCAGAAATTAGGTAGAGAATGACAACTTATAATGTATACCAAGATAAACTCCATTTGGATATATAACTCAGATTTAAAAGGTGACATAAACAAATTAGAGTACAAAATAGAAACTCCCACTTAGATCTATGGATGGGGGGAGAGTTCATGACTAAATAAAAGAGAGGATAACATGGACAATTTTGACTATATAAAATTTAAAAGTTTTGCACAAGTAAATCTAATACAATTAAAATTAGAAGGAAAAAAGTAACCTGGCTGGGGGTCAGTGGGAGAAAAATCTTTGCAATTAGTTTCTCTGATGAAGGGCTCATATGCAAGATACATGAGGATCTAATCCAAATTTATAAGACTAAGTGACATTTCCCAATATGAACAGACAATTTTCAAAGGAAGAAATCTAACCAAAAATGCTCCAAATCACTAATAATTAGAAAATGCAATTTAAAGCATCACTGAGATTCTACCTCACACTCATCAGACTGTTAAATATGACAATAAAGCAAAAAATGATAATGCTGGAGAAGCCACAGGAAAAAAAAACCTGGTACACTAGTTGGTGGAGTTTGGAATTGGTCCATCTAGTCTGGAAAGCATTTGGAATTGTGCTCCAAAAGTTACTAAACTGAGCATACTTTTTGACCTAAAGATACCACTACTAGGCCTGCACCCCGAAGAAATCAAAGAAAGACAGAGAGACCTATATGTCCAAAAAAAGTTAGTAGTTCTTTTTGTAGTAACCAAAAAAACAAGCAGACAAACGAACCCAGATAAAAATAAGGATGTCCTCCTACTGGAAAATGGGTAAACAAATTATGGTATGGGGATATAATGAAATATTATTATGCCATAAGAAATTATGAAATGGACATTTTCAGAAGAAACTGGGAAGACCTATGAACAGATGCAGAGTGAAGAGAGCAAAACTAGGAAAACAATTTTTACAATGACAACATTTTAGAGAAAACAGCTTTAAAATACTTTCGATCTCTAATCAATGCAATGCAAATTATGAGTTCAGAGGACTAAAGATGAAATACCCCACCCACCTTCTGCCAGAGAGTTGATGGGCTTAAAAAGCAGAGTGAGACCTACAGTTTTGGAGATGGCCAATGTGAGAATTTGTTTTGCTGGAGTGTGTATATTTATTATGAGGGTTTTATCTTTTAAAATACATTTAGACCAGGAGAACATTATACACAATTACAGACACACGGTACCTGTGATGACTAACTTTGATAGACGTGGCTCTTCTCAGCAACGCAAAGTTCTAAAACAGCTCCAAAACACTCATGATGGAAAAAGCTACCCACATCTAGAGAAAGAATTATGGGGTCTGAATGCAGAGTGAGGCAAACTATTTGCTCTCTCTCCTTTTTTCTTTCTTTTTTGGTTTTGTTTCTTTTTTCTCATGGTTTGTTCCATTGATTATAATCTTCTTTACAACCTGACTATAATATAAATAAGTTTAATGTGAAGGTATATGTAGAGCCTATATTGGATTACATGCCATCTTGGTGGGGAGGAGAAGGAGAGAGAGGGGGAGAAAATTTGGAGCTCAAAACTTGTGGAACTGAGTGTTGTAAACTAAAAATAAAAATAAATTATAAAAAATTAAAAAATAAAATACATTACAAATGTAAAAATACATTTAAATTAAATTAAACTAAATTAATTAAAGTTAAAATTTATTTTTTAAAATATTCCTGAGCAATGAGTGGGAAAGATGATATATAGTTGTAAAATAAATAAATCATTTAGAAAAAAAAAGAGATAAAAAAAGAGACACATAGGAGAAGCATTTAGAAGAAAAATAAACAAGACTTGGTCACTTACTAGATATGAAGACTGAAGCAGAAAGAAGAGTCAATTAATGGCAGAATCGGGCCTAGTACCTCAATCTCTTAAACTCTCAGTTCAGTGCTCTTCTGCAACACCAAATTACCCCCAAATGGCATGCACAGGTATATTCTCACATTATCTGTACTCCACAATTTGCACCTGTCTTAATATATTTTTGCATTGTTATTCAGTGTCACCTGTGTGGGAATCTTGTCTCCCTAATTAGATTGTAAGTTTCTTAAGGATCATGTCTCATACTCTATGCTTGACAGATACTAGCACGGGGCTGGACACAAAGGAGATGTCAAGTAAGTGCTTATTAATTGATTGACAGCCCAATAGTCCTTTTGACCCTGATTTCACACACAAGGACATCTTCAACTAACTGATGCTGCAGCATTTACAGAGTCTAGAATGTGGAGAGTTACTAGATTCCTCTCAGTCCCTATGAGCTGTGTGAAGAGCGTCAAGAGCATGGATTTGGTGTCGAAAGACAGAATCTAGTTCCAGTTCTTCTTCAGAGCCTCCGTTTTATCATCTGTTAAAAAATAGGGATAATACTTAATGCTGTGTACGTCTTAGAGGAAATCATGTGCACGTTATACTTTATAAACAGTAAAATACCATGCAATTGCAAATGATAATTATTGTCACTGAATGTATTTCAGTCTCATCAGCCACTGAATCAAAAACCTAAGGAAGGTGGGAGTTGCAACAGGCCAGCTGGTTTATACCAGATTTGTACAATACCTCTTTGGTCCTGTCTGTTTGCTTTTTTTTTTCACGTTAGGAAGAGCTAAAGAACTGGAAAGTTTTGTCATTGCGTATTTGTTCACCTAACCTGAAATTATGAGAAGCATTTAAGTGCCTGCTATCTGCCTGGCTTTGTGCTAAACACCAGGGATACGAAAGGCAAAAATTGGGCCCTTGTCCGCACAGTCTAATGGGGGAGACAACATATAAACAATCATATGCACACGAGATGTATGCAATGTAAACAGGAGATCATCTCAAAAGGAAGGCATTAGTAGTACAACTGCGGAAATGGGGATAGTTGGGGGAGGGGTCCTAGAAAGCCTTCTTGACACAGGTGGGGTTCGAGCTAAGTCTTGAAGGAAGCCAGAGAAGCAAGGGGGGGCGGGGAGGTGAGGAGAGAGAGCATTCCAGGGTGGAGAGCTGGGAAAAAGACACATTCAGCTTCTTATAGTAGTGTCTGTCTTTTTAAAGGTTTTTTCTAAGTGCATTGTGCAGGTGTTTAAAGGTCTAGTAATAATAATTCACCTTTATACAGCACTTTAAAGTTTGCAAAGCACTTTGCAGACCCAATCTCATTTGAGCCTTACAACAAACTTGTAAGTAAGTAGGATAGTTGTTCATCTCCCCATTTTACAGATGAGGAAACTGAGGTACAGAGACTTGCTCAAGGACAGTTGTCTAGTAGATGTCCAAAGTGGCATGCCAACCTAGGTCTTAATGACTATGAATCCAACACCCCGTGCTGCCCTGAAAGCATGTTTATACCTAAGGAGCTTCCTGTTTAGTGCAAGAGTCATATTCTCTTAAAGGTCACCCACCTAGTCTAATCCCCGTCTAAAGCCATCATCTAGCCTCTGCTTGCATATCTCCAGTGACATGGATCTCATTATCTCAAGTCCTTCCTTAAAGACTGAATTGAAATTTTGCCAACTTTGTGTGAATGCTTTACATGAATTCAAGGTTCAGTGATCGGAAGACTGCATTTTGCTTTTACTTTCCTCATAATTTGGACTGATTTTATTATTCTTACTATAGCATACAAAACAGTAGTGGCCTGTTTTATTTGCTTTTATATTTATTGATGGGTCGTTCTTTAGTGACCCAGTTCCTAAGCTTACTCTGATAAATATATTACTATTTATTCAGATCATCAAGAAAACTTTCTTCTAGCAAGTTCACTCCTCCATCTTATTAAATATGAACATGAATATTTGATGTCCTTAAGGTAAGTGCCAAATACATATATCAAAATCACTTTTTACCCCATCTGATAATTCTTTCCAACTTTTAATTTCATCATCTAATATAGCTAGGGGGAGAGTGCACAAGAATCTTTCTCCTTCTACTGTTACTTTTTTCTTCTTCCTCAATCAAAACTAGGTGTGAGGAGGTTGGATTTGATGACTTCTAAAGTTCCTTTCAGCTATGATCCTATGAGTGAATGGACATTTTTCACTTGATTTTATGTTAGAGGATGGTCTAAGTAACAAATAGTTTTCCTAAAGAATGGTGCATTTCCTAGTTTTTAAAATAATATATACACTGCTCTGTATTTATATGAATGTCTTTTAGATTTTCACATAATAATCCCAGTAAGGTTGTCTTCAGAGGGTTAAAATTATATATATGACTCAGTTCAGATTTTTTGTGTGATCTTTAAAAATAACATTGAGGTTTTAGTTCAAAATGACATCAATAAATAATTGTATCCAACCGTAAATCAAACCTCTCAAACTCAGTGTTTTGAATTCCAAGATAAATCTTGCTTTAATAAAAGTAAGTCTCCCCTGACTATTCATAAGTATTGCCAAGATATATTAATCCCTCACATCTATTTTACCTGCTGAAATTTTGGAGCTCTTGGTCCAGCTTACACGTATGTAACTTCATTCGAATAAAGTTGGTGCCACAGAAAGCATGCATTTCAAATTTGTCATGCAACCACAGATTATTAAAGATGGAAGAGACCTTAGGGATCGTCTCTAGACCATCCTTTTCATTTTACAAATGAAGAAACTGAAATTGGTCATTAAGGATATGGTGTGACAGCAATCTAAAAATTGGAGTCCACAGAATAAGGGAAAGTTGTTACCCTTCTTTTTCCCCTAATGCTGACAGGAAGTCAGATAGATAAATACATAGAACGGATCAAAGGTAAGATGACAAAACTGTACAGGAGTGCACACAGGGAGTTACAGATATATATTAGAGAGAAGAGAGCACAGGCTGGGACCTAATTCTGAATGCTAGTTCTGGTACTTACTACCAGTGTCGGTATGGGCAAGTCACAACTTTTCTGGGCCTCAAGTGGGGGTAGGTTGCGGGCAAGTTCTCAAAGAGAAGAAAGTAGGCCAAGGGAAGAGAGAGAAGGATGATAATTTTTGATATTCTGCAACATAATCTAATTTCTTGCCTTGTAAAGGTAATTTGAAGATATCACTGGATGATCCGATTTCTGTGTCCTAAAATTATTTCTGTGATTTGGTAGAGTTTGTATACTGCAAATCATAGCTTGAAATCTGAGACAAACATATGTTGCTTCTGAATTGAGAAAGTTACAGGAATAAGAAATATCATGACAAAATCCTAATTTTCCAGGCAAATTTGGCTTGCAACATTCAGAACCACCAGGGGGCAGAGTAAAATCAAGAATAAATTTCCAAGCTTAAAAGACCAATTTTAAAACAAGGTTAAAAAAAGGCCTTAAGTCTTTTATAAGCCTATACTCGTCTTCTTTTTCTTATTTTTTAAGTCTTTTCAGACAGAAATTCTACAGGGCTTTCAAACATCAAAAATCTAACAAGTCTAACATTCTGGGTTTAATAACTTTTTACAATTTATTAGAAAAAGACAAAATTGGTATGAGCTTACACATTATACAAATTAGCATGGGCCTAAAAAAATTAAATGTGTGAGAAACGTGGAGTTGGGGATCACTGGACTTCCTAGGCAGGGCCAAAGTCCTGAGGAAGAACCCTGTGATAATCCCTAGGGAAGGCTGTACAGACGACAGGACTCCCAGAGGAAGACCAAGTGGTAGCCATCCTTTAATCTGTGGGGATCACAGGGCCTCCTAGGGGTCAGACCCTAAGGAAGACCCAAGCAATGGCCGTAAGATCACAAGGCTCCCGAGACAGGGCCGGAAGTCCCAAGTGATATCCCCTTAAGAAGGCCATGCAAGACCACAGGGCTCCCCAAGGGAATCCAGAGTGGTAGCCCTCTTAACACCTCAGTGGGGATCATAGAACACCCCAAGACAAAATCCAAGAGTAAGCCTGGCAAGCTTCTGCTGTCTGTTGCTTCCCTTCACTTGACCCTAGGAAAATCCATGTGATTTGCCCATTCACACCCAAAGAACTCAGGACCAGAGTGGGCAGAAGAAGGCATTTTATTACGCAACTCACACTGATACAGCTGCAGGAGCAGGGGTAACCATTCCCTCCACTCCTGCTAGAGTCATGGTTAGTTTACAATCTTTGTTTTTTTACATAGTTTTCCTAGGTTATACAGTTTATATAAATAGGATAATAAGGATACAGAAGCAAAAGTGAAGTTAATTAGATTTTCCTTGTCTTAGTTTAGGATTAGACTATATTCTTTTACTTCCCCTACTTTCCCTCTTTAACATATGCAAATCAGTAGGCCTGGATTCTTGACCAAGACCAGACCCTAGATAAGCTTGAACAGGTTCAAGTGGGTTTGGCCTCTCTAATTCCCTAGACTGCCTTCTCAAAAAGTATGCACATGCGTACAAGCCTCTGACCTCTCACCTGACCGACCTTGAGGCCTGGTCTCTGCTAAAGCTGGGGTGGGGGAGGGTGGGGAAGCACACCTTTAGTTCTGTGGAAACAAAACTCCTCCTCCCATTTCTTACAAATGGGTACATGATTTAGATATAAAGGCTGATACTAGAAGCAAACTGGGAGAGCAAGGAATAGTTTACCTGTCAGACTTATGGAGAATGGAAGACTTTATGACCAAACAAGAGATAGAGAACATTATGAAATGCAAAATGGATAATTTTGATTATATTAAATTGGAAAGTTTTTGCACGAGCAAAGCCAATGCTACCAAGATTAGGAGAGAAGCAGAAAATTGGGAAAGAATTTTTACAACCAGTGTCTCTGATAAGGGCCTCATTTCTAAAATATAGTCAAATTAATAAGAATACAAGTCATTCCCCAATTAATAAATGGTCAAAGGAAATGAACAGGCAGTTTTCAGAAGAAGAAATTAAAGCTATCTATAATCATGTGAAAAAAATGCCCTAAATCTCTATTGATTAGAGAAATGCAAATCAAAACAACTCTTAGGTACCACCTTACACCTATCAGATCAGCTAACATAGCAAAACAGGAAAATTATAAATGCTGGAGAAGATGTGGGAAAATTGGAACACTAATGCATCGCTGGTGGAGTTGTGAACTGATCCAATCATTCTGGAGAACAATTTGGAACTATTCCCAAAGGCATATAAAAATGTGCATACCCTTTGACCCAGCAATACCACTTCTAGGGCTGTATCCCAAAGAGATCATAAAAATGGAAAAAGGACCTATATGTACAAAAAAATTTATAGCAGCTCTTTTTGTGGTGACCAAGAATTGGAAATTGAGGGGATGCCCATCAACTGGCAAATGGCTGAACAAGTTGTAGTACATGAATGTAATGGAATACTATTGTGCTATAAGAAATGATGAGCAGATGGACTTCAGAAAAATCTGGAAAGACTTACATGAACTGATGCTAAGAGAAGTGAGCAGAACCGGGAGAACATTGTACACAGTTACAGCAACATTGTGTGATGATCAACTTTGACAGACTTAGCTCTTCTCAGCAATGCAAAGATCTGAGACAATTCCAAAAGACTCATGATGGAAAATGCTATTCACATCCAGAGAAAGAACTATGGAGTCTGAATGCAGATCAAAGCAGGCTATTTGCTCTCTCTCTTTTTGTTATTATTGTTGTTTTGTTTTGTTTTTCTTTCTCATGGTTTCTCCCATTCATTCTAATCCTTCTTTACAGCATGACTACTGTGAAAATACATTTAATAAGAATGCATACAGAGAGCCTTTATCAGATTGCATGCCATCTTGGGGAGGGGGGATGGGAGGGAGGCAGAGAAAATTTAAAACTCAAAAGCTTATGGGAGTGAATGTTGAAAACTAAAATTAAGTTAATTAATTTAAAGAAAAAAAAATTAAACTGGCCCATGAGAAAATAGTTTACAGTTGTTTTAAAAGTTATTGATAAAATTTAAGAATGGGACCCATACACTATTGCTACTGCCCTTCAGAGAACTTAACACTTACATACAGCTTACAGAAACCTGGAGAGAAAAACAAATTAGCGGTTGCTAATGAATCAAAGCGAACCATATCCTACTGAATTTCTTAGGTGTTCGTCCAACTTGTTGTAGTGTTTTAACATTTTATAAAAGGGGTTGTTATAGATAAATTAATGGTAATAATGATACAAACTAATGATTTAAACCTTCTATTAGACAAAAAGAATTTATTAAGCACCTACTAAGTCCCAAGCACTGCTCTAAGTGCTGGGATACAAAGCAAGGCAAAAGACAGTCCCTGCCCTCAAAGAACTCACAATTTAATGAGGGAGACAACAAACAACAAATATGTATAAACAAGCTACATATAGGATGAATAGGAAATAATTAACAAAGGGAAGGCATTAGATTTAAGAGAGATTGGGAATAGCTTTTTGTAGAAAGTAGGGTTTTAGCTAGGACTTGAAGAAAGGCAAGGAAACCAGGAAGCAGATATGGAGGGAGGGCACGATAGCTGTGGGTTCAGTGAAAATTATGGACCTGAGAGGTTGGAGCATCTTGTTCAAGAAACAGCAAGAAAGCCAGTGTCACTGGATGGAAGAGTACATGGGGATTATAAGGGGTAAGGGGTTATGAATGACTTTGAGAGCCAAACAGAGAATTGTACATTTGAATGAAGGACAGACTAGAGAGAGGGAAAACTTGAGGCAGGCAGACCAACTAGTACTGTAATAGTCTAAGGTGATGCATCAGGGTCATATTTAAAGGATTCGCAAAGGTGAAGTCAACAGGCTTTGGCAAAAAATTGGATATGGGGGATAACAGATAGTGGAAAAGTTGAGGATGACACCTAGGTTGGGAGCTTCAGGGACTGGGAAGATGGTGGTACCCTTCACAGTTATAGGGAAATTCGGAAGAGGGGAGAGGGGAGGGCTTAGGGGGAAAGATAATAAATTTGGTCTTAGACATGTTGAGTTTAAGACGTCTACTGTACACCCCGTTCAATATGTCTTGAAAGGGAATTGGAAATGCAAGAATGAAAGGAGAAAAGTTAGAAAGATGGAGAAGTAGATTTGAGGATCATTAACATAGAGATGATAATTGAATCCATGAGAGCTGGTGAAATAGAGTGAAACAGTACAGAGAGAGAAGAGAAGAGAGCCCATCACAGAGCCCTGTGGGACACCTACAGTTAATGGATGTGATCTGGATGAAGATTCAGCAAAGAAGACTGAGAAGGAATGATCAGATAGGTAGGAGGAGAACCAGGAGAGAAGAGAGTATAAAAAAGAACAGGGTTATTGCCAATGTCAAAGAGGATGAGGATGTCAAAGAAAAGGCCATTGCTTTCTTGATCCACTTTATTACCCCGCTTCTTAAACGTGTGTGCATGACACATGAACAGTTAGGGAACTTTTACAGCATGGCTAGCATGCTAGCAATTAGGAGCTCATTGGTAACTTTGGAGAGAACAGTTTCAGTTGAATGATGAGGTTGGGAGTCAGATTGTAGGAAGTTAAGAAAGGAGTGAGAGGAGAGAATGTGGATGCATCTCTTGTAGACAGCCTTTTCAAGAAGTTTAGCCACAAAAGGCAAAAGAGATATAGGACATTAGTTAGTGGGGATAGAAGAACCATATGGGGATTTGGGGTGGATGACAGAAGAGACATGAGCATGTTTGTAGGCAGTAAAAAAGGAACCAGTAGATAAGAAGAGACTGAAGATGTATGAGGGATTGGGGATGACAGAGATGACAATCTATTGGAAGGGATGGAATGGGATGGGATCTCTTATTCAGATAAAGGGGTTTGCCTTAGCAAGGAGTAGAGCCATCTCTTCATATGAGACATAAGTGAAGGAGGACATAGTGGAAGAAGGCAACTGAGTTTTATGAGATGAGGAGGGAGAAAAAGCTCTCGGTAGTTTTTTTTTTTTCAGTAAAATATGAAGAAAAATTCTTAACTGAGAGAATGGGGGAGGAAAAGCCATGGGACATTTGAGGAGGGAAAAAATGATTTGGAAGAGCCTCTATGTGGGGAGTGGGATAGTGACTTGATGAAGGAGGTTTAGAAGGATTGTCCAGCATCAGTGGGGGCTCTGTTGAGGTCATGTAACATAAATTTGTAGTGGACCCAGTCAGGATGGTTATATGATTTTCTCCACCTTCATTCAGTAGCGTGTGTGGAGGAGCAAAGGCAGCAGATAATGAAAGCAATACAAGGCTGAGGCTTGGCAGAGCATAACTGACAATATGATAAGGGGACTAAGGACTCAAGAAGACAATGTAGAGTTGAACTGGCTCACCAAGGGGTCAAGATGGAGAAAGGGGGAGAGAGTGACTTGTGCAGGGATTAGGGAGAGAATTGAGGATCCAGAGAATTAAAGGTCATGACGTGGATGAAGAGTCTGGAATGAGAAGGCAGAGGAAGAGGTGGAAATCCAGTAGACTAATCAGGTAAGGTGAGTTCAGAGTTCCTGAACAAGGAGGTATTACATTTGTGGGTGGATTACAAGATAAAGAATATGACCATCATTGGCTGAGGTGGGAAGTAGGTCATAGGGAGAGATTAGAGGGAGGAAATGAGCAGTTAGGGTGTTGGAGAGAGTATCAATACATATGTTGAAGTCCCCTAATATGAGGGCAGGAGTTGGGAAGGACAGGATTGAGAGCCAGGTACTGGACATGTTGAGGAAGGAAGGTGAATGTCCAGGAGGTCTGTAGACACAGCTACCAGGATTTTGATTAAGTAGAAGATGTAGATGATATGGACCTCAAAGGAAAAGTGTTTTACTTAATGGTGGTGGTAGATACTAGAGAATCTCGAAGTAGCAATGGAGAGTAAAGAGTATTCCAAGTCCCTGCCTTGCCCAGTGAACTGAGGAGAATGAGAAGATATACATAGGACAATATATACCAGACAATAAAAAGTGAAGGAGTGCTGCTATTGGGAGCAAGGATACTCAGTTAACCAAGAATGTCCTGGATTTTACCCAAAGGGAAAATTTTGTGAAGTCTCTAGCATACCAAGCTGGGAAAAGGGACATGATGAAGACTGCCAGCTCCTTCATGTCTACCCAAAGTTTTTTCCTTCAATAATCTGAGGTGGGGTTGGCCTCTTCCATCTTCCCTTTCAAAGATAGAAGTCAGAAGCACCTGAAACTACTTGGCATAATGAAGATTTGAAGCTCAATCAGTGTGACATGAAGCTTGCCCTGAAGAGTCCCTAAGGGGGACTCTCTCACTTGAAGAGTTGCAAAAGGAAGCCTGGTGAAGGCCGGCTCTCTCTCTGCTCTCACCAGCTGCCTGGCCTCTCACTCAAGGCAGGGCCTTCATCTGGACCAATAAGGAGAAAATCCCATACGAAACAGGCTTTGGGACCAAGGTTACACATAAGTGGCAGGAGTCCTTTTCAGGTCTCCCCAGCTGCTACTGCATTATTCCCTAAGGGATACATCTATTCTCTGTGTATCTTGTTTATATCTGTATCCCTATCTATCTATCTATCTATCTATCTATCTATCTATCTATCTACTTCTCTACCTACTATAGCAACAATCTGCTAGCAGCTACTGTGGCTGTGTAAAACCAACAACAACCAGCACACAGAAGACCGCTAACACAGGTTCTTTGATCTGCTTTACCAAGGAAAGCAAAGTTAAGGGATTAACAATTTTACTTTAATCAAACTCTCTCTATATATATATATGTACATGTATATATCTTAATCAAACATGTATATATACATATATGTATGTATGTATGTATGTATGTACATAATATATAGATAGATAGATAGATAAATTCACTTATTTAAAGAGGAAAGGCCAGCAACTTGAACTTCAGAGCAAATACAAACAAATCATAAACACACAATATAAACAGACCAAATCACAATCATAGTTATCAGGAAAGCATCAACATCTGCACTGACAAGCCAGAGAGCTCTTAACAATGGCTTGCCCAGAGTCATACTCCACTCTTCCAGTGACTGAGAGCCCCCAAAGTCAAAGGCCAACCTTGAATCTTATATGCCTGTGTCAGGGCCTGAAGGATTCACACCTAATCAGCAAAAGGGCGGGAGCCTGGGGTTTAGCACCTAATTAGCAAAAGGGTGTGGGCCTGGGCCTTTGCACCTAGTAAGGCTTAATCAAAGGCATTTCATCACTTTAGAATTTCTAAAAGAGAAAACAGTAAAAGAAAAAAAAAGTCCCACCTTAATTGCCAATACACCTGTCTATCCATATCTCCATTAAAATGAGAATACAGGCAGGAACTGTGTTTCCTTTTCTTTCTCATTGTTTTTTTCCTATGACCCCAACATTTGGCATGGTGCTAAGCACATAATAAATGTTTGCTGATTTCTTGATCCACTTTATTACACTGCTTCTTAAACATGCGTATGACACATGAATAGTTAGGGAACTTTTACAGCATGGCCAGCACTCCCCGCTCTGACCTCACTCTCCCAAAGTAATGACATTCCTCTCAGGGTTCTAGGTTTCCTCTGAGTTATTGGGGGTATCTCTTCTCTAATAGACTCAAGCCCCCAATCATAGTTATGTTTTCCTACCCCCACAATTAGGTGCCAATGACTAACACCCCAATTCTATTGAAATCATTAACATCAATTAACTTTTCAAACGGACAGTTACTTCAAAGAAATATGAAGAACAAAAGTGCAAACATTTTTCTCGCAACACCTTGGGAGAACCACTCTGTCCTATAGTCCCTCAGTCTCTGGAGAAAGTGGGCTCATCTTTAGCACACTTTCTATGTAGCATTAATGCCATCAACTTCCCATCCAAATCAATCACTAAACATTTATTAAGAGTTTTAGAGATACAAAAAGAGGCAAAAGACCTCCAAAATGTCACATCTCTGCTCATCTTTGTTTCAGCTGCCACTACACTATATCCTGAAGGTCAATCCTTGCTTCTCAAAGTATCAGAGCTGGGCTGCCTACAAAACCCAGAATGAGCAACAATCCTAGATTCTTGGACCCCTGAACTACTCACTACTAGGTATCTCAATCTCTTGGCCTTTTGAAACTCACAAGATCATAGCTCTTTTACCTAAATGAAAGAATAAACACTGACATACACAAGGAACTGAGGCCACATAGTGGCCTTAGAGGAAAAAGGTCCATTGCCTTTCTCCTACAGCATTGTCTTTTTTTCCTTTAAAAAAAAGAGTATTTTTTTTTCAGTGAGCAAAAATCATCCATGTCTCTCTTCCACTCTAAACTCCCTCTCCAATTAAGAATGAAAGTAAAACAAAATCCCTGTTACAAACATGTACAGTCAAGCAAAATAAATTTCCTCATTGGCTATGCCCCCCAAATATGTCTTGTTTTGTGGAGTCCTTCACTTCATCATTAGTCTCCTAGAATTATGCTGATGAGAGTTCCTAATTCTTTCCAAGATGTTTGTCTTTATCATATCGTTGTCATTGTATAAATGGTTCCAACTGGTGCAGTTCACTTTACTCTGCATCAATTCATACAAGTCTTTCTAGGTTTCTCTGAAACCATCACCTTCATCATTTCTTACAGAACAACAATATTCTATCTTATTTATATTCCATAACATGTGGAACCATTCCCCATTTATGAGTACCCTCTCAGATTTCATTCTTTGCCACCTCAAAAAGAGCTATCATATTTTTGGTTTTTCCTTAGGATTTCTTTTGCTTAGGAATAATCCTTCCCTTGATCTACCTTCTCTATAATTCCCCCTTCTCTCTTCTCCCCTTACCTTCCTATTCTGTGTTTTTTTAAAATTTAATTTAATTTATCATTTTGTTACATTTAAGTTCCAAACCGTTTCACCTCCCTCCCTTCTGCACTAGAGAAGGCACTGAAGAGGCTTGGGTTGAGGGGTGCTCGACACCCCAAGTACCAACCGCCAGGGTCTGCCAAAGAATTTGACTCAAGCCTTCTTGGCCAAGGGAAAAGACAAAGTTTGTTAAGGGTTTGCCATCATGGGTTGTCTTAAGAAATCCCACCCCTTGTGATGCCTGTTTTCACAAGCAGGCCAGATTCAATACTGAGCTAGATTGAATCTGAGTGCCTTCATGGAGGCAAGATGGATCTTATATACACAAAGATTGTGGGAGGGATTAAGGGGTGGTCTGGGGTGACTAGAGGAGGGGTTTAGGGAGGGACTCGAGGCAGAGTCCAAGGAGGAGCTTGATGGGACTGGGATGAGGTCAGACTCCAGGGTGGGAAATGGCTGAAGGCTACACGGAGATGACAGACAATAAGAGAGCTAGGGTAACTGGGTTAGGGCGTAGATATTTTGATCAGGATTAAGAATGGGAAACAGCTGGATGATACAGAACTAGGCTAGGCAGAGTTGGGCCCAGTGATAATGCAAGGCGCATGGCCTTAAGGGAAGGCCAGATCCAGTTGGAAGACTCAAGGAGAGTTCGAGGGGGCTTTATTCTATTTATCATTTCTTTCTTTGAAGGTAGATAGCATCTTTCTTCATAGGTCCTTTGCAGTGGATTCAAATATTTATAATACTCAGAATAACTTGGTCATTCACAGTTGTTCTTCAAACAGTATCGTGTTATTATATACAATGTTCTCCTGGTTCTGCTCATTTCACTTATCATCATTTCATGTTTTTCTAAAATCAACCGGCTTATTGTTTCTTACAGCACAGTAGTATTCCATCACAATCATATATGGCGACCTTGTTTAGCTATTCCTCGACCGATGGACGTCCCCTCAATTTCCAATTCTTTGCCGCCACAAAAAAGAGCTGTTATAAATATTCTAGAACATACAGGTTCTTTCCTTTTTCTCCGATCACCTTGGGAAACAGACCTAATAATGATATTTTGCTCAAAGGGTATACACAATTTTATAACTCTTTGGGCATAATTCCAAAATGATTGGATCAGTTCACAGTTCCCCCAACAGTTAATTAGTGTCTCAAATTTTCCACATCCCCTCCAACGTTTGTCATTTTGTCTGTCGTTTCAGCCAATCTGACAGGTGAGATGATATCTCAAAGGTGTTTTAATTTGCTTTTTTCTAATTAATAATGATTTAGAGCAGACTTGCAAAACTTGGGCCAAAATTAAACTTCTTCAGGCCGCAGATAGGTTTTTAGTGGCTCACTTTCCAAGTAAAGGTAACTACAGACAGACTGATTTGTTTGGTTTGTTACAGACAAACGTGGTTTGTTACCATGGGTCATGTGACGAACAAAAGAGAGAGTGAGGGTCGTTTGACAAACAGGAGAGAGTCCGCAGTGGCAGCGCTGGAAATCTTTTGGTGGGCCGCAAGTGGCCTGCAGGCTGTATGTTGTGCAGACCTGATTTACAGCATTTTTTCATGAATATATAGTTATGATTTCTTCACTGAAGAACTGCCTATTCATATCCTTTGACTACTTATCAATTGGGGCATGACTCATATTCTTAGAAATTTGGCAAAATTCTCTGTACATTTGAGGTATGAGACCTTTATCTGAGATATTGTCTATAAATTCCTCCCCCCACCCCCCAATTTTCTGCTTTCTTTCTAATCTTAGCTAAGTTGATTTTGTTGGTACAAAACCTTTTTATTCAAAATTATCCATTTTACATCTCACAATGCTCTCCACCTCTTGTTTATTCACAAATTCTTCTCCTATGCATAAATCTGATGGGTAATGTGTTCCATGTTCTTCTAATTTCTTTCAATATCTCCCTTTATATCTAGGTCATGTATCCATTTTGACTTCATCTTGGTAAATGGTATAAATGGTCTATACCCAGTTTCTGCCAGACTGCTTTCCAGTTTTCCCAACAATTTTTACCAAATAGTTTATTCTTATCTCAAAAGCTGAAGTCTTTACATTTGTCAAACAGAAGGCTACTATAATCATTTACTACTGTGTACTATAATAATTTACTACTGTGTATCATATGTCTACCCTGTTCCATTGATCCACTTTTCTATTTTTTAGACAGTACCAGATAGTTTTGATAATTACTACTGCCTTACAGTATAATTTAAGATCTGGTATTGCTAAACCTCCTTCCTTTACATTTTTTCTTTAATTCCTTTTATATTCTTGACCTTTTGTTCTTCCAAATGAATTTTGTTATTATTTTTTCTATCTCAATAATTTTGGGGGGTAATTTAGTTGGGGTGGCATTGAATAAGTAGTTTAGTTTAGGTAGAATTGTCATTTTTATCATATTGGCTCTACCCACCCATGGACAATTAATATTTCTCCAATTATTTAAACCTGACTTTATTTGCATAAAAAGTGTTTTTATAATTATGTTCATGTAGTTCCTGGGTTTCTCTTGGCAGGTATACTCCCAGGTATTTTATACAGTCTACAATTATCTATTATACAATTACTATCCTTGCAGGGTTTTGTTGGTGATTTATAGAAATGCTGATGTTTTGTGTGGGTTTATTGTATATCCTGCTACTTTGCTAAAATTATTCTTTCAACTAACTTTTTAGTTGAATCTCTAGGACTTTTTGAGTATACCATATTGTCTGCAAAAGAGGTAGTTTTATTACTTCATTGCCCATTCTGATTCCTTCAATTTCTTTTTCTTCTCTTATTGCTATTACTAGCATTTCTAATACAATATTGAATATTGGTGACAATGGGTATCCTTGTTTCATTCCTGGTCTTATTGGGAAAGCTTCTAGCTTATTTCCATTATAAATAATGCTTACTGATACTTTTAGGCAAATGGTTCTTATCATTTTAAGGAAAAATCCATTTATAATTATGCTTTCAAGTATTTTTAATTAAAGTGAGTTTTGTTTGTCACTATATCGGTGTTAAGTGTAATGCATTTCTGTATACATAGCTGTGGGTGTGTATGTGTATTTTTCACTCCTCTGACCAGTTCAGATAAGAGTGAGGGTCATTTCTCTCACTCTCTACCACTTTTTTGTATAGATTGTATACTTTTGTATGCATATATTTCATATGCATATATACATACATGCATGCATACATATATGACTCTTTGTTACATACATAAATATTTTGTATGCATATATTTTTGTATAGATGTCTACTTTGCCAAGAAAACCCCAAACGGGGTCACAAAGGGCCAGATGTGACTGAAATGACTGAAAAACAACAACTACTTTTTCATCTTCATTATGTGAGATAATTTTCCTTAACCTTCCTTCTCCTTCCCCTCTAGTACATTCCTCTTCCCTTCTCTTTACATTCTTCAGTTAAGATCATTAAGACATAATAGAACTACTGCCAAGCCTTAGATCCATTAGACTTCTTCTATAACTCTGGATGATAAGGTTCAGAGGGGACATATGTATCATCTCCCCATATTAGAATGGAAGTAATTTATCTTTGTTTAGTCCTTAATGACTGTTAGTTTGTGTTTACCTTTTTACATTTCTCTCAGCACCTATTTTGAAATTCTAAGTTTCTATGCATATGTAGTCTTTTAATGAGGAATGCTTAGAAATTCTCTATTTCATTAAGGGTACATTTTTCCCCTATAGCATTATATTCCATTTCAATGGGTAAATTATTCTTGGTTGTAAGACTATATCCTTTGCCTTCTGGAATATCATATTTCAAGCTCTCTACTGCTTTATAGTGGTGGCTGCTAAATCAAATGTGAGCTTGACTGTGGCTCCTCGATTCTTGAATTATTTTTTTCTGGTGGCTTACAGTATTTTTTCTTTTACCTGGAAGCTCTGAATTTGGCCTATAATAACTCCTGGGAGTTTTTATTTGGGGGTTTCTTTCAGAGATGACCAGTAGATTCTTTCTATTTTCAATTTGTCTTCTGTTTCTAAGAGACCTGGGTAATTTTCTTATAAGATTTTTTGAAATATGATGTCTAGGCTCTTGTTGTTGTTTTTGAGTCGTTTCAGTCATGCCTGACTCTTTGTTACCCCATCTGGGGTTTTCTTGGCAAAGATACTGTAGTAGCTTGCCATTTCCTTCTCCAGCTCACTTTACAGATGAGGAACTGAGTTAAGTGACTTGCCTAGGGTCACACAGCTAGTAAGTGTCTGAGGCCAGATTTGAACTCCAGAAAAGGAGACTTCCTGACTTCAGGCCCACCATTCTAATCACTGGGCCACCTAGCTTCCCAGGCTCTTTTTTTAGTCTTTTTTTTTCCAGAGAGTTCAATGATTCTTATATTTTTTTTCTCCTCAATCTGTTTTCCAGGTCAGTTGTTTTTGCTGTATGAGATACTTATATTTTCTTCTATTATTTCAATATTTTGACTTTTTTTTTAATATTTCTTGTCTCATGGAGTCATTGGCTTGTACTTAGTTCAGTCTAATTTTTATGGAGTTTGTTGTTTGAACAAGGTTTTGTATCTGTTTGCCAAGATATTAATTTCTTTTCTAATTCTTTCTTCCATTGCTTTGATTTCTTTGCCATTTTTTTCCCCTCTACCACTCTCATTTATTAAAAAAAAATTTTAACCTCTTTTTAAAAACCCTTGCTTTATCTCTCTCAGGAATACTAATTGAATTTGTAATAAATAATATTTTTCTTTGAGACTTCTCTTGTAGATATTTTGGAGTTAGTCTTTTCTTCTGAATTTGTGTCTTGAGCATCCCTGTCAACATAACAGCATTTTATGGTGGGATTCTTTTTGTTTTTGGTTTATTCATTCTTCCAGCCAATTTTCTGACTTCAGATTTGATGTTAGGGCTAGACTTTGAGGATTTCTGCAGGGAAGGTCTGGGCTGATTATGTTGCTGGTTTATTGGGTTATTGAATGTGGTGTTATTCCAGGATCTCAGGGACAGCTCAGACTCAGGACTTGAAAGCTTTTGGTGCTCCCTGAGTTGTTTGATCCAGGGAAAAGTCTGATTGCTTCCCCTCTCCCTCACCCCTGCTCCCCACATCTGAGTTCTGCAGTTCCTGAAGGAGGTTTGGGTCTCAGCAACAGCAGAATGCTCTTTAATTCAGTCGTTATCAGCTAGCTGAGAAGCTCTGCTACCTCTAATTCCCAGAACACTTTTATTTGATCTGAGATTCCTTCCTTGGATATTCCTCTGCAGGCTTCAGATCAGTTTAGAATTTGAAACTGAGACCTTGCTCTGCTTCTAGGGTTAGAGTCACACCATTGTTGTTTGCTTTTGAATTTACTCCTGTGGGCTTGCCACTGTTACCTATCCTGGAGTGCCTCCCCAGGCAAAGGTCCCCTTCCACAGTCCTCCCTGGATATGTGACCCAGAACTAGGTAGGGGGCTTCAAAACTGCTACCTTTGCATCTGGTCCTGAGCCCCGTGGTGCCTCAGAACGTATATGGGACTTCTGTCTGACCTTGTACCTAGATTCTCCATGTATGCTCCTGTCCAGACCCCATCCCCAATGTCCACACATTTCTCTCTCTGTCTTCCTATGCCAACCTGGACTGGACAGATGACTTAGTATGTCTTTTTCTTGACTTTCCCTATTCAGTGTGGTGTGTTTTCTAGATCCATTTGGAGGAGTTCTGGTGGGAAGTTCACCGTACTGCTTTTTGCTACTAAACGATTTTTGTTCTACCCCCAATACTGTTTTTCAGGAAAAATGTCAACAAAGGAGTCAAGCCAAGAGAAGAAGGTCCAGCCAGGAAAGATGACAAGGTCAACCAAAGTCTTTTGAAGATACCTTCAGGTCCATTTCCACAAATGTAGCTAAAGAGGCTGCCATCTATTGTATGATTAGAAACCTGAAAGTTACAGAATATCTATGTATGCTCCAAGGCACTTTTATTACATCGGCTCATTATTCTCCTGAAAACAGGCTCCCTAGTATATGGGACAAAATTTTCAAATAATAGGAGAGACATCTTTAGGAGAAGCAAAGTGAATTTATTTTACAAACCTTGCAAGATTTGGGCACACCTCCATAATGGAGGAGGTGAGGCAAAAGGGAATGCTGCCTTAGTTTATTCTCTTAATGAAAAGATTCCCACGCACCTCTATCCTTTCTCACCATTGACTGGGAGGTGGGCTTACAATCTAGGCATGGAAAACTAGACAGAGGACCAGGGTTGATCCAGTCCATTCAGGTTTTCCCTTTCTGGAACTCAACTGCCAGGGGTGGCATTGGAAAGTCTAGGAGAAGAAATGAGGAAGGAAGGGGGAGGCAATTCATTTGGCCTCATTCAATGCAGGTCACAGTGACCCTTTCCTTATTTGGTCATCGAGAGAGAGAGAGAGAGAGAGAGAGAGAGAGAGAGAGAGAGAGAGAGAGAGAAAGGGAGAGAAAGGAAGGACCCCTACCGTTTCAGGCCCTGATTTCTAGAAGTTTAGCTTAGTCACTACAAGGCTAAATTCTAAGCCTCTCCTACTCTCTTAGATATCCTCTATTTCAGAAATATGAGAAGGGTGTAACCCCTGTATTTTCACCCTGTGAAGTCTTCACAATTATCCGTCCCATTCACTAGCTTCTTCCATGTGGGGAGTTGCATCAAATGGGCTTGCTAATGAATTCTGTCCAGGCTCATAAGGACTAAACTTTTTGGCCAGTCCCAATCACAATACGCAGCTACTCAAATAGTAAAGAAAACTCCTGAGAAAATTCAAGCATCAATTAAGACCATTTCAATCCTCTCTATTAAATTATCTCCCTATTTTTAAGTCATAAATTTCTATTTCCCAATATTCTTTGAATTCCCCATACCACATAGCTAGGAATGTTTATAGAAACAGTAAATTTTTAAAGAAGTAAACTGTATACATTTTGAAAAAGATGGTCAAAGCTTACATACATTCTCTGGCTTCTTGTAATTAAAACAAACTTTTGAGTGTAATTGCTATAATAGAAGCAAATCTAAATAAAAAACAATGTAAGCAGTCCCTCTAACACAATTGCAACTATATCCTGTTTTACTAAGAGTTATCTTGAGAAGAACAAGGAACAAAGAGGAGAGGTAAATTTCTTATAAGTATATATCCTTATAAAGAGAATTACAGGTGACTTTTAAAGTATATACTAATATGCCTTTTATCAGGACAAATTTCATGGAAACTCAGATCCCGGTAAGTACAAGAAGGGGTTGGGAAACTAGTTCTTGACTGATGTAAGGGGAGTGCTTCAATTAAGAATTAGTAATGGAACCAATAAGAGCCTCATTGTGCATTTTCAACTTAGTGAGTCACCACTAGTTCAGGTTTTATTTCTTCTTGGGTCTCCTTAGCCCTTTGAGCGTCCATTGTGTCAGTGCACTCAGGGAATTCAAGTTACAGGAGACTCATAAAAGATGCACTAATAAATCAGAAGACCAATATCGTAGTCTGCACTCAGTTTACACACTCAGAACTATAATTTCCAGACAGACCATACATAGCATTCATGTAAAGATGCAATTACCTACAGTATATGGAAAAATCACTGAACTAAGCTCTAGAAGACCTGAGTTCAGTTAATAGCAGTAGCTATGGCTCCCCACCCCCACCCCACTCGCCTCATATTTCACAGAAAGAAATTGAGATCATTTACTGAGAAAACTCTTTTCTTCCCTCTTCAGGAATCTGTGTTTGATTTGTGTTATTTAATGTTTTTTATCAATGACCTGGATAAAGGCATAAATGGCATGCTAATCAGATTATCTGATGACACAACGCTGGGAGCTGTAAATAACGCACCGAATGACTGAGTCAGTATTCCATTCTCCAAGTCACTTGGGCTCACAACCTTTGCATCATCTAAGACTTTTTATTGTTTTTCACATATTCACATATCCGATTAGCTGCCTAATCTTATTGTTTCTAGCTCCACAATATTTATTTTATGTGTTCTCTTTTCTCAATTTATGTGGTTACCTGCCTAGTTTAGGTCCTCACCATCTCACTTGAATATTGCAAAGATTCTAGTTGTCTCCTTGCTTCAAGTCTTTTCCCACTCCAATCTATCCTCCAAACAACTGCTAAAGTGACAGTTCTGAAAGGGAAGAACTGATCATATGCCTCTCTTCACAACCCTTCCCCCCACTCCAATAAATTCTTGTGGCTCACTTTTACTATGTCTCTAGAAACAATATAAACTCCTTTGTTTGCCATTTGAAACTCTTCATAACCTGCCTCCTTCTTACCTTTACAATCATATTACACATTATTCCCTTCTACACACAGCCAGCCTACTTGCTATTCCTCACAAATGATGCTTCATCTCCTGTCTCTGTAACTTTGCTCTGACTATCCCCTATCCTTGGAATGTTCTCTCTCATCACCTTTACCTCTTAGAAGCCTTGGCTTCCTTTGAGACTCTCCTCAAATTCCATTTTTTAAAAAAAAAATCAATTTTGTTTTGTTTTCAGTTCCAAATTCTCTGCTTCTTCCCACTGTGTTCCCCAACCATTGAGAGGACAAGAAATAAAAAAGCCATGAAGTAATGCAAAACAAATTTCTGCATTAGCCATGTTCTGTAAAAAAGGAAAAAAAAGGAAAGAAAAAGTATATTTCAGTTTGCATTCTGAGTCCATAAATTCTTTTTGTTTTGTTTTGTTTTGGCAGGGCAATTGGGGTTAAGTGACTTGCCCAAGGTCACACAGCTAGTACATGTGTCAAGTGTCTGAGGACGGATTTGAACTCAGGTCCTCCTGACTCCAGGGCTAGTACTCTACTCACTGTGCCACCTAGCTGCCCCTGAATCCATAAATTCTTTATCTGGAGATAGATAGCACTTATCATGATGAATCCTTTGGAATTGTGGTGGGTTATTGTATTGATCAGAATTACTAAATCTTTCACAGTTGATTCTAATATTGCTGTTACTATGGAAATTGTTCTGGTTTTGCTCCACTTCACTTTGCATCAGTTTATATGTCTTCCCACATTTTTCTGAAATCGTCCCCTTTCATTCAAAGTATTCACGTTCAATCATTTTTCAGTCATGTGTGACTCAGACTCCATAGTTCTTTCTTTGGATGTGGACAGCATTTTTAGTCATGAGTCTTTTGGAATTGTTTTAGATCATTGTGTTGCTGAGAAGAGCTAAGTCTGTCAAAGCTGATCATCACACAATGTTGTTGTTACTGTGTACAATGTTCTCCTGGTTCTGCTCACTTCACTTAGCATCAGTTCACATAAGTCTTTCCAGGTTTTTTCTGAAATCCCCCTGCTCATCATTTCTTCTAGCACAATAGTATTCCATCACATTCATGTACCACAACTTGTTCAGCCATTCTCCAATTGAGAGGCATCCCCTCAATTTCCAATTCTTGGCCACCACAAAAAGAACTGCTTGTAACAAGAATGTTGCTATCAGCTACTGCAGCTGTGTAAGACCAACAACAACAGCACACAGAAGGGCTGCCAACACAGGTTCTTTGATCTGCTTTTCTAAGGAAAGCAACTTTAAGGGGTTAACAATCTCAGTTTAATTAAACATTCGTATATCATTCACTTAGTTCAGGGGGAAAAGATCAGCCCCCTGAACTTCAGGACAAATACAAACAGAAATTACAAACATCAGCAGACAGACCTTGTCTGATTCAAATCACAATTCGTAATTACCAGAGAAGTGTGAACATCTGGGTTACAAAGCCAGGGTGGGGGCAGCTTCAACGGCTTACCCAGAGTCTCGTTACCCATATTCTTTCAATGAGTGTACCCCCAGAAGTGAAATGCTAACCTTCCAGTACATATACGGTGTTTAGGGCCCTGAGGGCTCAAGGCTCACAATTTAGGGTGTGAGAAATCACTAACACCAGAGTGTGGGAAAGCACCACATCATCTACAAATCAACAACTGCCCCAGTGCTGAGAAGCATTCCAAGACAAAAGATCCCACTTTACTTGCCCCCATTCAAACAAAGGCCAAACTCATTAAAGGCACTTAAGAGAAGAACAGCAAAAAATCCTGCCCTGATTATCATTACACTGCTGTAAATGTTTTTGTACATGTGGGTCCTTTTCCCTTTGCTGGGATACAGGCCTAGTAGTGGTATTGCTGGATCAAAGGGTATGCACAGTTCTATAGCCCTTTGGGCATAGTTCTGTGGATCAGTTCACAACTCCACCAAAAATGCATTAGTGTTCCAATTTTCCCACATCTTCTCCAACATTTATCATTTTCCTTTTTTGGCTTATTAGCCAATTGAATAGGTGTGGGTGGTACCTCAGAGTTGTTTTAATTTGCATTTCTCTAAACAATAATGATTTAGATCATTTTTTCATATAACTATACATAGTTTTAATTTCTTCCTCTGAGAACTACCTGTTCAATTCCTTTGACCTTTATCAATTGGGGAATAACTTGTATTCTTATAAATTTGACTCAGTTGTCTACATATTTTAGAAATGAGGCCTTTATCAGAAACACTGGAAGTAAAATTTGGTCCCCAGATTTCTGCTTTCCTTCTAATCTTGGTTGCACTGGCTTTGTCTGTGCAAAAGCTTTTTAATTTAATGTCATCAAAATTATCCATTTTGCATTTCATAATGTTCTCTATCTCTTGTTTGGTCATAAATTCTTCCCTTCTTCATAAATCTGACAAATACACTTCCTTGCTCTCCTAATTTGCCTATGGTATCACCCTTTATGTCTAAATCATGTATCCATTTTGACCTTATCTTAGTATACGGTGTAAGATGTTCGTCTATGCCTAGTTTCTGCCATACTATTTTCCAGTTTTCCCAGAAGTTTTTGTCAAATAGTGACTTTCCCAGAAGGGTTTATCAAATAGTAGATTATTATAGTCATTGACTACTGTGTCTTTTTTACCTAACCTATTCCACTGATCCACTAGTCTATTTCTTAGCCAGTACCAAATAGTTTTGATGATTCCTGCTTTATAATATAGTTGTGGATCTCGTACTGCTAGGCCACCTTCCTTTGCATTTTTTTTTCCATTAATTCCCTTGATATTCTTGACCTTTTGTTCTTCCAAATGAATTTTGCTATTTTTTCTAGCTCTATAAAATAATTTTTTTTTGTAATTTGATTGGTATGGCACTGAATAAGTAAATTAATTTAGGTAAAATTGCCATTTTTATTATATTAGCTTGGCCTACCCATGAGCAACTGATATTTTTCCAATTATTTAGATCTGGCAGATAAACTATTAAGATAACCCACTACCAGAAAAAGAGATGTAACAATCTATAAATGAACTTCCAAAGGAAAAAAAAAACTCCAGGACCAAGAGACATCTATCAAACATTCAAAGAACAATTAATTTCTTTTTTTTTTTCAGCCAAAGAAAAACAAAATTTATTGAAGATTCTCCATATTGGGTAGACTCTTAGGGAGTCTAAGCATTTGTGATGCTTATGCCAGTGGGCTAGATTAATCTGAGCTGAGCTAGAATGAATCTGAGCCAAACAATTAATTTCAACATAACCTAAATTATTTGTAATAATTAGAAAAGAAAGTACCTTTCCAATATTTTTCTATGATACAAATATGGTCTTGATACCATATTATAAACCAAGGAAAGAAAAAGCAGAGAAAGCAAGCTACAGACCAACATCCCTAATGAACATTGACACAAAAATTTTAAATAAAATATTAGCAGCAGGCTATAACAATATATTTAGTAGATTATATACTACAAAGAGATTGTATTTATTCCAGGAATGCATAGTTGGTTTAACATAAACAGGACCATAGGTATAATAAATCATGTCAATAATATAAATAATAAAAATATATTTATTATTAAATCAATAGATTCTGAAAAAGGCTTTTGACAAAATTCAAGACCTGTTCTGCTAAAATTCCAAAGATCATAGGAAAAAGGGAACTTTCTTCAATATAGTAAAGAATATCTATCTAAAACCAAGAGCAAAGATTATTTGTAATAGAAAGAAGTTATAGTCCTTTCAAGTAAAATCTGGAGTAAGGATGTCTGCTGTCACCATTATTATTTAACAACATTCTAGAAGTACTTATTGGCAATTAGGCCAGAAAGAGAAATCAAGAAAATAAGCATAGGCAGAGCAGAAGTGAAGTTATTGTTTTTTGTGGATGACATGAAGATAACCCTAAAGAGTCAGCCAAAAACTAATTGAAACAAAATTGGCAGTTGCAGGATATAAAATAAGTCTATGTAAATCACTGGCATTCCTATGTTATCAACAAAACTCAGCAGAAAGAGCTAGAAAGAGAAATTCCTTTTACAATAATGAGATAAAATAGTAAATACTTGGGAATATATCTGTCAAGGTACATGCAGGAACTATGTGAATCCAAATATAAAACACTGCAGAAATAAAGCCAGAAGTAAGGCATGATAGTGCCTGCTTGTAATCACAGCTACCGGAAAGGATGAAGTTGGCAGATCTCTTGAGCCCAAGCACAAGTTCTGAGCCACACTGGGCTCTGCAGAATGGGTAGCTACACTATTTAACATCAACATGATGATCCCCTGGCAGCAGGGGGGCCAAGGTTGCTTGAGGAGGAGTGAACTGACTCAGGCTGGAAATGCTAATAAGGGGATCAGGCCTATGAGTGGCCCCTGCACTTCTAAACTGGACTAGATAGGAAGACTTCGTCTTTAAAAAAAAGTATATAATAAGTGTTGCTTCCAAAAACTGCTTTGTTTATCTGTGATTCCTTTTTGACTTCCTTATTTTCTTTTCTATGCATTAAAAATGTCTCAATATCTCTCCTTTTTCTTTTTTTCCCCTTTGTTTTAGGGGTGGGGATTACTACTGCTAACCTCCCTTTCACTTGTTTTCAAGTTGTGGAAGCATATTAAAATCACACTTTTTAAAGTTTAACCCTAAATATTAAGTAAATTTGAATTCTATTTTGTTGAATGAAATACTATTTTGTTCGATGAAGCTGGAGTATGGCACACAAATGTGCTGACTGAATGAACTAAAAATTCATATTACCCAATTTCACCTGGGTCCTAACTGCCTTAAGGCAATCCTTTTATTACTCCCTAATTGAACCCCTATCTTACTCCCCATAGAAGCTATTCCAAAATTTCTGTTCTTCTCAAGAGAAACTATTACAATTTCTTCTCTAAACACCTTACCTTTCCTCTGTCCTCAAAGCTGAGGACCTCCTACTTTACCGAAAGCAAATTGAAATAGTATTTTCTTCTTTCCATACTTTTCCCTTTAAGAAATTGGGTAGAACAAAAACTAAAGCCTTCGTTAAGGAAATTTCTTAAAGATGATAATCAAACTTAACTCTTACTTAGATGAGACAATTGCCTCCCCTCCCCGCTAAGGGGCAATACTCTCATTTGCATTCAAAAACCTTATAATATTGATCTCTTTTAGGTCCTTGAGGGCAGTGGTTCAGAAAGGAAATAAATGGTAAGCTTAGGGTTTTAATTTTAACATATTATTTTTAGCTTTTTTAAGATTCCTATAGTGTTACTTAAAATTTTCTTGGGAAAGAGACGTGTCAAAGAACTTCAGAGAACTATACCAGTTTGGACAGCTCTATCTCCAAGCTAGAAATGGTTCGGATATAGAATAATTTTAAATTAAAATACAATTATTTCAGGCAGACATGTCTAAAATGAAGAGTATGATATTATAAGAAACACAGCTGTGGGGATCACAGGACTCCCTAGGCAGGGTCAGACCCCGAGGAAGACCTAAGTGATGGCCCCTTAGTCTATGATGATTACAGGATTCCCTAGGCATGGTCAGGAAGTAAGCCCAAGGAGTGCTTCCATAGCTCATTGCTTTCCTGGTTGCATAACCTTAGGAAGATCCCTGTGATAGACCATTCTCACCCAAAGAACTCAGAAACAGAATGTGAAGAGGAAGGCATTTTATTATGCTTGTAGCAAGAAAGCAGGTGCGGTGCTCATCAGGAACACTCACACCAATACAGAAGCAAGAGTGAGGTTAACCATTTCTACCTCCCTTGTCTGAATTAGAGTTAGTTTACATTCTTCATTTCCCTACATTCCCCTCTTAACTCATGCAGTGTACACAGGCATGGAAGTGAGGATACAGAAGAAGGAGTGAGGTTAACCAGTTCTGCCCTCCTTGCCTGAGTTAGGATTAGTTTACATTCTTCATTTCCCTACATTCCCTTCTTAACTCATGCAGATTATGCAGATTACATATGCAGATTATGTAGGCATGGTAGTGAGGGTGCTTGACCAGGGTATTACCCCTCAAGCTTGAACTGGTTGTCCCAGCCTAGTCTTTCTGGTTCAACCAGTTTATCCCAGCCTAGCCAGGATGGCCATTGTCTTCTTGTTTTTAATCTTTTGATTTTATTTTAATATTTCTGGTTCTCTCAAGGAGTCATTGATTTCTATTTCAATTTTCAAGGGGTCCATTACTTTGTTTACCATATGCTCTTCTGAGCTATTCTGCTTCCAATTCTTCCCACCAGGGCTTTATTTCATTTTTTTTTTAACCTCGTGCTTTGTTTCAACTAGGCTTTCATATAATCCTTATGAAAAACCCATTTTTTTTCCACTGATCTCTGCTTACACTTGTTGTGATGTTATTCTCTTTTTCTAGGTTGTATTTTTGTGTATCTCTGGATCTATAATAATTCATTTTTTAAAAAAAAATTATATCTTTTGTTTTTACTTAGACTAGATTTCCCCTTATGTCCCTCTCTTCCCTCCCTCCCAGAAAACCATCCCTTATTACAAAGAATTCTATAATAGCTCTTTATAGTGGTCAGTAACTTCTTCTAAATCTCCAGCCTAAGTTCCTGTTAGGACTTTGTGCCAGAAATAGGCTCCACACCTTGCTATATCTTTTGGTGGGGTGGTTGGCCCCACTTGGTCTCTACCTGTGTCATCTGGATTCTTGTGCTGACTTCCACCTTCCTAAACATGTCTTATGTTTTGTCACTAGGTTTTAGGCTCCACTTTATCATCGTTGTTCAAATAATTGATCTTCTGTTCCTTATGAATGCTATGGAACTAAAAGCCCTAGGCCTTGGATTATCCTAATCTGAGCTCTGTTGTTCCCAGTTGCTTGCGAAGTCTATGCTATGGAAGCTCCCCCTGGAGCTTTCTTGTGGTCCTGTGCTCTTCTTGTCTCTGGATATAGAGCCAAGCAAGGTATAAGGATCTCCACTATGTCCATCTCTAGAGCTGTTGGGAAGCTTTGGTTTTCTTGGACAACACTGGTACCAGCTTTTCCAGCAGGTCCTCTCCATTTCCAGCCACCAAGCTTGTTGTTGACTTTTTGTGCAGTTCTGGAGTAGAAGGCACTTTCTGGGTCATTCTTGCTGGGTTTCTTGATCATTAATCTATCTGAGTATTTTTTTCTAGTAATCTATCTGGTGCTATTTTTAGGTTAGGGTTTTTTTAGATTTTTTTTTTTTAGGTTTAGGAAGAAGGATATGAGACCTAGGCTCTGTTCAGGCAATCATCCTAGCCAAAGGGCTATCCAGCTCCTACTTGAAGATTGCAATGAGAGAGAACCCACTGCCAAGGAAACTCATTCCACTTTCAGACAACTCTATCAATCCTAAATTTGCCTATACATGACTTCTATCCATTGCTCCTGCCCTTTAGGGTCAAATGGTGAAGTGGAAAGGAGCAAGCAATTATTGAGCACCTACTATGTTCCAGGCACTGTGCTAACTGCTCTACAATTATTCTCTTATTTGATGCTTTGAAAAATGATTCATTTGGACCCCTACTTTGTTCCAATCAGTATAATCAGTTTGATATTTTACATAAATCATACAGGTTCTTATAGTAGACCTCAAAGTTTAATGTAATGTTTACTACTTGTTTACCACTTATGAAGCTCGCTTGTACAACCACAAGAATGCTGACAAAGATAACTCCATCCTGTTTTGCTCAAATTCTATGTCCAAGCCTAGCATGGGTGGGATGCTTGATTCTTTGGAAAGTCCCCCAATTTATTTTTGTACCTCTGGACCACCTTATCTTGCCCAGTATGAGGAGAGGACCATCTTATGCCCATTTTATGATTGTTTGGTCACCAGAGATGACTCTTGACTTGCCCGTTTTAATTATTGGCCCTCAAGAGCAAGGTCTATCATCCAATGAGATTCTGTATTTTACCATGCCTCTTTTGCACATTTGGGTAGCAAATGCTATAAAAATTAAGGTGGTGGGGACCAGGGGCATCTCAGGAAGATCTGAGGTCCTCTTCATTAGAGGGGACCATGAACATTTTAATAAAGTACCATTGGCTCAGAGCTCTGCCTCAGTTTCTTTTATTTTAGGTTGGATAATTTTAAACTCCACAATCCTCATTGGAGACCCAGCATGCTATTCACTGATCCACTTAGCGGCCAAACGGCACAAGTCAATCCCATTGTATCAGGACAACCCTTTAAATACTTGAATATGCCTTCCCTCCTGCAAAAAACAAAACAAATCACAGAGTGCCACGTTTGGGAGCTCAACTTAGCAGATTTTGGGGGCAGTGAGTAGAGCACCGGCCCTGGAGTCAGGAGGACCTGAGTTCAAATCCAGCCTCAGACACTTGACACACTTACTAGCTGTGTGACCTTGGGTAAGTCACTTAACCCCAATTGCCCTGCCTTCCCTTTCCAAAAACAAACAAACAAATAATACCTTTCCTACCTACTGCCCAGACTTCTTGTGTAATCCCAATGAAGTGGTGTATATAAAGCACTTTGTAAACATAAAACATTATTAAAAAAAATACTTGAATACAGTTAACAAATCTCCCAGGAATCTCTCTTTTCTAAACTAAACATCCCCAATTCATTTAAATGATTTTCAAATGGCATTTTCTAAAGACTCTTCACCAAATTGCCTGGCCTTCTCTGAATTCTTTCTAGCTTATCAACTCCTTTCTTAAGCTGTGGCATCCATAACTAAATGAATATGCAAGAGTGATTTGGCCAGATTAGAGTATAGAAAGATTATAATTTCCTATTCCTGGAAACTTGGCCACTCTTATGGTAGTACAAGATATGCTAGAGTTTTTTGGTTAACTCATAATGAACTTTCCGTCAAATAGAACCCCTAGATATTTTTCATGCAAACTGCCGTCGAATCACAACTCTGCCATTTTGTACTTGTTGTATTGGTAATTAAGGTGGGACTTTTTTTTTTACTGTTTTAGAATGCTAAGTTAATTAAGTGTCTTTGATTGAGTCTTGCTAGATGCAAAACTCCAGGCACACATCCTTTTGCTAACTAGGTGCTAAACCCCAGACCCACGCCCTTTTACTAATTAGGTGTGAAGTTTGGATTCAGTCAAAGGGCTGCACTTGAGGACCTAGAGGGCCACATATGGCCTCAAGGCCACAGGTTCCCCACCCTTGAATACCTAGAACATTGGGCTGAATCTGAGAAGATGACTATAGGGATAACTGTAAAGTCTCACACTTGGATTAAAAAAAAATTTGGATACTATAGTCTCAGGAAATTTGTTTGGTTAAATCTGATAGGAGTTTGATGGTCATATGACCCAAATCACTGTCCTTTCTTCTTGTACTTGCTTATACAAGTAAAATGACTAAATTGGGATTCCACAGTAGTAGCAATCACTTCACAATTCACATCATAAAATTTGTTAGTTTTGTTACCAAAAGCAATGATTTCAGGTAAATAGATAAAAGTGAAAACCAAAGAACTGTTTTAAAAAACACTCAATAACCTTACTGTAACCTTCAGTCACTATGTTAACTTCACGTCTGATGAGGTAGATCTTTCTTTTAAAATCCCAATTTTAAAGTAATTGTGCTCTTGGACGTATAATTAAGAAGTATCTTATAATAATGTACCTAGTTAGAGAGCAAAAACTTGCAGACAATGGGATTGGAGCTTGTGATCCCAGCCTTGCACTAGGAAAGTTTACTATCTCCCATTTGGCTCATAGAGCAGTCCCTAGCTATCATGCTGTGAACAAAGGGACACCAGGAAAGGGCCACCCTCAAGTGTGTATGAGAAATAAGGTTAACTCTGTCAAATGCAGCCCTTTACAGAATAAAAAAAATATAATTAAAAACAGGTACCAGTTCCACCCAGTTGAAGGAGAGGGACAAGGGTAAATACCATCAGTTCTTCCTGTCTGATTTTCTCTCAGCATTCCAGAAATCAAAGTCAAAGTCTATGAATAAAAACAAAACAAAACAAAAAACCCAACCAACAAAACAAACAAACAAAAAACTAAGGATAATCATATACTTCTCTGCTTGTCCATTTAAAGATCACCTCCCATAGTCTCCTATGGGGGCTTAGTGTTTAAGATGGCATCTGTAGATATCTCTGCTCCTGAGCCTCATGATTTCACTCCTGCTCCATGTGTGGGAGGATAGACCACATCACTTCCTTCTTCTCTCCTTGTCTTGAGAGACCCTCAAAACTCATACTGTATCTTTCAATACTGATGGGGTGCTTGGGTGCCTGTGCTTTAACCCTAACTCTAAAATCACATTTCTCCCTAGCCTCGGAACAGTCTCAGGCAGTTTCTCTCCATCCCAAGGACAGTATGCTCTAGTAAAACGGGACAGCAAGCACTAGCAAAACATTTATCTCTCTTCCTGATACAGTAGCCAGCTGCACCTATAGGATTTATTAATTTGACTTGGCTGTGTACTGGCTGAGCTGGCCCTGTACTGGCTCATAGAGATACTTACTACTCACTGAACTATCATACGTCTCCTTCACTTCTCATTATAGCTACCCTAGACTTAGATATATGTATACTCCCTTACGTTTATCTTGTCTAACTAGACATTGATGGGGGCACCTGGGTATTTCCCAATCAGCCCTGACTATTAGTTGACTTAGTGACATTTCAGTCCTAAAACCACACCTCTCTGTAGCCTCCCCTTTGGGCTATTTCCCAGTGAACTCTGGGTAAAATGCCTGCGCAGTAGATACTAAATGTGCATGTTCCTTTAAGAACTGACCACTCCTAGTTAGCATACTTGGCACGTTTTACTATAGTTTAACCTATATAAACTTTAACAGTACCCCGCTAAGTTTGCAGGTTCTCTAAGAGCTCTTGCCCACTGAAAAGTGTAGCAATAAATCTTTGCCACCTTGACTTAAAGAATGCTTGAGTCTGTGAATTCATTCCAGATGTCCCCATCTGGGAACTCCAGTCTTGGGGTTCCTGTATCTCTCCTAACCCTCATCAATACTGCTCTGGAGTTAGTTTCCTTTATTCCCCAAATGGCAAGAAACACAACTCCTAGTATCTCTGGAGCCAGATGAAGGACTTGCTGGAGGGCTATTCTATTCTTATACCCTTTGCTCTAATGGGACATATGACCAAGGAACCAGAACAGTCATGTTGGTCAGTTAGAGCATCCTCCTTTCTTTATTGTTCTGAAGACACGCTGATATATCCTTACTTATGCCTTTCCTTTTTGAGAATTCATGTGGGTTACCAATGTTTCTGTTATATTACTTCAATTATGATCTGATATTACAATTGAGTGAGTCATAGCTTGTCAAATTAGTCTATCTCTGAGTACTTTGTAATTTCTCTTGTACTTTCACACTCTCCTCTATATTATATTTATTTGTGTACATACATAGTCCCCTTATCACATAATATGTTTTATGAGGATTCTGGCTTATTTATTCTGAATGTCTCTAGCACCTAACACAATTACACACATACACATACACACACACACAAAATTCAATAAATCATGATGCAGACACTACCAACAGACATTACTGTTCCAGAGATACTACTAGGATATAGATGAGAAGTCCAAATACTACCACCCTTTAAAGTTCACAAGGATCTCCTCTGGTAAAGGAAAAAAGGGAAGGAAACAGAAGCTTTACTCCTCTTCCCTAAATCCCCCAACCCCTAGGGTTTGGTTGGAACTGATCTCTCTTCTAAGATGCCAGATATTTGAACTCCCTGAGTGTAACAACAACGTTGCTTGTAGCTACTATAGAGGTATAACACCATTAACACCAGCACACAGGAGGGCTGCTAGCATAGGTTCTTTGATCTGCTTTTCTAAGGAAAGCAACTTTAAGGGGTTTACAATCTCACTTTAATTAAACATACATGTATCATTCACTTAGTTCAGGCGGGAAAAAGTCAGCAACCTGAACTTCAGAGAAAACACAAACAGAAATTACAAGCAGAAATTATATAAACAGCAAAAAAACACAGATCAGCAGACAGCCTTCTAGCTATCTGTCCAAAGCTATACATACATAGTTACCAGAAAGAGAAGCACCAACATCTGGGTTTTCGAGTCTAGCGGGCTCCTTAGCAGCTACCCAGAGTCTCCACACAACACACTTCCAATGAGTGAGCCCCAAACAAAATGCTAACCTCAGAGTATATATACACTTCTTCAGTGTCAGAGCACTTCACACCTCTCAAGGGCTTCACACCTCTTGTGACCTAATTAGCAAAAGGGTGTGGGCCTTCCTACAAACAAAGGCAAGACTTAATCAAAGGCATTCATTGCCTTAGTACTGAGAAGCACTCCAAAACAAAAGATAACAAAAAATCCCACTTTGCTTGCCCTTACACTGATCTAGCTTACTAATTTGTACAAAACCCACAGGCATGGCTGGGTATACACTAGCTTAATGCCTTTGATTGACTGACTGATTCATAAAGATGTTCTCACCTGATAAAGGATTACATTATTTTGTTAGTTATTTTAAGAGGGGGTGTGGGGATTGATCCACTCAATTGGCCCCTACCATTTTATTTTTTTAAGATATATATTCATGATCCTCAAATCAGATTTCACCCTATTCTTTTGATAGCAAGGTGATGAGAATCAGCCAAGCCAGAGTATTGCCTCATAGATCACTAAAAAAACTGTAGCCATTGAGAACTCCTCCTCCTCCTCTCCTCCACATCTCACACTGAGTTCAGATGCCTTCTGCCACTGTCTCCTCCTTCATCCCTGTCTCACATGCCATGGCAAACCCCTTTACATGTACAAGTGATCCCACTTTATCCTGTCTCCTCCAACAGATTCCCCCTCCCCCCCATCATTTCTACTCTCTCACTCATCTTTAATCTTTCTCTCTGTCTACTAGCTGCTTCTCTGCTAAGAAAAATGACCATGTCTGCCCAATTTTCAAAAATTCCTCATTTGATCCATTCATCCCCTACTTGCTGTGCCACCTAGCTGCCCCTGAACATATGCTTTTTACTGGTATGGAGGCTCCCTCTATGCATATAGACTATGATTGTCCATACCTTGGGAAATAAATAGTCTACAACCAAGTTATTAGGACCAAAATAAAAATCCTCAGGTAGGTTAGTTCTGGTTAATCAATAAGTCAACAAATATTCTCTAAGTGCCACTATGCCCTACTATGTACCAAGTCAGACCTGCATAACTTAGCAATAGGTAGGGGCCAAAATTAAAATAGGTTAAACTTCTTTGGTCTGCAGATAGGTTTATAGAGGCTTATTTTCCAAGTAAAAGTATAAGTACTTATTAAACTATTTTGCAAATAAACTATATTTAAAGAAAGGGAAATTTCAATTAATATCAATTAATTGTACTCATTACTTAAGATTTTTATTTATCATTAAATTGCTCCTCTCAGAGTAGAAACACACTGACGATGGTTGGTTGCCGCAGGTCACACGACAAACAGGAGAGAGTGCACAGTGGCAACCCACCTGCCAAGTTGCATGACGGGCACAATAGTGACTAATGGAAGGCAGGTTAAGCGGGGAAGGGACAAAGCACTCGTCACATCTTTACTTTCTTTAATATCCTCTACATTTTTCATGGGGCTGCCAGAAATCCTTTGGCAGGCCCCTTGCGCCCACAGGCTGTGTGTTGTGCAGACCTGTACCAAGTACTGCTATGTGACAGGCGCTAAACTGGGTGAAGAAATTCAAAGGCAAAGCCAAACTGGTCCCTGCGCTCGAGGATATTGCATTCTACTGGAAGACACAACGCGTAACACTAATGGCTAAGCTTATCTAGCTGTCTAGCACTTGATATACAACATTTAATTCGTTCTTCACAGCAGCCTTATGTGCTCATTATCTCCACTTTAGAAATGAGAAAAGTGAGGCTCAGTAGTGTGATAGCAGCAGTATTATTAACCAGGGTTCCCTACCATGGAGGCTGGGTATCTTATCTTTTTTTTAATTCAATTTATTTTCAGTTCCAAATTCTTTCCCTCCCCCACCCTCCTCCACCCACTGAGAAGGTAAGAAATACAAACACCATTAACAAATATGAAGTCACACAAAACAAGTTTCTGAAATAACCACGTTCCAAAACAAATAAACAAACAAGGCAAGAAAAAGAAAGGGAAAAATATGCTTCAGTATGTACTCTGTGTTCTTCAGTTCTCTATCTGGAGGTGGATTGTGTTTTCCTTTTTGGGGGAGGAGGGGGGGAGGCGGGGCAGTTGGGGTTAAGTGACTTGCCCAAAGTCACACGGCTAGTAAGTGTGTCAAAGATCTGAGGCCGGATTTGAACTCAGGCGCTCCTGACTCCGGGGCCGGCGCCCTACTCACTGCGCCACCTCGCTGCCCCTGGTTATATTTTTCATCATGATTCCTGTGGAATTGTTGGCCATGGTGTTGATCAGAGTTACTACGTCTATCACAATTGATTATCTTTGCAACATTGCTGTTATTAAATAAATTATTCCTCTGATTCTACTCACTTCACTTCGTATCAGTTCATATAAATCTTCCCAGGTTTTTCCTGAAATCAGCCCCATTCATCATTTCTTACAGCACAATAACATTCGATCACATTCACATACCACAACTTGTTCAGCCATTCCCTAATTGAAGGCATCCTCTCAATTTCCTACTAGGAAAAGAACTAAATATTCTTGTACATGTGGGCCCTTTTCTTCTTTCTTTAGCGGCAGTATTGCTGGGTCAGAAGGTGTGCACAGGTTAATAGCTTTTTGGGCATATTTCCAAATCACGTTCCAGAATGATAGGCTAGTTCAATCAACATTACGTCTTTCCCCACATCCCCTCCAGCATTTATCATTTTCCTTTTCTGTCATCTTAGCCAATCTGATGGATTGGGAGCTTTTCCTAAGATCCCCTCCCCCCACCCAGTACCTTAAAAGTATTAAAATTGTCCTCAAGATTCGATTGGCTCAAGGAACTAAGGCTAGGGTGTTAAAAGGGCTTCCTGGTCAACTAAAGGTAGCAATCAATCCACCAATCAATAAACATTTATTAAGCACCTACTATGTGCCAGGCACTGTACTAAGCACTGGAGATATAAAAAGAGCAAAAGATAGTCCCTGCCCTCAAGGACCTTATAATCAAATAGGGAAGACAACGTGCAAACAAATCTACACAAGGCAAGCTATACAGTAAAAATGGGAAATAATTAACAGAGGGAAGGCTAGATTTAAGAGGGGTTGGGGAAGGCTTCCTGTGAAAGGTGGGATTTTAGTGGGGACTAAAAGGAAGCCGGAGAGGTCCAGAGTACTAGTGGGGGAGGAAGAGCATTTCAGACATGGTAGGCAGCCAGAGAAAATACCCAGAGATGAGAAATGGAGTATCTTGTTCATGGAATAGTCAGGAGGCCAGTGTCACTGGATCAAAGAGTACAAGTGGGAGAAAAAGGTATAAGAAGATTGGAAAGGTAAGAGGGTACTAGGTTATGAAGGGCTTTGAATGCCAAATAGAGCATTTTATATTAAATCCTGGAGGCAATAGGAAGCCACTGGAGCTTATTGACATGATCCGATCTGTGCTTTGGAAAAATCACTGTGTGGCTGAATAGAGAATGGATTGGAGTGGGGGAGACTTGAGGCAGACAGACCCAGCAGAAGGCTATTCCAAAAGTCCAGGTGTGATACGATGAGGGCCTGTACAGAGTGGTGCCAGTGTCAAAGGATGAGAAGGAGGTATACTTGACAGATGTTGGGAAGGTGAAATTGATAGGCCTTAGCAACAGCTTAGATACGGGGGAAGGTGAAAGGTAGTGAGGAGTCCAGGTGACTCCTAGGTTGTGAGCCTGAGGGACTAAGAGGATGGCATTGCCCCCTGCAGTAACAGGTAGGAGGCATTTAGGGTTTAGGGCAAAAGATAATGAGTATAATGGGAATAAAAGGTCCTGGCCATGTGAAGGTGAATTGAGTGTCATATCCTTTCTAAACTATGTTTAGTAAACCTTTTTTTTTATTATTATTAACTGTTGAATGAACTGAAGACTCTCTCATTTCCAATATCAGATCTAAACTCCCAGGAGGCTGGCCCAAGTCAGGCTCTTCCTACAACACAGGGGTTAAGTGACTTGCCACTGAACTATGCTGTTTCTCCACACATCTAAGTTACCAGTTCAGTACCTGAAGCCTTTCTTCTTAGGTAGGACCTGTCACAGCTTGTGCTTCATTGGCACAGCCTTTGAGTACCCAGGATATCTTTCATACCAGGAAAGCACTTTAGTGGAAGACCAGGAAAATGAGTAGAAATTTGCCTTACAAACAGTAAATTTTATAGATTAACTCAGGACCAGCGATAGACCATACCTCTTAGGTAAAGAGAAAAAGAACAGAATCAATTTGTTAACTACTGTCCGACATACTGCCAACATACACTGGATTTGGCCTTTTTACCCATGTGCAGAGCCATAACTAGAATGGGGTGACTGAAGCTTTGACCCTGGGCACCAATAACTTAGAGGGTTCTGAGTTATTTTTATTTCTTCAACACCTAGAAATAACTGACTGTGCTCCAAATAAATTCTTATGAGGTTCAATTCATTCTGTCTCCAACAAGGATACCCCTCAATGTATCCCAGAGTCTCTTTCCCTCATAGGGTCTTGCATCTCAGGATCTCTCTCCACTCTCCGCTGAATGTTTCTTAAAAACTTGATTTGAAGAGAGGTTTTTTTGTGCTGTTTGCCACAGGTACCAAAATTGCTGTGACTTTGCTTACGGATTATGATGAGGACTCCAGGAAGATTTAAGACTCTCCTCTCTTAAAATAAAACAAAAAAACCACTTGCCTGTCTGCCCCATCAGCATAAAGCCTAAGATTGTACCCTAAAATGCCAGTGTTTTTGGTTAAGATGACTGATATGCAAATTCTATTTACTTGGGTGAATTATTGTTAACAGGTAACATCCTAGTGTGAATTAGCTCCTTTTTAACCCTGACAACTAGTTGGCTTTGAGGAATAAGCAAGAGAACTGGTAAGTTATGGTTGGGGATTGTGGAAAGATAGATCAAGGACTTTTAATTCCCAATCTGGGCTGCAATCAAAAAAGTATGGTTGGGAGGAAGGCTTTTGGGAGGTAGGGACAAAACAAAGGCTCTAGCTATTGGGTGAGGCATGGGGGACACCAAGAAAGGGATCAGGGTCCTGATGGAGCCAGTGTGTCATTCTATCCAGCATGGTTCCACTCCAGGTATTGTTCCTACCATGTCATGAGACACCACTCCAGACTGATCTGTCAAATGGTGAGACAGGGAAGAAAAAAGTGAGATTACACAGATATCTTCTTGGATTGGATAAATAAATATAAATAAAAGACCATCTAGGAAACCACTTAAATGTAACAAAAAGATAATTCACCCAAGTGAGTCAGCAGCAACAGCTCTTTTCTCTGCAGCTTTTGTAAAAATGTGTAATATAATAAGAGAGTTGTCAAAGCAGAAACGGCCCTGGAGTCCTAGGAATAAGGGAAGCTGCAGGTCTGGGGAGCTGCAGATAGTGCAGAAACAGGTGTACTTTGTTTACTAAGCCTCTGCTAAAATCAACAATTTATAGTCAATGTTATGATGGAGGCCTGACAAACACAGAACAGGATACTTCTACGGCATAGTGTATGATTTTTGAGAATCTATATACTCTTGCTTCTTTCAAAGACATTGTGTTAGTAGGTTGAGAAAATCAGTTAATATTACAGGTAAACCTTATCACTATCTATCTTACAATATGCTTTTATCAGTTGGCAGATATGATAAAATGTGTTTCCTAATAAAAATGTATCAATAACCTTCACTGATAACAAAGGCCATTAGCCTGTAATCTCTATTTTGCAATTAAAATCGAAGAGAATATTAACAGGAGACAAACATAATTCTGCTACTTATTAAGCTACAGTACAAACATGGACAGTGGAGAAGACAGGAGGTTTATAAAGCTCTCATTTAAGGAGGTTATGTGTTCCAAGTCAAGCTGGAGATGACCCCAGATGAAAACATTCACTTAGAATCCTTCCTTGGCCAGCTCCCTAATCCACAGACACAGACAATCTCAAGACCCGGAGGAAAACAGCACAGTCAGAAAGAACCCTACATATATTTGGTGTTGAGTAAGTGTTCATGTTGAAGAAGGCATAATAAAAGGTACCAATTCTTGAAATGACCTCGGATTAACACTAAACACGTCCTTGACATTAAAAAATCACTCCTTGTTCCCCTTTCTCAGTTTCCCACGCTGAGATTACTTAAAAAACACGTAATTACTATATCAGCAGACTTTTTGGTTCTCTTTGGGACGAGAAGCAGAGGATGCTAATAAATGACTGTATTCCTGATTCAGATAGTGCTCTCCCCCTTCTGGAAGCCTTTGCAGTCTTCACCAATATATCGTAGATGTGTAATTCGTTTTCAGCACGCATTAGGCCAGTGGTTACATATTAGGTCAGATTATCACAGTAACTCTGCATAACACAGGAAAGATAACTTTTTTCATTAAAAGCCTGTTTCATGCCATTTCCAAACAATAGATTTGAATAAATTAGGATTTGAAACCTGATCTCTGAATCTTCCAAGGTTTACTATCGGACTTTAATACTTCAATGGTTCTGTGATCTTACTGATGTGTATATTAAGAGTATAGTTTACCACCCATCTGTGTCTTCCAGTTCTGTGTGATTCTTGTCTATGCTCTCCTATAAATCCTCCATAAAGGAAGCGATCCAATACATTGGAGGCCTTTCTTTACATTCTCCCTACGTGACTGGCCACCATACATAATATGGATAATGTCTTTTACGTCACTTTTTGTGCGTAAGTAATTTTTTTTCTTTAAAAATTTTTTATTTATTTTAAATTTAAATATAAAACAAAAAGAAAAAAGTTTCCATACACACAGCAGAACATAAGAAAGAATTCAATATGAATAAATGTCCATTTCACAAAAACCTATGTAATAAATCCTATACATTGTTTTCAAAGCAAATCAGCTTTTCTATGCTTCGTTCTAGGTTTTCTTTTGTTTTCTGCTATGTGCTCCCAGGCTACAATTAAATATGATTCTCTCTCTCTCTCTGTCTCTCTCATTAAAAATATATGTATATATACACATATATACACACACACATATATACTCACACACATACATATCCATAAGCATATACATACATATGTACATAAACACGCATACACATATATGTAAGACTACATTATTATTTGTCAGTTCTTTCTGTGGAGGTAGATGGCATCTTCCTTCATAGGTCCAAGACTTTCCTCGTTTCATAAATCAACCAGCTCAAACTTTCTTATATTACAGCAGTATTCTATCACAATCATATACCACGGCTTATTTAGCCATTCCCCAATTGAAGAGCATCTATCTATCATTTTAGCCAATCTGATGGTGTAAGATCTCAAAGTTATTTTAATTTGCATTTTCTAATCAATAATGATTTAAAGCATTTTCTCTTATAATTATATGTAGTCTTGATTTCTTCATCAAAAAACTGCCCATTCATATCCTTTGACCATTCATCATTAATTGGGGTATGACTTGTATTCTCGTAAATTTGACAAAGCTCTCCATATATTTGAGAAATGAGACCCCTATCTAAGAGACTGTCTACGAAAGTTTCCCCCAATTTTCTGCTTTCCTTCTAATCTTGGCTACATTAGCTTTATTCATACAATACCATTTTAATTTAAAATAATAAAAGTTATCCATTTTATGTCTCAACAATGCTCTCTATCTCTTGTTTCTTCACATATTATTCTCCTATCCATAAATATGATAGGTAGTATATTCAATGATCTTCTAATTTTCTTGTCATATCTCCCTTTATATCTAGGTCATGTATCTATTTTGACTTATAAATCATTGTTGATCTATCTTACAGATGACTTAGCACCCACTATGGGTCCCTTTCTGGCTTCATACATATTTCTGAAGGCAAGGACTCATATTTCTCTTATATCATCCATAATATTTGGTATAGTCTGGACACATAATAGACATCCAATAATTTTTAAATATTAAATTGCATCCATTTCCCTTAGATCATAGTCCTCTTCTCCCTACCAAACAGGCCTGTTATGGGCCCACCATGCAAAGTTTCATTTCTCTCCTGCCTTTACCTTTACTATTCATTCCACCATGCCCTGAAATCCAGCATGACCCAATAATCCCTCCCCAAGTTCCACCAAATTCCAAGCAGCACCATAGAAATTTGCCCAGCCTTTTTAGTGAAAGTCGTTCTACTCTGAGCAGACAAATCATACAATCTCAGGGTTTGAGAGCTGGAAGGGACCTCATCAACCATCTATTCCAGCCCACAGAACTCACAGGATTGTTGGGCAGATGGGACTTCAAAAAGTTACTTGGCTTGTCCCTGTTCCTCGACCTCCAGACACTTCTAAGTCTATCCTGTTTTAGGAAAGGCGGGATGCAGGAATGGAGTTGGATTGGAGCATTTCCAATAGAACTGGGCATGTATGCTTTAGCTCCTGAGGGAGAGGCATTTAGTCATACACACTTTCAGTAAGAGGCCAGAGCACAAGCATACCTCCTTTCCTCAAAGTCAAAGCTTCTATGCCCAGCTCCACAAAAATGCTCCAGTACAACCCCACCTCCTGCCCCTTATACTCTTCTTAAAGTTTTTCTTGGATGAAAATTCCATAATCTCTTCTAGCTTTTTTTGGTGTCCAATTGTTTTGATTCCTCTTCTTTATTTTCATCTAAATCTTTTTTGCAGCAAATTTAAGCATGCAGGGCCCCTTGTTCAGTCTCCTATGCAGGGAGTAAGATGGTTGTCTTATTAAATTCTCATTCATCATTAAATTATCAGCTTAATTCTCAATGTTATGAGTTGACAGGTTAATAACACTTTGTACGTATAGCCTATACTCTGCAAAGGAAAATAGTTGATTTTTTTAAAATGTCCTATTCATGCTTTTTGTTTTTTACAAGTAGTCATTTCCCAATAACGACTCTCCTCCCCTTACCCCAGCAATAGAACTCTTCCTCCAAAAAAAAACAGTTAAATAAAAGAAATCATTAGAGCAACCGCATTTGACAACATATGCAACGTTCTGTACCTACATTTTACCACCTCAGTGTTTCATCATTGGTCTCCCTGGAACTGAAATCGGTCATTAAGCTTAATTTGAGTTCTGGTGTCTTTTAGTGTAGCTTTCATATATATTATTATCGTAGGGTTTTTTTCCTCTCGATTCCTTGCTTTGTATCTGTATATATGTCTTCCCATACATCTCTGAATTACTCACACTTGTTGTTTCTTATTGAGTAAAAATAATCTCTTACATTCATATACCACAGTTCATTCACCCCAATCTGTGGGCGTAAATTTTGTTTCCAATTTTTTGTTAGCACAAAAAAAGCATTTTATTAATGCTTTAGCATATAGTTCACCTTTAAAAAATTAATTGAAATTTGCTCTATGCCCCTCTTATGGAAGCAGGGAAACTATAACACAGAAAGAGTAAGCAAAAAGATAGCTAGCCAATGTTCCAGGAAAATAGCAATAAAATCCATGTCTTCTGATTTTCAAACAGTACTTTTAATGACACCCATTGGTGTCAACAGGGCTTTACTTGAGTACTCTAATCAAGAGTATGCTAGCTTATTTTCTATTTTATAGTAAAGTTAATTTTAAAAGGCAAATATATTTGCATGCCTGAGAACAATAGCAGATTGTCCAGATAATACTTTAACCATCAATTACAAAAGATGATTGAAAATGAAATTTTTAAGTATTTTTTTTAACCACACTAAAGCTAACATCCTTGCCCCTGAGGCTTCTGACTCCTCCTCCAGCTGCTATTTGTTGTTCACAGCCTCTAGAATTCCAAAGCTTCTTTCTTTATTCCCAGATGCTTCTCACAGTGCAGTCCGTATATTTGAACCAAAACAGCAACGGCCTCAGAACAAAACTACAAAACATTACCTGGATAAAGCAAGCCAGGGATCAAGAGAGGCTGTGAGTTGGAAAGGTGTTTAAAATGTCATCCAGTGCTACAGAAAGGCACTAAGAAAAGGAAAGGAGGAAAAAAACATACATTGAGGACACAAAGGAATGGCCCCTGAACTCCTGTGTTCCAACAGGTAAGTCAGAATACAAACTGCAGGTCTGCGCAGGAAAAATCTTGGAAATGTGTTTTTTCAAATATACATTTTATTTCAAAAAAAATTTTTTTCTAGCTTAAATACATTTCAAGAACATTAGATGCCAGAATTGTAGTGCTGTAAACCATGGCTTGTTTCTTATGTAATCATCTAAAAGACAATTTAAGCTTTAATATCATACGTAAAGCAACTGTGGAACGTTAAAATAATGATGTTGCTGATGACATGGATGAACAGAGAAACCATTCCTGACTAAGGCTGGTGGTCTGTTCTTCACCTTACAGTTTCTTTATTCCTGCTGCTTAAAAACCAGGTAGGTGACACATTTGTTTGTCAGATAAATGATTATTAAATCTCTGTTTTGATTCTTGTAATATACTGAGCCCCCTAAACCTCGCCCCACCCCCTGCCAAAAAAACCCATAATTACATCATGTCTGAAATAAGAAGTCCTGTTCCTAAACTCCACATGAAAATGGAATCTACAGGAAAGATTCAGACTACTATCTTTGACTTCAACTGAAAGGCTGGCTTTATGTAATGAAATCCATAAATTTTCCATGAAAGCTCCGTCTGGAGGCAGAGAATTCATAAATGAGGGGAAAACAAGTAAACTCTACAAAAAAAAAAATCAAAACACAGAGCACCAAAATAAGCCTCACTTAGAGATCAGTCCCTTGCATAAAATTTAAGGATTTCCACAATCTGATTCCAATCTACTTTTCCTGCCTTGTTTTATATCAGTCTCAGATATATGTCCTACCTTTCAGCCAGAATGAACTATTAGGTGTTCCTTAGTCTCATTCTGGGCTCTTCCACATAATGATAGCGATAATCACAACGACAATAACATTAAACGATATGCATTTGTGCAGCTCACCTCCAGTATTTAGAATACCCTTCCTCCACATGCTTTTCCCACGCTCTTTATTTTTCTCTAAGATCTAGTTCAGGTGCCTTCTCTTCCAGGGAATCTTCCCTGATTTCTCCCTTCCTCTTCTCTTCCTGATGTGGTCTCCCCCATCAAGTTGAAAGTGCTCGTTCTGCTTCAATATTTCTTACTGTTTCTTGTCTGGTCCTCTTCTTTGCCTTTGCCACGTTCTATCTTGCATCATATCACACTTATTTGTGTTCTTGTTATATACCCCTTTGTATTATAAACCCCTCAAGGTCAGGGACTATATAAATTGTTTTCCCTTTGTATTCCCATGGCACAGTGCCATGCATATAATGGGCTCTTAATAAATGTTTGCTGAATTTGAATTTGTGTCTTTAGGTTGCTACTAGTTCATCTGTTTTGGCTAAATTCAAATAACTGATTTGACTGGTTTTTTTCTAAATTAATCAGGTGTTTATTGGACTAGTCAGATTAACAGGAAATATTGGGTATTTGGCACATTGTAGATAGACAATTGCATTGTATACTCAGCTCCTCCCTATCCTATTGATATAACCTTGGGCAAATTAATTAACCTTTCTGAAGCTTCAATCTCTTCATCTGTTTTTTTTTTGTTGTTTGTTTGTTTTTTGAGGGGGGAAGACAAGGCAATTGGGGTTAAGTGACTTGCCCAAAGTCACACAGCTAGTAAGTGTGTTAAGTGTCTGAGGTCACATTTGAACTCAGGTCCTCCTGACTCCAGGGCCATGCTCTACTCACTGCTCTGCCTAGCTACCCTGGGTCTCTTCATTTGTATGTTCAAAATTTGATTACATGCAAAACAGGATTAAAAATATGTCTCACAGGTTTTTTTTTTAAATCAAGATTAGATGTGAAATATTTATGTCAACAAGAGTCAGAGAGTTTGCTCTGGAAATTTTTAAGAGAAAGGGTAGAAACGAGCTCTAGGTAACAGAGATTCAGTTTTTTATCTAATAGTTTTTTTTCTGATCTTCTTTGTATATGGAAATATTTGTTATATTTGTTGATGTCTGTTAAGTTCATGATTAAAGAAAGTTTTTTTTTAAAGGGAGAGATATTTTCTGATGATCTTAAACATAATTTGTGCCTCTGACTCTTATCTTCTGAGATGTTTAAGTGACCAAATATAGGAAGAGGGACTAGATGACCTCTCTAGTTCACTTTAAATCACAGGACTTTATGGTTACAATAGGATCCTACGGTTACCTACGGTTACAGTAGGAATGAGTTTAACCTTCCTACCTACCACCCTCATAACAGAAAGGTAGGGAACCTGCTTTCATTTGAAAGTCCATGGAAAAAATCATTTGAGAGTCATAATTTGTTATTGTTACAATTATTAAGAAAAGCATAAATTTATTAATTGCTTTTAAAATAAAGCTCAATGAACCCAAATCCAAATAAATACTGCAAATAACTTAAAATATAAATTTAGTTCTTCATTAATACCTCTGGATAGGAGGGAAGGGGAGATGAAGAGAAAAAAGAGAGGAAAAGAGAGATAAAGAGTGAGACGGAAGAAAAAAGCATATACATACAAAAGAAAAGAAATATATACAAAAAGGAACAAATCCCTATTTTGGTATCTTTTAGAATACTGCTATTAAAGAGTAAGATTTTTGATGTTTTATTTTTACATTGCTTTAATTTCTTTTAAAACCTTCATTTTTGAACATGATCACTCCCTCTTCCCCCCCAATGAACTTACATCAAAGAACCAAAAAAAAAAAAAAAAGCAGTTCAGTAAAACTAATCAGCCCATCAACTGAATCTAGCAATATATTTAATGTTCCACATCCAGATGTATTTTTCAGTCTCTTCTCTAGGGATAAACTTGGTCAATATAATTTCAGTGTTTAGTTTGGGGTTTTTTCTTCTTTCCTTTAATGTTGTGTATCTAACAACATGTAGCCATTGCGAATATTGTTTTCCTGGTTCTTCTTGCCTCAATCTATACCAATTATTATATGTCCCTATGCTTTAAAAAAAATCTTCATATTATTTTTTCTTGCAATGCAGTATTATTTTATTATATTTTTGAATCACAATTTGTTTAGCCATTCCCCAATCCATGGACTGCTAAAGATTTTTAAAACTAGGCATTTTTATAAAAATACACAAAAATGGGACTAGATTTTTTTTTTTATTTATCCTGCCTACTAGATGAACCTAAGACAGGTGATCACCTATTCTTAGTATTGGGTCTTTTGCAACTAACAAATCTTGTTTCCACACTTAGTTAAATAGCCAGGACAGAAATTCTTTAACTAAACCTAAAAGCCAAATCTTCAATTTCCTTTTAAAGTAGGTCTTAAAAGGAAGAAGACAGTCTGTTGCCTTTCTTGTAAGATGCATTTACTGGAAGCCACAAAATCTCTACTGATTTCAAACAATTTACTAAAACTCTCAATTCCTTAGTTCCTCCATCTGTGAAACAGCAACCTAGGGAAGTACTTTGGAGGAAGGATGCCATATTCATTCAAGGCTCCTTCATTTAAAAGAAACAAATTAATTAGAAAGGATTGTGAGACATCTTCTAGGTATGAGTCTTTGTAGTGTGCCATCATAACAACTCTTAAAGTTCTCTAAAGAATTGCAAACTATTAACAATGTGATGTATGAAAAGTTTGAGAGATGTAATTTCTAGGTAATTAATAATCTATTTTATTAATTTGGCTAGCAGAAAATTAATAAAATGATGGTCATTTGGCTTTTTCTTGGAAACCAAAGACGAATCATGGAGGCTATTCAATGTTTAAATATCCTTGGAGAGTGGGTGTTCTCAGCAAGTGGAAATCAGCTCTGATTAGTTAACAATTAATGAGAGAATGAATATTATGATGAAAGGTGGGCTTATTCTAATGAGGGGCTGGGTACAAGTCTGTCATCGTGATACTCTTGGACAAAGAAAGGGAACCACCCAATCCTGCCTAAGTAGAACACAATGGGTCAGAATTCCTCTACATTAGACTCTCTTTCTAAGGTCTTCTAGTTGGGTGGGGTGAGAAGCATATTCCCAGATTATTTGAGCCATCTCATCTATCACAAGGACTCATAAGGATTGACAAGGACTGGGCTTTGAATGAGGAATAGAAAGGAGGAAGAACCCTGGATGTCCCCAATATTAATTGGTCATTAATAATCATTTTTCTCACCAACCAAAAGAAAGAATGCTCCAAGTCACTAATAATAAAAAAAAATGAGGGGCAGCTAGGTGGTACAGTGAGTAGAGCACCGGCCCTGGAGTCAGGAGGACCTGAATTCAAATCCAGCCTCAGATACTTGACACACTTACTAGCAGTGTGACCTTGGGCAAGTCACTTAACTCCAATTGCCCTGCCTTCCCCCCTCCAAAAAAACCCCAAAAGAAACCAATAAATAAATAAATAAATATAATCAAAACAATCCTGAGATTTTACCTCACCCTCAGCAAACTGGCAAAGTTGACAAAAGTTGGGAATAATCAATGTTGGGGGGGTTGTGGGAAGACAGGTACACCAGAGCGTTGTTGGAGCTGCGAATCAGTACCACCATTCTGGAAAGAATTTGGAACTGCATAAATAACATGACTAAAACGTCCACATCCTTTGGCTGATAGATTTCACTACTAGGCTCATACTCTAAGGAAGCCATTGATAAGAAAATCCCCATATACACCCAATATTTATAGTAGTACTTTTTGTAATATCAAAGAATTGGAAACAAAGTAGATCCTTATCAATTTGGGGAGTGGCTAAACAAACTTTGTACACAAATGTGATGGAATATTACTATCTTGTAAGAAATGATGACTATGATGAATATAGAAAAGTATGGCAAGATCCACAAGAACCCACGTAGAGCCAAGAGAACAGTATATACAGTGTCTACAATAAGGCAGACAGAAAGAACAACCAACCCAAAAAATCACAAGTGAGTGTTGCAGACTCCTGCATTACATGAGCAACAAGATGGATGACTAGTTCTCCAATCCCCACGATCTTTCAAACTTGTCTGAAACAGAGATTATGTACCAAAGATGAAGCAACCTCAGCTATTTCCATGGTCTAGGAACAGGGCTTCTTAAAGTTCTTCCACTTGTGACCCCTTCAGTGTTTCTTAAACTGTGGGTCGCAATCCCAACCCACATTTTAAGAAGCACCGGAGGACACCCAGAATCCCAAAGCAGGTAAAAACAAAAAATAACCGTAGGAACTGATGTTCACTGACCCTAAGCTTACTCGGTACCCCTCATGTACCTTCCACACTACTGGCATTGAAGGTGCACAACAGACCCGAGGATACAACACAGTTTGACATCAAACCTACCCTTGCATCCTGTTCTCCCCTCCCTCTTTCCAGTGCCATAGAGATCCTGACTCCAAGCTGTAAAAGTTTGCTCAGGCCTCAAAAGTCAGCTTGGCCATAGCCCTTCAAGAGTAAAAGTTTGCCAGAGGCTGCAACCCAGAAGCATCAATATCTAAACTTCTGGTACCAGGGAAAGCGCATTCTATACTGCTGGTGTCAGGACACAGAACTAAGTAATAGAGAGCGGGACAGCTAACCAACACATGATACCCTGCTTATTGGGAACTGGGCTGTACTTCACCAAACCTGTGGGAAGGAGCACAGTCCCCAACTAGGGCCATTTCTGACCACCCCAAAGTCATTTGGGGCAGAGACCTAGGTTGGTGAAGCATTCATTGCTCTGTGTGGGAGGAGATTTAAAGACTTTAAGATCTAGTCCCCCAGAAAACCAGAATCAGAGAGGAGGGAGTCAGAAAGTGAATGATAAGTAAAAATCATTGGGGGAGGGGGGTGGAGGGAAAGACTGAAAGTACCAAAGTTTTCAGGAAGAAGAAATCAGGAAGACTTTGAACATAAACAGACAAATAGACAGGAAAACCAATAACAGAGGTAAATAAGGCCTCCAGTTCTAGTAAATGAGTTCAGGCAGTTATGAATAAAGACTTTAAAATTAAGGAAAATGATCCAACGCTTGATGAAACAGGGGACCTTGTGGAATTCAGGGACATGGACCCACAATATGCTATTCCTGAGTGGTTTAATAGAGAAATGAAAATTATGAGAGCAAAATTTTTGGCCTACAAAGCAAAAACAGTGAACAGAATTGAAAAACTATTATCTGCAATGGTAAAACTCACCAAAGAAACAAGAGAGAACAATCGATTGGGAATGCAAATAAGCAGAAATGAAGAACAATCTAGAAGAGAAACAAAAAAACAAAAACATTAAAAGAAAATATACTCACTATGCAAGCAAAATATATGGATCTCAAAGGCAGGATTCATGGATAACAACCCAAATATAACAGATCTCCCAGAAGAACATGACAGGACCAAAAATCTTAACACAATAATGAAATTAAAAAATAGAAGATAAATTGCCAGGACTTCTGAAACACAGAAAATGAAACCCCAACAGATCATTCAAGGAAAAAACTCCAAGGCTGCAAACTCCTAGACACATAGTAATTAAATTTGACAATTCGATTCAGAAACAACAAATTTGACAAACCACCAGGAGAAAGACTGACCAATATAGTGGAAAGGATATTCTAACAACACGAGATTGTTCTGTACTTACTTGATAAAAAAAGAGGGAATGGAATAATGTGTTCAGAGGAGTACTGACTCAGGATGCAGCCCAGGGTGATTTATCCTACAAATCTGAGCTTCACTATACAGGACAAAAAATGGAGGTTATAATAAAGAAGGGTTTGGAACAATTTTGGAAAGAAAACTAGAACTGAAGGGATTATTTGCTTCTGGAATGCCCCACAAAACAGAATTGCAAGAGGAGTAATTGCAGACAGCAACAGTAACAGTGACAACAGAAGGACCAGTGAGAGACTTCTTTGCAAAAGTACACTAGCAGACAGGCGTGAAGGCTGAAATCTGTTAGAGGTAAAATGAAGGGGTAGATAGGGGAGCATTAACTGGACCTATAGGCCGGTGCTTCTTTTGTGGGACTACATTACAGCCTGGGAGGTTACAGGAAAGGAGACAGGGGAGTAGGAAAATAAAGAGGAGTGAGTGATGTGTTGGGATCAAATCAAGGGCTAGCAATGAGGGGAAGATGACTTCTGTGGTCTCGGTAAGAGAAGAGCCTGCAAGGGAGGGGGCGAGGGGAGGAGGAGAGGAACAAAGAAAACAGAGAAAAAAGAAAGGGCTCTTACTTTGCAGTGGGCCAGGGTTCAGCTGATGAATGCTCCTATGAGTGAAAGGAGATGAGGACCTCATGCTGGATGAAGCCTGGGGCATGTTGGTGCCTGCAAAAAATCTACTTGTCCTGGGAGGAAGGGACACAGAACGCCTGGGGCAACCTGGAGGAGTAGTAGAGCAGGGAGACCGGGAGTAGATTAAAACAAAAAAGGTCAATAAGAGAGGGTACAGATCAATGGAGGGGGTGGTGTACCGCGGGGCACCATCCTCTCTGACACCTGCGATAATTGGCACTGTTCTGTGGATGAGGCACAAAGGAAAAGGGTAATTTGTAAGGTAAAAGTGAGCTCTAGAAGCCGGTGGCAGAAAGCACCTTGAGGGCAAGAGCCTTTGATTGTATAAAGAATGCAGAGAAAGGAGAGACCACATGATCAGAGGGGTCATAAATCAGGGAAAACAGAAAGCAAAGATGGATAATGAAGAGGGGAAGAGAAATTCTTTTTGGAAAGGGGTGCAAAAAATGAAATGAAAAAACTAATGAACAGGAATAGTTGAAGAGAAGGAAAGGAAGGGGAAATCTACTGGACTAACAGGAAAAAAGATGGGGTAGAAAGATATAACCAGATAAAAGTAGAAGAGAGGAATAAATAAACAAAACCTTAAAGGAGAAAGAGTAATAAATGAGAAGAGGAGATTGGAGGGAGGGGAAGAGAGCCAGTGGGAACAGGTCACCTTAAAAAAAAAGGTTAAAAATAATTGAAGGAACATAACACTGTGTTTACAGCAGAAAAGCAGGGAAAAATCATAACTTAAAACCCCCCTAACTTTAGAGAAAATAAAACCCTACAATCTGTTGCTTGTAAGAGACACAATTAAAAAAACAAAGACACGAAATGAAACTGAGGGGATGAATACAGAGAAGCATGGAAAGATGTACATGAACTGATGGGGATATATGGAGTACTCATGGACTTCTACAAAGGGGTGGGATGGATATCTTTTCATTATCACTTCTTTCAAGCCATGCTTATTCTTTGTAATTTTGCAACATTCACTCTTAAAAATATATTTTTATTGATATTTTCTGCTTATATCACCATAGTATCTTGCTGGTTTTTTTCCTCTTCTTTTTCTCTTCTTTAGTCTTTAAAAAAATAGTATTTGTTATATATGGGACGGCTTTTGGGGAATGGGTGGGGAGGAGGAATAGTGGGGGAAGGAAGAGGAAACTTAAGATCAAAGAAGGATCACACAGCAAGTGCAAACACAGGAGAAGAATCCAGTCCTCCTGATTTCTATTATACCAAGATCTTAAAAAAAAAAAAAAAGACAAAGAAGAAAAAAGTCACTGTGCTCCCTTCTTGCCCCTTCTCTGATCTCATTCTCCAGATCTTTCCTTCCTCCAGTTGACCCCTATGAATGCTCTAAGATTTCTGCTCTAAAGAGAGGGGGGTAGGAGGGGAGGCAGGGAGGTAAGGGAAGAGTTGGACTAGGTGGCCCTAAGGACCCTCTGGTCCTCTAACGTATGATCCAATGTTATGGTTTTTTAAATTTCCTTTTATTATATGGGACTCAGGGCCATTCTTCCTGCAAATCTTGGTTAAGTAAAAATCTGTCTTAATATTAACCTCATCTGATCAAAACCTGTCCCACAGGAAGTGAAAATTTACTTCAAGCCTTCAATATTCCCCAGGTAAGAAGCCGGAGGGAGAATCTCAACTGTCCCTGACTCTTTAGTGACATGTAAATTCCTCTCAATCAGCCTGTTTGTGAGCCTTCTAAAATTAATTTAATCTGTAACCTGACTTAATTTACTTACAGAGTCTGATGAGGCTTGTTTCCTTAGGAGATGTACGAGATTATGACTCTTTTAAGTTTGTTCAGCTATTATGATATTGAAGGAAGTGGGATATTATGGATCTATCTTCTCATTTATGGCTGAAGAGCAACGTACAAGATTGTTATATGTAAAAGAATTATTCTTCTGTCACTGACATAATTTTGCCTTTAAGAAGCCTTGTCAGAATCCTCACGATGGTCTGGGTTTTCTGAGGCCTAAACCTATGCTAGCAAAACCTAGGTTTTTACCTCTATAATGTCTGCATTGCGGTAAATATATATTTGGCACTTACCCATCACATGAACTCAAAGAGGAAATGTTTCTCCCACAATCGTGACCCAGGGAGGGGTGGGGGAATTCCATATGACCACCCTTTCTTTAGCTCATTATAAAAGCTGCATTGAGTGACTCTGCTTACTTTTTTTTTTCCTATCTCTTCACTTTCATCACCAGTTTCTGTTTATCTGTGGGATTTTCCAATACCTGTGAACTCAGATATTATACAGTGGGGACCCAATAGATCCACATTATCATTAAAGCAGAATTTTTTTCATTTTCAAAATTTAATTAAATTCTGTCAATTAACAAAAATATATTTTCTCTCCTTCCTTCCACTCTCCCTATCGGAAAAAAAAAAAAAAGAAAAACAAATGTTTGTAACAAATACACTTAGTCAAGCAAAAGAAACCCCCACATTGGCCACATCTAAAAAATACGTCGCATTCTGTAGCTGGAATCCAACCTATCTCTGTCAGGAGGTGAGGGGTACGCTTCATCACTGGTCCTCTCGTCATTGCATTGGTCAGATTTCTGAAGTCTTTCAAAGTTGTTTGTCATTGTATAAATTGGTCTCCTGGTTCTGCTCACTTCAAGTTGCGTTAGTTCATTGTTGTGGGAATTTTTGGCTTCCTTTTGTTATTCCTGAAACTTTTCATTAGTATTAATCTCACCTGACCAAAATCAGTCCCATGGAATGTGAAAATTTACTTAGAACCTTAAACATTCCTTAGATAAGAAGCCAGAGGAAGAATTTCAACTGTCCCTCACTCCTGGTGACATGTAAATTGTGCTCATTAATCAGCCTATTTGTGAACCTCTAAAAATAATCTGTAACCTGACTTAATTTACCTTTCGACCTTTCAAGTTTGAAAAGGTTTGTTTCTTTAGATGTAAGAGATTATGACTGTTTTAAAGACTGTTCACCTTTTATGACAATGAAGTATGGGATTATCATTCTACCTTCAGCTTTCATGGCTTAAGAGGAATGTACAAGATTGCAATATGTAAAAAATTATGTAATTTTGCCTATTAGAGGACTTGTGAGAGTCCTAATTGGGATTTCTGAGGCCTGAACTCATGCCTGAGCATAATAACATAATCTAGGTTTTTACCTCTATAATTTCTACATTGTGGTTAATACATAATTGGCAATAGTTACCTACCACATGAACTCAGAAAGGAGATATTTCCCCTATACATCACATAAATTTTCCCAGGTTTCTCTGAAACTGTCCCTTTTATCATTGCTTATGGCATAATAGTATTCCATTACATTCCTATATTATAATTTATTCTTCTTAATTGATGAGAACCCCCCCTTGTTTCTAGGGTGGGTTTTTTTTTTAACCACTATAAAAAGAACTGTGACAAATCTTTTTTTTTTCTTTATAGATGGGTCCTTTTCCTCTTTCTTTTATCTCTTTGGAGTACAGGCCTACTAGATGTATTTTTGGGTCAGAGGGTATGCACAATTTAGCAAATTGTTCTAAATAAAGCAGTTCTTTTTCAACATAAGCTGACTCATGCCTTGAACCTGGAAGAGCTATTCAAAGCAGAGATGAGTAATTTCAAATAATGTTTTAAGATTTTATTCCTTTTCTAAAAAATGGCTTTTCTTATCAATGCTTTCTTCCCTGCTCAGGACAGAGTATAGATCTGAACACAGTAGCTTCCTTTTTGGAGCAGAACCTGTCACGACACTTTCCCCAGTTCCTAAGGAACAGCGCAACCTGAGAGAGATGTTTGATTTTCAGCTTTTTTTTCCCCAGGGTAAACTATTTTGATGCATCTTTCTAGTCCTAATTGAAGTCTGTAAAGGAAGGGGAAGGGGCAGAAAGAGTGTGCCAGCCTTTATAAAGCCAGCGCTTTATAAATATCATCTCTTTATCTCTAAATCCCTTCAAGCCTCAGTTCAAATTCTACCTTCTTAAAGAAGCCTTTCCTTATTTTCTCAATTGTTAGTGTCCCTTTTCAACCAGAAACTATATAATAACTTATATAACATATATACATAGCATTATATATAAGATACAGAATTATGTAATATACATGTGTACTTCTATTACATACACTATATGTTTTATCCTTATTTTTGTACATGTGTGGCCTAATAGTAGAATGTTTGTTCCTTGAGATCAGGGACTGTCTTGCTCTTGTTTTTGTATCCCTAGGTCCCAGCACTGAATGTGGTCCTTAATAAATGCTTGTTGATTGATTGGCTGACTTTATTTCTTTCTTTGACTGGGTTGTTCTACAGCAGAGGTATAGTGATTTGTCCTTCGTTCTCTAAGAGGACCATGACCTCAGGAAGGTGATGCCATGACATGCAATTGAACTGGATTCGAGGGAGGAAGTGCTGTATAAAGCCCCAGCCTTACTCTCTCCTCCAGAGCCATCTGGGTCCAGTGGCCAGATATAGATCAAGACAACTGGAGATGGCCCAGATGGAATCAGAGACCTTGGCCTTTTGAAGCTAAGGTCTTTCTGAGTTCTCACTTTGAGTGAGATAGCCATTCAGTGAACAGGCCTGTTTAAGAAGTAAGTCAAGGCATGGGCCCTTTAATTTAAAAACAAACAAACAAACAAACAAATTGTGAGGGAAAGACCCGCAGGGTTGCTGGTTGAAAGAGAAACAATTACTCTTTGCATTCACTCTGAGCCATCAGGGTCCAAAAATAACCTTTAAGTGCCATGGACCTATTGTTGGCCAGTTAAGGAGAGTCAGAGTGAATGGCTTTAAGGCTTGTCAAACTGAAATAGAAAAGGGGACCTCTAAATAATACATAAGGACATCTGCTTGTCACATACTGACTTAGAAAAATACATATTAATATTATCTAGGTTTTATTTTTTATTGGGTTTTTATTTATTTTGTTTAATATTTCCCAATTGCATTTTAATCTGGTTCAGGCTGTACTTGGGAGTATTGTGGGTTGTAGGTTCGAGACCTCTGAACTAGTTGATAGGTAGATGAAGGACTGAATGCACAGTGGTTGATATTTCTGGTCCTCAGCTCCATGCCATTCAAAATGTTGTCAATGACTTTATAAATGATACATTTCAGATCTGAAAGTTAAAAGGATTAGCTAGGTAGGTTAACTAGGTCAGATGACAGAATCAGGATCCAAAAAAACATCTAGAGAGGCTAGAATGGTGACATAACTCTATGGAGATTAAATGTAATTGGGATAAATGTAAAATCCTTTCCTTGGGTTCAAAAAATCCACTACACAAGCATAAGATGGGGATGGTGTAGCTAAATAATAGTTTGTGTGAAAGGGCATCTGTCCAATTCCACAAAAACTGATACTATCCTCAGTTTATTATTATTATTTTAAGCACACTGTCCAGAAAGAGATCATTGAGAGAAAGACATAATAGTGAGGGGCCTACAGACCAGGCCTAATGAGGAAAAGGGGGAGACATGATAGCTATCTAAGAATTTGAAATTCTGCCATGTGAAATAGGAAGATGCACCTTTCAGATTTAGGTTCTAAGTAAGGAAACACATAACAATTAGTGCTATCCAAAAGTAAAATGGAGAATTTCCCCTAAGTGGAAATCTCCAAATTGATGCCTGGCTGGCTGCTTTTGAGGAAGGATATAGATGGTAATCCTGCTCATGTTTGGGCTTGAAATGATGGTCCTTGAGGCCTTTTCCATCTCTGAGATCCTTTAATCTCAAAAGTAGTGTGGGTTTGCATATTAGTTGTTAAACAGATGCTGATGGGCTGGCCTGGCATTATGCATGAAATAATTTATATAAGAAAAATCATTCTGTATTCCAACCAACCAATCCTCAAAAAAACAAAACAAAACAAACAAACAAAACAACACAAAACACAGAATCTGAATTAATTTTTTTAACTATACTCCCAGTAAGGAAACTTCCTCAACGAATACAGATCAGCACCTATTCTTCAAATTATAGCATTAGATAGTTGCCAGGAGCACTGAGATGGGAAGCAACTTGTCAGGGTCATTCATCCAGTATGCTACCAGTCAGGTCTTCTTGACACCATGACCAGCTTTTTAGCCCCATCACCATGCTGACTCTTTTTTTAAAAATTTAATTAATTAATTAATTCAAAGGCCAGAACACAAATACAGAATAGAGAAAAGGAACAAAACACATCATAAGCTTAGATATTGAAACTTAAATACAAAGTAAGAAAAAGCAAAAAAAAAGCATGCCATATGCTTGGCAGAAGGGAAGAGAGGATTCAAAATATACAACAATAGATCTTCATTTCAAGAAAGCCTATATAATAAATAGTACATGTGTTGAGAATTGTCTATCTTTGCTTCATTGTGAGTTTTCTTTTGTTCTCTGCTGTGTACTTTTTTACTTTGTTCTTTTTTTTCCCTCCCCCCACTCTACCCCCGAAGGCTACAATAAAATTTAGATATGTTTCTCTATAGCTATAGATGTATACATACACATATACATATATACATACATATATAGACATATACTTTAGATGTATACATACACGTATACATATATACATACATATATAGACATATACTTTCCCAAACATACTCTACTCCTGACCTTTGTTTTTATATTTGTGCATATCTCATTTCCTATCCCTCCTGATTCCTCTACTTTACTTCTACTAACTACCTTACCCTCCTGTTACTTGCCTACCCCCCTCCAAGGATCTCTCCTCTATCCTCCCATTCCCATAAATCTAAACACCCTTCTATATCCCCCTTTTACCCATTCCTTCATTCTCCCCTCTAAAAATCCCTCCCTTATCCCCTCCCCCCTCTCTATACCCCATTTTATTTCTTCTAAATTTAGAAGACTTTTATACTCTTCAAAATATATATGTATTGTTCCCTCTTAAACCCATTCCCAATGAAAATAGGTTACCAGAACTACCCTCCTCCTCCATCTAATTCCTCTGTATCCTCTCTTCCTCTTGTACCCCTTTTGTATAAAAGTTACTCTTTTTAGCTGTTTCTAACTGGTTTTACTTTTTAAATTCATATCATAGTCAGGTTTACCACCCCGTTTCTTATGAGCTCACCAATTATTAATAAGAATCTTAGACATACATTTTACATTTTATGTTATACAAAAGGTAAAGGGTCTGTCCTTATGAATCCCTTATAGTCAGTCTTTGGTAGGTACCTTATGTTTCTCTTGGTTCTTGTATGTCAAATCTTCTATTAAGTTCAGGATTGTTTTTTAGCAAAGTCTTGAAAGTCTGAGAGTTTATCGAATGTCAATTTTTTTTCATTCAAGATAATACTTAAATTTGCAGGGTCTGATATTTTCAGCTGGTGCCCCAGGTCTTTTGCTCTTCAATATTTTATGTTCCAAGACCTGTGGTCCTTTAATGTTTCTGCTGCTAGGTCTTGTGTAATACTAATTGTGGCATCATCATATTTAAATTGTTTTAATCTTGATGCCTTTAATATTTTAAGCTTGAGCTGGGGGTTTCAGAATTTGACAATGATATTCCTATGAGTTTTCCTCATAGGATCTCTTTTAAGTGGTGTTGGATGGATTTTTTCTATTTCTACTTCCCTGCCTTGTTCTAATGCTTCACGACAATTTTTTTTAATTATTTTTTGTATTACTGTATCAAGATTCTTTTTTTTATTATAACTTTCAGTTAATCTAATTATTTTTATATTTTGTCTTCTTGATCTAGTCTCTAAATCTTTTTTTTATAAGATGTTTCACTTCCTCTTCTATTTTTTCATTATTCACGTTTTATTTATTTATTTCTTGATCTCTTATAATTTCACTGGCTGCACTTTGCCCAATTCTAATCTTCAAGGTGGCATTTTCCTCCTTGAGATTCTGGATCTCTTTTTCTAATTGGTTGACTCTCCTTTCATAACTTTTTTGGTTTTTCTGGATTTTTTTTTTTTTAGTTTTTCCTCCATCTCTGTCATTTGATTTTTAAAGTCTTTTTAAAGATCTTCTATAAATTCTTTTTGGACAAGTAACTGTAACAACAATGCTGCTTGCAGCTGCTGCTGAAGTGTAAGACCCAACAAGACCAGCAACAAGAGCTGCCAGCACAGGTTCTTTGATCGGCTTTACTAATGAAGCAACTTTAAGGGGTTAACAATCTCACTTTGATCAAACATACATATATGATTCACTTAGTTCAGGGAAAATACAAAGGGAAATTACAAACAGAAAATATCAACAGATCAAATAGCACAGTTCAACAGACAGGCTTTGTCTGATCAAGACATCACATACATAGTTACCAACAAGAGAAGCACCAACATCTGGGTTTTCTTCAAAGTGAGGTGGGGTGGCGGGGGGGGGGTCTTAACAATGGCTACCCATGGTCTCCACACCAACACTCTTCCAGTGAGTGAGAGCCCCAAACAAAATGCCAACCTTTGAGTTTATATACCCTTCTTAGGGCCTGAAGTCTTCACATCTAATTAGAAAAAGGGTGTGGGCCTGGGGCTTTGCATCTAGTAAGACTAGTAAGTCCCTTGATTACTTTAGCATTCTAAAAGAGAAAACAGTAAAAAGAGTCCCACCTTAATTACCAATAGAGTGACTATTTGATGTTACTCTTTGGAGGTTTCTTTACTTCAATATTCTTCTCTGAAGATGAACCCCAGTCATCTCTATTCCTGTAATAGGTTTCTATGGTTGGATTCTTTCTCCTTTGCCTGTGCATTTTTGTGGTAATAGCTTGATTTTTGTAATCACCTGTAGCCCTGAGGTATGGAAAATAGTGCCTTTGTCCCACATCTTCAGTTCTCCCGTCTAGCCTGGAACCAAAGCCAAACCTCCAACCTCCTATAAGTGCCCACAGCCAGGGGCTTTCTGCCCCACTGCTTCTGCACTTACCAGGCCTGTGCTGGTTCCTTCTCACCCCCACCACTCCTTGCGGTATAGCAGGGTCTGGTGTTCCTCATCAGCAGAGGTTCCCTCAGTCTTCCTGGGCTCAAACACCCAACTCCCCTCACTATCCTGGGGTGAAAAGCTCCTGTGGCTGGGGCTGAGACAGCCTCTGAAACCAACTAACCCCAGGGCTTGCTGCTTGTTGTTCAAAGGGAACCTAGCCTGGAGGTGTTTGCTCCTGGAAGGGACCAAACCTCATCCTGGGATTTTCCTCAAATTGTCCCAGGAAGATCCTGGTTATGCCCCTATTCTTCTTTGTCTCCACCCACACTTTGTTCGCCCTAAGGTGCCATTTTAACTCTTTGGTGGGGGAAAATCTTGAGAGCTTGGAATTTTCTGACCTACTCTGCCATCTTCCCAGAATCCTCTCCTCATGCTGACTCTTTAACATCTGAATATAATTCATGAAATGGAAGCTCACGCATGTGTGGCTGCTGGTAATTACTGAGGAGATTCAGGTATGGGGGATGAGATAAGCTAGCTAATAATGAATAAAGGATATTGGGGCTTTGTGCCAACTAGGTCCCTTTCCATATCTTATACCCACTACCCTCAGGTACTCCAGGCTTTCACTACCTCCCATCTTCCCAGGGTCCCCTACTATAGGAGTCTACTTGGTCCTTCCCAGGCATCAGACCTCTTCCCTTATCAAGGGTTTATCTATTCTAATCTATACAAAAATTTAAATGGGTGGTGGTGACTTGATACTTAGCCCTTTCCAAACATATTTGCATTTTAGAAGAAGGCTCTGGAGGCAAAGCTTTAATTCAAAGAGTGAGCCTAGTGTTTTAGTATCTTTTAATCATAGCCTCAAACAAGTGAATAAATGTTTGAGCTGGAGGGGCCTTATATTATGATCTCTCATCTGATATGTAGGGGAAATGAGGCTTAGATACAGGAAGTGACTTGTTTAAAGACTTGAGCTGGTGGACCTAGATCTAGTGGTCTGGTGGACCAAATGTGTTCCTGGGTCTAGAGCTAGATGTTCCGACTCCTATTCTGGTGTATTTTTCTCTACTTCACACATTGCAGTGACTGGAAAGCAGTCCTAACATCATGGGAGAGATGCAGCCTGGCATAATAGCCAGAGGGCTGACCTCCCCAACAGAACAACCTACATTCAAATCATGTCTGACACATCATGGCCAAGTCACTTAACCTCTCAGTGCCCCAAGTAATTCTCTAACACTGTAAGATGCAAAAGAGTTGCCAGTCTTTACTGATGGAGCAAATCTGCTCACTGAGATTTCTTTACACCAATGAAATTGCAGGTCTAGATTCAAAAGAAATAAGAGTATAAAGAATATGGGGGGTAAGGAGTGGACAAAGAGGGGAGTGAGTAGATAGAGAGGAGAGACAGAGAAAGACAGACAGAGAGTTAGAGAAGGAGAGTGAGAGGGAGGAAAAGCCAGAGAGAGAGAGAAGACAGAGACAGAGATAATGAGAGAGAAATTATACGAAGGTTTATAGCTTGATTGAGGTCCTGAGCCTCTAAAGTTCAGATCACACCCAGGCTTATCATGGAGGTAGGTGAGGGGTAGAGTCAACCTCTATAAGAAAAAAAAAAACTTTCATGATCTCTAGGAAGAATTGAAGAACTTTTCCTTGTCTAGAAGCTTAGGTCCAGCCCTTCCTAGAGGGACATATACAGATGACACAATCTCCTAGGGTCCCCATTGGAATCTGTAGATTTGCTAAGTCTTTAGTAACACTTAGCATTTTTTTCCTTTCAGGGCTCCAGGAAGATGCTCATTTTGCCAAACACTTCCATCATGGGACCAAGGAAGGCTGAAGACTACTGAACACATTCTGAAAGCATCTAAGTAAGGTCCCAAACAAGCAGAGGCCTAAAATTCCACCTTGGAAAAGACCACTGTCTTCCCCCGGTACTAATAGAATGGATTATTCTGAGACTGCACTAAACCATATGGCTCCTAATCAAACCAAAGGAAAGACCAATTCCTCTATGTTTTTATACTTTGAATCCTGTCGGCTGCCTTCTCTAGCCTTCTTCATCCTACTCATTGCCTATATCATAGTCATAGTTGTAGGCCTTTTTGGAAACCTCTCGCTCATCATCATCATCATTATCAAAAAGCAGAGAGGGGCTAAAAATGTCACCAGCATCCTAATTGCCAACCTCTCCCTGTCTGACATCCTGATGTGTATCATGTGTATCCCTTTTACAGTCATCTATACACTTATGGATTACTGGATATTTGGAGACACCATGTGTAAACTGACTTCCTATGCACAGAGTGTCTCCATCACTGTTTCCATATTTTCATTGGTCTTAATTGCTGTTGAAAGGTACCAGCTAATCGTGAACCCCCGTGGCTGGAAACCCAACATATCTCATGCCTACTGGGGCATCCTGCTGATTTGGCTGTTTTCACTCCTGCTGTCAGTTCCCTTCCTCCTGTCTTACCATGTCACTGATGAACCCTTTCTCAACCTCTCCCTCCCCAATGACCTCTATAGCCACCAGATGGTCTGTGTGGAGGACTGGTCCTCCAAGGTGAACCAGCTCCTCTTTACCACCTCCCTGCTCCTGCTCCAATACTGCATCCCCCTCGGCTTCATTTTCATCTGCTATGTGAGGATCCTGATCTGCCTCCGACGGAGGAATGGGAAGGTAGAAAGGATGAGGGGGAGTGAAAGCAAGAGGATAAACACTGTGTTGATCTCCATTGTGGTGAGCTTTGGGGCCTGCTGGCTACCCCTAAATATCTTCAATGCCATCTTTGATTGGTACCATGAGGCCCTGCTGAGCTGCCACCACAACCTGGTATTCGTGGTCTGCCATCTGGTTGCCATGACCTCCACGTGTGTCAACCCTCTTTTTTATGGCTTCCTCAACAAGAATTTCCAGAAGGATCTGTTGGCGCTCATCCGCCACTGCCGATGCTTGGCACCTCAAGAGAAATATGAAAATATTGCCATGTCCACCATGTACACAGATGAGTCCAAAGGATTCTTAAAATTAGCCCCTATCCCAGCACCAATCTAAAAACAGGTGCTGCTTCAGTGTTTTCCATCTGTCTGACACTGGCTGTAGCTCTAATTCACCTAACAAGGTCATTTCCTTGGAGATAAAATAAAAAGCTAGTCAAGAGTTATTCCCAAATCACTTCTTTTCAGAAAGATGGCCCCTTAAAAATAAAGATTCAGAATTCATCCAAGATACCACTGCATTCCCCTTAAAATGATCAACCCTCACTTGACTTCTTTATTATATTACTGACTACTTGACAGACAAAGCTCTCATAATCAAAAATCTTCCTGCTCTTGGGAGTTTTCAGATGCTGTCTGTAACAATTAAATATCTCCAGGAATTGAAGGCAGGTCTTGATTTCATGCTGTCCTTCCCAAAATTGTAAAGCTAGTGAAGTTCTTCTGTGTTCTTACTCTCCCAGGCCTGGCTACCTGGAGCTTTCGGTTCTTTCCTATCAAAGCCTTCATCTCAGAAAATCACAGAGAAAACTCATTCATTCTAAGGAGTTTACACTGCCACACAAATGTGAGGTATCATTGATTTAGCTCTCATTTATTAAACCTTACCATATGGAACACTGTGGGCCCAGTCTTTAGAGCACATGGACATGTCTTACCTGCTTTCCATCCATTGCTTCTGGAACTGTGTGATGGAGGTACCCTTTCCCTCACTGCTTCAGAGCATGTGCAGGTTCTAATTCTCATTAATTTACTGCATAGAGCTGTAAAGCCTTTTACTTGGCTGCTGGGTCAGACTTGAATACGTATACAAAGGCTCAAGCAGCTGAACTCTCTTCCTTGGTGGCATTTGAGTGAGGAGGAAGGAAAAAAAGGCTGTGGTTTTCAGAAGAGGGGAAGGGGAAAGGAACTTCCTTGGTTGTATTGTGCCTCATCCTTCTGTCCTTATTCTTTCCCTCTTTCCTGATCTCAATTGAATGAGTATCAAAGATGTTAAAGACCAGGTTACAACCTCATAAGCAGTTGGAGAGCAGCAAGAGATGAGTCTGGTGAGGTGCTGGTCCTGAGCCCTGACCTGCTTTATTCAATCCAGCTTTGAACTGACTTGAAAGCCAAGACAGCAAGGAAGAAATTTGTCATTGCTTATACTACGCTTAGAAATTGACTTGGGGAGAACATTTTATAGCAACCTCTTAAAATTTGAGTCTATTCTCTCCAGGGACCAAGGTGGTATAATGTATAAAAAGTTCAAGAGACATACTTTCTGGGTAATTAATCATTTGTTAATTATGCTAGCGGATAATCAATAAATGGGGTCAATGGCACTCTCAAATGCCAAAGACCCCTCATGGAACCCACTCAATGCCTTGGAAGAGTGGGTGTTCCTAAAGACGGAAATCAACTCTGATTGGTTAACCAGTAATGAGAGAATGAATATTATGAGAGGTGGACCAATTCCAATGGGGTGGGGAGGGATGTGACTTTGATTACTCTTATTCCCAGACCACCCCCCAGTCTTGGGCAATTCTAGACAAAGGATCTGCTCCTTACACAAGCCTGAGTGGAACGCAATGGGCTTGTGAACTTGTGTGGGATCTGAACAAGATTGAGGAGAAAGTTAATGCAATCTTGTTATCAGCAATGTCCTTCAGATAGTAGTTTGAGGTAGTGGAGAAAGGGGACATAGGATGGGAAAAAACCCTGGATCTCCCCAATAATTGGTTACTTACTAATTATTTGTCTCACATTCTTGCTATACCCTCTAAGCAAATAACCCTTTATAAAAGCTAATCGATGTTAATTGGTTAAATAATATTGGGGAGATATTAACTGGCAACTGATATTGGGGGAACACATTAGATGGGGGTGAATGAGTTGCAATGTTAAAGAAACAACCTGACAACCCTGCAGGGTTATCCCTAGAGCCTTGGGACAGGATGTGGCAGTTAAGATCTGGGGGTTTGAGCTGCTAGGCTGAGTGTGGGTTGGGAAAATGAGCCCAGCGCTTGTGCTACACCAACATTGTATAGAGGGGGAAATTGAGGCCTAGAAATGGAAAAGAACTTAAACAAGGTCCTAGTTAGTGGGAGGGCAAAGGCTAGGACTCAGGTCTGTTGTTCTCTCTCCTCCAGCACTACTGCAAGAATGAGGATTTCTGATTATTGCACTGGATTGCAGTTGTGCTTCTAGTCTATGACTCAGCATGTAGAAGACCTCGCTGTGTGCTATCGATCTATTAGTAGTTAGTTCAACTGGACCTGTTTAATCACAGCAAGTAATACCCTTTTGCATTTGCAAAAATATAACCTGCTGCTTCTCTTTATGTCAAAAGTGTAAGTGTATTTCATGCCTTTGTGTGAATAAAAGATTTCCTTCTAATACTTACCTAAAGAGAATTCTAATGTTTTCATTTTGTTTTGTTCAATAACAAAAGTTTTATAAGAACCTATGCAGGTATTGTTGGCTGTCCACATCTTGCCTCTTATTTTAAAATCCAGCTTCAAATAGTAGTGTGTGAAACTCTTGTTAAGATTGCAGACCTAAAGACCACCAACCAGATGGCAAACTCCTTCTCCCCTCCACTCCTTACTCCCTATGTTTCTTTGACACCTTTTCCAATGGGGGTCCTAGAATGATGCTGCCAGCCTTAAAAAGAGAAACTAGCAGAGCATTTAATGAATTAATTAATTAATGACAAAAGGCTTAAGAGTCAAGAATTGCTGGGTTCAAATCTTGCCTCAGACAGTCACTTACTATCTGGCTCTAGCAAGATACTTATCTCTAGGCCTCAGTTTCCTCATCCGTAAATTAAGAAAGTTGGACTCAGTGACCTCTCAGATTCTTTCTAGCTTTAAATCTATGAATCCCATATCCATTTCTATATCTATCCAATGGCTGCATCAAAGTGACCACTCCCCAAATTTGTTAAACCAGGGGGAAATGTCATGGGCATTGACTCTAAGGGTCTGAAGAACTGGAAGGAAACATTTCTTATTCCCTTTTGTTCTCATATTGGTACTTGACCAAGAAGTTAGGAAATTAATGGGATTAGAAAGACTTCTGGGAAAATGGTGCAGTAGGAACACAAGGAAGTCTATCACCTATTAGCCACCCCAACCCCTCAAAGTAATAAAAAGATTTTTTTAAACAGCCCTAAATCCTGTCAAGAAAGTTAAATATCACCAAAAACAATGAATAAACAAAAAAACCACCTTGAAACAATGAAAAAATACAATGGGATAAATGAAATTCCCAAAGACACGATAAAAGAAACAAAGATACATTCAAGGATAACAGCAGAACCATAAGATACAAGAGCTGGAAAGGAACTTAAGAGGTCATCTGATCCAAAATCCTTGTTTTACAGATGAAGAAACTGAAGCACTCTCACAGGGATAGGTTCCTCCAGGGGAAATGTTGTAATGTGACTTGGCATATGCCTGTGCTACTTAAAAATGGCATCACTCATATGAAAGATGCTGTTTGGAAATTGTGTGGACATTCCATTGGCCTATCAATGGTTGGGAGCAGCTATTTTCCCTTAACTGAGTAGCCAGAACTACTGGCTATTGTCTTTAAAGCTATCTGTCCAAGTGCAGTCTGCCTCTTTTGGGTAAATACCCAGATCTAAGAGTGGAGGACTCTAACATTAGCCAACACCATGCAGTAAGAGGCAGAGGTCCACCTGAGGTCCACCTTCCCTTCCCCTTAGGATGATGGCCCTAAGAAATGGACCTGGTATTTTGGTCTGTTTCATTTGCTTATTTCAGCTCTAGGTGTATGAAGTGGAAACCCAAATCTGGGAACCCCGAGGCATAGGGATTTGGGAGTCCAGGAATCCAAGCCAATGTTGCAGTCAGCCCAGAAGCAAATTTCTGAAGAAGGGTCTGGAATGAAAGCCCATTGGGGTTTTGGACTTGAACTTGGTGGGATTAATTTTATGTTGGAATTGAGTTAAACTATGAGGCTAATCTCTCTTTCCTTCTCCAGACTGAGGTGGTAAAAGGTGTGTGTTTGGGGGAAAATTATGCTCCTAGCATTGGGGAAAATGTTCATGTGTTTGTTCTTGCTATACTGTTGTACCAAAAGTGAGTGAGACACGCCACAGAATATAAGTTTTAAATGGAGAATTTATTAGCCGGCGACCATTCGGGGTCTCTTACCCAAATCAAAATGGCCCCAAGCTGGGGTGGAGGAGTAGCTTAAATAGAAAATACAGGGTACAGAGGTTAATTATCTCTTGGAATTTACAAGCCAGGTCACAGGGTCGGGGGAACAGGAACAAAGGTCCTGACAGATCAAAAGATTCTGACAGATTATCCTTAAGTGGGATAATCTTATTGACATTCCTTGGTGGAGTCACGGAGCCCCAGGGACATTTGCCAAATGCCAAAAGGTCTGAGTCCATTCTTTATTATGCAAACTGGGGTTTTCTCAGAGGTCTCCTTAGCAATAACTGATTTTCCAGTACCACAATACCTTTGAAGTAAATATTCCTTTGTAAAAGCTAATCTTGTGCTGAGTGGTTAAGTGGAACTTGGGTAGCTCCTAAAAATGGGGGAACACAATTGATGGGCTTAAGTGAATGGCAGAATTTAGACTCTCCTAACCCTGTTAAACTACCGGAGAATGGGGGTTGGAGGTGGGACATGTAACAACTGTGTGAGAGATTATTAAAAGTTAGGGAAAGTTAGGTTTCCACAGAATAATTAATTGTCAGCTTGAACAAAGAAGGAGTAAAAATTAACCAGGATAAGGGTCCCCAACCAATCAGAATAAAGCTTGTGGTTTTACAAACACCACAAACCCAGAATGTTAGGAAAACTGGGTTGAAAAGAGAACTGCGTCAAATGGCTATTTTGCATGCTTAATTGGCTGATTGAATATTACCTTACACATTCACAGGGAGGAGCTTTCCTCCATTTTTGCACATGGGACGCATGATGTGGAGAGGGGGACTTGCTGGCACACGTCAAGGAGAAAACATGCCAGGGGCATGTCGGAGGGAGTATAACTCAGAAGGGAGCAGACCAATCTGTGCCCTAACAGCTGGAATGTGCCAGATTAACATTATAAAACTGATCTCATTTCTGTGAACTCCACTTCCTCCTCCTAGAGAAGACTGAAGTCTGTTCCTGGCCAGGAATGTTTCCAACTCCTCTGGATTGTTCTAAAATAAATTGTCCTTTATACCTTAATTTCAGTGTCAAGCGTGTTTTTAACAACTGTGACCCTCTGAATGGAGCTAGAGTTAATCCACATTACTCAGGATTCCTCAAAGAAGTTCAAAAGACTTCCTAAAGGCACAGAGAACAAGTGGCAGGGCTGGAAGTAAGATTTGAAATAAGATGCTCAGACCTTGAATTCAGCTAAAAAGAAAGAAACTGATCCCAGTCCCTCCCCCTGACTTCTTTACTTAAACAGACTAGGTGTAACACTAAAACTTGACCCCAAGAGCATAATTTTCTCTCTCTGTTCATTTTCCTCACTTGGAGTTGCTTCAGGAAAATCTCCAAATATACTTAAAATATAATTCATGTCTAGGTTTTCCCAAATGTAAGTAACAAGGTTTCGAGTTCCCGTAAAAGTACTCAAGGTAATAAATGTAAATTCAGTATTGTTCAACCTTTATTTCACCCTACAGAAAATACAGACATTACAAAGTATTTATTAGGAGCCCACAAGTAGATGAAGAGCAACAGAAAGCCCAGGAGCACCCCTTGGAAGAGATTGAACCTGAGGCTGCCATTAGGGCGACCCTTTGGCATTCTGGTGGATCCTGTGGCTCCCTTTGGGATCCTTCCCAATCTCTCCTGAGCTCATGATGTCCCCCATGGTGTGGATTTACGCTGCTGAACAAGCAATACTCTTCCCATCAAATCTGCACTATCTGAATGCCCAACAGGCTTTGCTTTCCTAGTAGACACTGTTCAGAATGATAAGTGTAAGTCTTTTTCTTGTTAAAAGTATTCTGCTTGGGCAATCTGTCTCTACAAAGTCCAATATTTGAATTCTTGAACTTGAGACTTCTTACACTTGGAGCTATCCCTGCGAAGGTTAGGCTTGACACCAGCATCCTGTTAGCTCAGGATTGATGTTGGACAAAATGAAGCATTTGTAGATCCAAGGATCGTTAAAGTTTACTCAGCCCTCACATAGCAAAGATGTGCAGCACTTAACTTACATACCCTTCTGACAGTCAGGAGGGGAGGGTATTGGGAGTCTGGTGATCTTCAGACATTGAACAAATTGGAGGGCACTGACCCCATGTGGATGGGATCTTTTATACCGCATGTGATTAGGTAACAAGGAAGCCCAGTCAACACAGCAAGAGGCCACCAAGAAGCTGTTAAGGGAAACAGATCGAACCTTGCCCTGCTCCTGAGCCACTCCAGTCATGGCTTTGTTGCCTTTTCCTAACACATATTGGGAGCAATGGGAGGGGGGATCCCTGGTGGATATTGCGCCTATCATAACATCCATGGCTTCCCATAGGAAGTCCCTCATTGTACTGGCTGCTACCATTCTTGGAGCTGGGAAAACCTACTCTGAGAATCTTTCCTTTCAGGTCATGTACAAGCACATGCAACATTTTTTTTTTGGTCTTGATTTTTTTTTTTAATTTAAATTTTATTTGTTTTTAGTTTTCAACATTTGCTTTTATAAAATTTTGAGTCCTACATTTCCTTCCCCTCCACTCCCCCTCCCCAAAATTGCATGCAATCTTGATGTAGGATATACATGTATGATCATATTACACGTATTTCCACATTAGTCATGTTGTGAAAGAAGAATCAGAACAAAAGGGAAAAACCATGAGAAAGAAAAAAAAAAGAAAGAGAAAATAGTATGCTTCAATCTGCATTCAGACTCCATGGTTCTTTCTCTGGATGTGGATAGCATTTTCCATCATGAGTCTTTCGGAATTGTCTTAGATCATTGCATCACTCAGAAGAGCTAAGTCTAACAACGTCACTGCACAATGTTGCTGTTACTGTGTATAGTGTTCTCCTGGTTCTGCTTACTTCTCAGCATCAGTTCAAAGCACATGCAACTTTGAAGCCTCTATTCCAAATCCTTGGAGGGAGGAGACAGGCTTCCTGTCCATTAGGACTAGGCCTATTCTACTGCATCCTGGTTTTATCTTCTGAACGGGAGAAGACCAAAAAGAAGCTCAAAAGAGTGAGCTGGTCAGTCATCTATTTTATAGACCACAGAGAGGAACAGTTTTTCTTGAGGCAGTTAGGTGGAACAGTGGATGGAGTTCTGGGCCTGGAGTTAAGACACTTAGCTGTGTGATCTTAGGCAAGTCACTTAATCTGTTTGCCCCAGCTTCCTCAACTATTAAATGTGGATAATAACACCCAGGATTGTGACAGTACACTGTGCAGTGAGGACAGCTCTTGGCACCTAGCAGGCACTTAATAAAATACTTGCTTGCTTCCTCTATAATGATAGCACTTTGTCTCTTTAGTTAATTTTGCTTTAGTTACTATCTCTCTAAATCTGAGATTTACATTACAGTAATCCTATTCTCAAAGGCACTCTTCCTTTCACTGTCAGCCTTTTCCTTCCTGTTTATCACCCCTTACCCTAAGTGTTGTTGGAGTCTGCTCAACTTATAAATTTGCTTTTCTTTCTTTCCTTTATCTAGTTATTTAATTTCCCTTCCCTCCCCTCTTAGTTAAGGAGTTACGTAAAATTCTCCTTCCTATCCTCCCCTTCAACTTTTGTTAGTTTTTTATTTTCTGTGCCCTTTCCTAAAAAGAATTACTTTGTTCTTTCTCTTTACTTCCTTTCCATCTGTTCTAAACTTCTATCCTTTGCTTCGTGGTCTGTATATTCATTCCTTCATTAGTCTCTGCATTCCCCATAGAATTAAAGCTTCTACAGTATCCACTGTGAGTTCCTTTTCCTAAGCAGTTTTTCCCCCATTTAACTCTTCTCTGAGGTCCACGGCCTCCTACCCTTTTGGATGTCAGCTGTGCCCCCTCCCCTTCCCGAGGAGCTCTGATTTCCTGTGACAGGACGCTGACCATGAAGACACAATAATGCCCTCACAGGCAGTGGCCCCTCTAAGCGCCCAAACCCTGCAGATTATACCCAGTGAAGGTCCCCATCTCTTATTAGAGAATCTCTCCCCCTCCCCAGTGGAAGTATCCCACCCACACCACAGAATGGAGATTTCCTCCTTTCCTTTCCCGAGTTTCAGCGCCTCTCTTTGCTTTCCTAATAGCTTTGGTAATTTCATTCCCCCTCTTATATTTTCCTATTCTTCACTTTCTGGTGGCTTTGCCTTTGGTTGGCAGTTTCCTGAGGACCGGGCTCCAAAGCCTTTTCACCCTCCCCGCAGACTGGCCTCAGCCTCAGTTCCTTCTCCAAGTGACTTTTGAGGAGATAGACATCAAACATCCACTAGATGGCAGTCTCCACACATTGTAGAGACCCTGCCCCAGTTCCCTCTAGCCTGGCTGAGAACTGCCTTACAATCAATGCCGCCTCTGGAGGCAGAGCACAATTACTCTTCTTATACCGCCACTCAATAGGGGTTACCTCATTCAATGTGAGAACCTGAAAGGACCTTAGCCTAAAAGGGCCCGGGTCTCCCAGTGCATCCTGGGCCATCTTCAGTCGTCCTGATGACTATCAGGCCACTGGACCCAGATGGCTCTGGAGGAGAAAGTGAGGCTGGTGACCTTGCACAGCCCTCCCTCACGCAAAGTCAACTGCAAGTCATGTCATCCTTTCCCTGATGTCATGGTCCTCTTTGAAAGCAAAGGACAAACACAACCACCTCCTCCAGGAGGGGTGGGTGCGGGTAGGTGAGGTGCCACAGCATTGAGGTCCAGCTACTTGTTGCTGAAAAGTCATGGAGGGCCAGGGGCAAGATCTTCCATCAGAAACTAATGAAAGTAGCCAAGAAATCGCTGAGTGTGAACAGAGCTTAGCATCATCCCAGAGCATGAGCCGTAAGCAGTGTAGTGCAGCCTTCCAGGAGTGTAGGGGGCTGGTGAGTGAGGAGGATACTGAGTGTGTTAGGAATTAGGGATTAGCCTTCTCTGTTTTTAATTCATAAGGCTCAGGGTTCTTGGTGTCTTTGTAGAGACATCTGCAATTACTTTACATCTCGCTTAAAATTCTAACATTAAGATTGTTTTGAGAGTTCAGGAAGATCAGAGACAATGTCTAGTCTTCCTTTTTGTTGGTCATGTGACTCAGAAAACTATAGCTAGCCTTTCTAGCACTGTATCAAATAGTGGTGATGAGGGCATCCTGGCTTTATCTCTGATCTTACTGGAAAGGACTTGCTAACCCCATATAATACTGGGGTTATATGCCTCACTTCCCTTATTAAGAAAAGGCCTATTTATTCTTATTGTAAGAAAAGATAGCATGGTAACTGGTTTTGTTCCCACAGAAACTATCCACATAGCTGAGTTGAAGTTTACTTACCAAGATAATGGCCATCCTGGTGTCAGGGAGGCTAGAGAGGCTAAACCCATTGAACCAGTTCAAGCTTATCATGTCAGTTCAAGGGTCAGGTGCTGGTCAAGTGTCCAGGCCTACTAATCTGTATTATTTGCATATGTTAAAGAGGGAAGGTAGGGAAATAAAGAATGTAGACTAATCCTAACTCAGACGAGGAAGACAGAACTAATTAACTTCACTTTTGCTTCTGTATCCTTACTATCCTACCTCTATAACCTGTATAACTTAAGAAAACTACGTGAAAAAGTAAAGAATGTAAAATAACCCTAACTCAAACAAGGATGGAGGAACTGATCACCCTCCCTCCTGCTTCTGCATTGGTGTGTGTTCTTAGTGCACCTGCTCTCTCAAGAGGAGTGTAACAAACATCTTTCCCTGCCTACTCTGGTTCTGAGTTCTTTGGGTGAAAATGGGAGATCACATGGATCTTCCCAAGGTTATGTACCAAGAAAAGCAAGGATCTGTGGAAGCATGTCTTGGGCTTATTCCTGACCCTGCTTTGGGGAGCTCTGTGATCTTTATGGCTGTCTTAAGGGGCCATCACTTGGGCCTTCCTCAGGGTCTAACCCTGCCTAGGAAGCCCTATGATCCCCACAGATTGAGGGAGTGGGGCTACCACTTGGTCTTCCTCAGGGTCCAACCCTAGGGAGTCCTGGGATCCCCACAACCGTATTAAGGAGCCTTCAAACCCTGCCCCGCAGACTAAGGGACCATCACTTGGGCCTTCCTCAGGGTCTAGCCCTGCCTAGGGAGTCTTGTGGTCCCCATAACCGTGTTTCTTACATGATGTTTTTTAGGGTTTTTAATAACTAGCATTTATTTAACATTTGCAATTTTATATTTGATACGCAGAGCAAGCAAGGGAAGTACTGTTACTATTTTTACAGATGAGGACGCTGAGATACGGAGACTAAGGGACATCCCGAGTCACATGGCCATTAAGCGCCAGAGGCAGAATTCAAAGTCAGGCCCACCTGACTCTTAAGTGTTAATACTCTGTGCACTGCCGGCGGGTGCCACTGAGCTGCGCATTTTGCCTCATTTCCTACCTAGTCTTAAACCACCGAAGGGGTACTGCCTCAGACAAACTGAGACCTAGGAAAGACCTTCCTTAAAAAAGGCCAAGGTCTCCCGCTGCATCTGGAGTCATCTTTGGTCATCCTGACCTATGTCTTGCCACAAGGGAGAGTGAGGCCGATGACTTTGCACAGCTCTGCCTCACTTAAATCCAATTCACTTGCAAGTCAAGACATCATCCTCCTGATGTCATTGGTCCTCTTCGAGAATGAGGGACACACAACAACCATCATTTTACATATGAAATCTAAAGCTGTTAAGTGATTTATTTGCCCAAGATCACAGAGATTAATGGCAGAGCCAAAATTTAAACACAGATCCTTTGAATCTAGAACATATAAAAGAGCAATTTATATTATTTTTACATTTTAAAAAGTTTTATTACTTTTTTGTCATTAATAGCATATATGTCCAACAAAATATTATACAGAAGGACTGTAACACCTGAATCTTTTGTTGATCTGATTTTTCAAAAATACTTGGCTGCCCTGCAGATAATTTTTTTTCAGTCCATCTGCACCCACAAAAAGGTGATGAAGAGAATCGAGCCAAATAGTAGTAGAAAAAAGCAGTCATGCTCTCTAGGATCAGGCTAGAAACCTAAGACCAAATATTGTGGGATAAAGCTTCCAACTCAATATAGCAGAAGCCAGAGTCATAGAAGCCAGGTCAATGAAAATGTGAAGATCTGTACGTCCCCATGGTCTCTAGCTATAGCCTTTCTTCCTCTTTCCTAGAGAAACACATACTCTATGCTCTAAATCCCTTTGCCTTTCATAATATTCACCATTAAGCTGTCCCCAGTAGTAGTCATACAATAGAACTGGCATCTTGTAGAGACAATTTCTAGCCACATAAAGTTAGGTTCCAAACAATATTAATAAATGATAAAGTATTTTCCCCACAGAGGAGCTGGTAGTCTCTGTCATATCCCTATCTCTAGCCTGCTACTTCAGAGACTTCAGGAGTTTCCCCTTGGCTGAGAACCAGCTCTTTGTTGTGCTGTTATCTCACTTTCAACGGGAGAGCTCCATCACTCAGTATCATCTGGTATCTATTCTCTGATTCCTGTTTCGCTATGATTTGGATAAATGGGTTTCTTTGCTATTTGCCATGTGTGTTCATTGTGAGATTTGTATTTGGTGGGAAAGGGGTCAAACTGTGGATATAGGAACTTGAGAATTCTCTCCCCTCCCCTCCATAACAAAATAATCAGAAGTTAGCTGGAACAGGTCATATCCTCTAGCTGAACAGTATTTAAGGGGGTAGGTAGATGTACTTCTAGTATGGCACTGCCTCTATAGATAGCAGTGGTAGCCCACAGTCCTAACCTGCTGGCCCTCCTCTCAGAAAGGCTATATTGCTTCCCTTCCAGCCACATCTTGACTGACCCATCCCCAACACATGGAGTCTCCCTACACTTGTGGGGCCCACTCTCATTCACTATGTGAATCAGTCCAGGGTATACGGGGAGGTTCAGGGAGGACTTGCTGAGCCCTTTTCAGGGCTGCTCATCTGCCTTTTGTGTCCACCTGTTACTCAACTGTCACCTGTGGCCCCAAGAAGCTGTAGCATTCCAGGGTGAGGGTGACCGACAGGCTTCAAACCCATCAGTGAGTTAGGGGAGTGGCTACCCTAAGAATGTGCAGACTTTCCCTGGTTGGATGAGTGGATGAGGACACTTTGTTCCGATGGCCATGAAGGCAACTGAAGCAGGTGTCGTGGGGAGCTTAGAGCTTGTTCAGACATCGAAAACACCAAGGTCTTTCAGTGTATCCTGGGTCATGTCAGTCTTCTTGATTTTGGTCTTGCCACTGGACTTTCATGACTCTGGAAAAGAGAGTGAGGCTGAAGACTCTGTCTCATGTAAATCCAATCCATGCACAAGTCAAGACATCACCCCTATTGTGATGTCATTGATCCTCTTAAAAATGGAGAATGAGCAATAGGTCAGAGCATAGGATTGTAATTTTTGGTTGCTCATTTTTGCAGGAGAACTGAACTCAAAGGCAGATGCCTTCAGGGCCATAACTGCTACAGAGATTCATAGGATAAAGATTCAACCCACAGAGCTCAAAAATACTGATAGCTAATTTGGAATGGCTGCCAGCCCAGGTGTAAACACCCAAATTAATAACAATCCTGATGGTCATCCCTTACCAAGTACTATCTCTAATGCTGTTGTTCAGCCCTTTTCCAGACATAACCTCTGACTCTGTGTCCCCATTTGGAGTCTTCTTGACAAAGATACTGAAATGGCTTGCCATTTCCTTCTCCAGCTCATTTTACAGATGAGGAAACCGAGGCAAAAAGGGTTAAGTGACTTGCCTAGGGTCACACAGCTAGTGAGTGTCTGAGGCTGGATCTGGAAATACTATCTTTAGTATAGAAGTTGAAAGATCAGTCTGTGACAAGAAAACTAGGCCTCTCAGACCAATTACTAGGCTAAGTTATGGTGTTACAGGTAAACCTGAAGATATAGTTACACATCTCCAGGTGACGATCCAGAGACTGCCAATGTGAAAAATGCCTTTGCGTGTAACTGCATGTTTTCTGACGTGCACGTTTGAGATTGCCTGCTGTTATGTTTATGCTACAGCAGTGTCTGTTCATTGTTTTGCATGTATGGTACTTACTGTTAAGTTGTAGTTTATATATAGGCCTAGTGTTACAGCTGTAGCCAGTGGGCTTGGCTTTGCTAGCTAGCCGTGCTTACTGCTTTTGACTGATTGCTATGTACTCTGGCCATGGGTGTACTTCCAGTATATGCATCTGTTCTATCTTGTGTGTAGCCAGGCATACTGTCCCTAGTGTCCTCTCAGGTGATGCTCTATATAGCATATACTGTTCATGTGCTTTGGTTTTATTGCCATCCCAATGGTACCAGAGGTTGGCTGCCTGGCATCTTCGTTGTTTTAAAGTGCTGATGTTTGCGTTTATACCGCGTACGTGATGGTTTTGGAACTGCCCAGCTGATCTTTCTGAGGGATGGTCCCACGGCCCATTGTTAGAGGCCTTTCTCCTCAGCAGTGGAGAGGAAGGTCCTGCCTTGCATTAGGGAGGAGCTGAAAGGCCAGACAGAGCTTTAGTTCTTGGCCAGGCCCACTGCGTTAATCACTTGACAATAATTTTCTCAACAGATCCTCACAATAGCGTTAGGATGTATCATTATCCCCGTTTTACAGATGAGGAAACTGTGGCAAGCAGAAGTTAAGTGATTCGCCTAGGGTTGCATAGGGAGTGAGTGTCTGAGGCTGGATTTGAATTCGGGTCTTCTTTATTCTAGGCTGTATTGGTAATTAAGGTAGGACTTTTTTTTTTTTTACTGTTTTAGAATGCTAAATTAGTTAAGTGTCTTTGATCGAGTCTAACTAGGTGCTAAACCCCAGGCCTACACCCTTTTACTAATTAGGTGTGAAGCCCCAGGCTGGTTAGCAAACTACTTTGTTAGTTTGAGAGGAGTGTGAAGCCCCCAGGATCCTAAGGGGAATTGCTAAGACCAGAGCCAATGGTATGCACCTAAGTTTTGGTCCATCAGATGACGTTCTAGTTGGATTCGATGACATCTAAGCACTGTATAAAAAGAGAGAACAGAGCTGTTTGCTTGAGGCTCTCACTACTGGAGGACTGTTGATGTGGAGACTCTGGGCAGCCACTCTAAGAGCCTCCCAGCTTGTCAACCAAGATGTTGATGGTTTTTTGGTAAGTGTGAGCTGTGATTTGGTCTGTTTATATTGTGCATATTTGTTTTATTTGCTCTGAAGCTCAGATTGCTGGCCTTTCCTCCTGAACTAAGTGAGTTTATATGCATATGTTGGATTAAAGTAAGATTGTTAACCCCTTAACATTACTTTCCTTAGTAAAGCAGATCAAAAGAACCTGTGTTGGCAGCTTTTGTTGCTGGTCTTGTTGGGTCTTACATCCCACAACAGCTGCTGCTAGCCAAATTGTTGCTACATAGGCTCAGCTCTCTTTCCACTAGCACAACTTAGCTGCTATACATGTATGTCTGTATGTGTTTGTTGGGGGAGGGGGAGGAGAGAAACAGAGACAGAGAGAGAGAATATGAATCACCAATTACATTTACACTGGAGGACCAGAGATATCATCCAGGTGGTCATTCTATTGATTACTGCACATCATAACCCATCCATGCCTTTGCATCATGTGTGATTCTCCTCCATAGAAAATCCACCAAACATACTTGAAGCTTTTCTTTAGGTTCTTTCACATTTTGTGAATGCAGCTTATCAAATCTTCCAAAGACAAAAAGCTGAGTGTCATAGCCAACATACAGATTGAAAGAAAGAATCAGAATTAAAAAAACAAAAAAAATATGATGGCAGGGTAGAACATTAGACCAAATCTACTAAAATTAAGTAGGAATAAATGTTTATAATCTGACATTTGAGTTAAAAAATGAATTCACAGAGCACAAGATAGGGGATATATTGCTAGGTAACAGTTAGTCCACAGAAGATCTAGGACTCACTCAGTAGGAGTCAACAACAGCCAAAACAGCTAACATGAATTTAGGCTGAATTAAGAGAAGCCTGCAAGACTAGGGAGGTGCTATATTCTGCCATGATCAGGCTACACTGTAATTTTTTTTTGAAGCATACTGCTGAGCTGGAGAGTGCCTGGAAGACAATCACGATGGCAAAGGGAATCAAGTTTAAGTCAGTTAAGAACTTGTTGAAGAAACTGTAGAGGTTTAGCCTGGAAAAGACTTGGAAGTAGAGAAGTGTGGTAGAAAGAATCTACCAAGGTAGATTCCATGACTGTAGGTTGGGTGAGTTCTTTTCCTTTTGAGTTACTGAAACTGTACTAAAGTTAACTGGCTCCATGATGGCAGCCTTTTGAGTCAGAAACATCTGGAACTCCTAGTCCCTCAGTCAGAGATGAATGATGGCAGGAGGGTTTCTTGAAATGGAAAGGAAGGAAGTCAAGGTTTAGCTTGATTGGCCAGAACCCCATGGTATTGCCTGAACCATCTTGTATGGCCATTCCTGACCTCATCAATATGGTAAACCACCAGGGAAGTGGGGTTCTGGACTGTGGCACTGGCAGCAGGTAGGGTAGCCTAAGAAAAGGGAAGCAGTATCCACAGTGGCATATTATTTAGCCTCAGCATATGGGGAACAGTTAGGCCCTAGAAATTGTAGGGCCCAGAAAACACAACAGAACAGTGGCAATTTCCATGGTGGGCTTGGTCCCCAGCAAAAGGGGACAGTGCTAGACCACAGCAGTGGTAGTGCCCACGGAAGCTCTTCTGCCCCATGCCCTGGGGACAGAAAGGCAGTTGCAACACTAAGCTCTAACAGCTTAGCTCTAGCAACAATGGAGTGGGCAATTTACAGGGGAGTGGACATTGTCATGGACTGTGGCTATGGCAAGCCTGGCTTAACCCTTTGATTAATGTAATCTGGAACTGATGGGGTCCCCCCATATTGCTGCTTATGAGACAGTTCCCTAGAGAGGACCTGGAGGACACTAAAAGATGTCATGTTTGGGAGGAAGCTTGCATTTTGCTGATATGGAAAGGTGAACCTGTCTACCAAACTCCCATGGTGAGTGGATGGTGATAGAAGAGATTCTCAGTATCAATCCTAGAATAGAACGGTCTGCACGCAAGAGAGTAATGACCTCTTAACAACTTTGATACAGATGACCTGGACCCGTAATAAAGTTAGGTAACTATTCAGGAAGTTTGCCAATTTGTTGAAGCCCTGATGTTCTTGGGCACCACTTCTCTCATTACCACCCCTTAATATTAGGAAACTGACTGTGAATTGCAATGATCTGGCACAACCCACCACACAGACCATATTATTTTATTTAAGAATTGGCTGTTTTAAACAAGGGTTGCGATAGCTGGGATTTCTCATTTTTATTCTCCCATATTCAGTCACTCCTTTGGGGGGGGGGGGCAAGCTATTATATTGCTTTTTGTCTTGTTTGTTTTGCTTTTATTTTATTTCTGGTTATTCCTTTCCTCTGGCAGTGCCAGAACCAGGCTTCCCACAATCCCAAGATTAGGGTTTGTCCAATAACAGCCCTAATGCCATTTTAGTGATAGAAGGCCCTCTAAATGGTAGGAGGAATATCTGCCAAGGTTGCCTAACACACAGGCTATGCTAACATGTAGGATTCAAAACTTTTTCCTTGAAAGGTATTGAATGAGGGGGACAAAGTCAAGATGGCAGAGTAAGAGAAAGTATCTTTACCCAGTTCATCCAGCATACCTCCACAACCTAGAAAACAGACCAGACTGAATTCTGAGCAGGAAAACCAAGAAAAAGTTGCAGTGAGTCAATTTTCCATTCCAGTGTAGCTTAGTCACAGGCTTGTCGATACTGGGGCAGGGACTGGCCAGGAATGCATGATGGCAGGGAACAATGTGTCACCCAGGCAGAGAAAGGATGTTGTGAGAAATGATTTATTTAGACCCCTATTCTATTCCAATCACTATTAATCAGTTTGATATTTTACATAAATCATATAGGGATAATTAGATGAGATAGATTCTTACAGCAGGCCTCAAACTTTAATGTAACATTCACTACTTGTTTACCAAGTTATGAGGCTCACTTGTACAACCACAAGAATACTGACAAAGATATCTCCATCCTGTTTTGCTCAAATTTCATTTCCAAACCCAGCATGAGTGGGATTCTTTGGAAAGTCCTCCAACTTATTTTTGTACCTCTGGACCACTCTCTCTCATCCAACATGAGCAGGTGACCATCTTATGATCAGTGGAGATGCCTCATGATTCACCTAACCTATGACCCCATCATTTTTGGCCCTCAAGAGCAAGGTCTATCAACCAATGAGATGTATTTTTATCATGTCTCTTTTGCATATTTGGGTATCAAACCCTATAAAAACAAGGTCCTGGGGACCATGGACGTCTCAAATTGTGAGGAAGGTCTGGGGTCTACTTCATTAAAGGGGACCATGGATACTTTAATAAATTGCCATTGGCTCAGAGCTCTGCCTCAGTAGTTTTTCTTGAAGTCTGGGCAATTATAATCCCCACATTACAGAAACAGAGCACCAGGGCAGTGAGTACTGGGGTAGGAAGAAGGATACCTGAATTAGTGGTAGAGGCAGGAATAGGTACCATCTAGAGCCCCTAGGCATTTGTTGCCCATGATTTTAGGGTTACAAATAAATTTTAGTGAGCAGACAAATACACAAATATAGAACAAATATGGATAATAAGGATCAGCAACCAAAGAACTATAGTTAGTATTGCACAAGATTTAGCATTCACAACTACAAAGCAATAGAAAGATCTTATATTGGTGTATTCTAGAAGGCAAAGGATCTAGGGTTATAATCAAGAATAATGTAGTACCTAGTAAAACTGTATAACCCCATGGGGGGGGGAGAAATGGAAATTTAATGAAATAGAAGATTTTCAAACGGTCTTGATAAAAAGACCAGACAGAGCTGAATAGAAAATTTGATAAGCAGGGCAGAACCAAGATGGTGGCTAGAAAGCAGGGACTTGCATAAGCTCCCCCCCAGGTCTCTCCAAAAACCTATACAAATGGCTCTGAGCAAATTCTGGAACAGCAGAACCCACAAAATAGCAGAGGGAAGCAGGGTTCCAGCCCAGGATAGCCTGGATAGTCGCAGGGTAAGGTCTATTGCACAGAATTGGGAGTGGAGCGGAGCAGAACCCAGCGTGCGCTGCTACCAGACCAACCACATCAGGAGCCGGGCAGAACAGGCCCTAGCGCACTGAATCAGTGAGCTGTGGCAGTTACCAGACTTCTCAATCCACAAACACCAAAGACAACAGAGAAGGTTAGTGGGAAAAGCTGCGGGGGACAGAGTGAAAGGACCTTGCAGTTCGGCAACTCCCCAGGGGCAGCGGAGGTGGTGCAGCTACACAACTACAGCTGCAGTTGCTTCTGGCCCCAGGTCCACCTGGTGGAAGGAATTAAGTGGTGGATCAGAGCAGAAGTGCAGAGCCTGCTTAAGATCTCAGTCTGATCCGGGTTGGTGGTTCTTGGGGGAGGAGGAGTGCTGGTGTGGCAGAGCTATAGAAATAGCTCTGAAAACAACAGCGCATCCCCTCAAGCTTGGAACAAAGTACTCTCTACTCTACAAGCCGTCACACCCTGACGAAAAACTCAAAGGTCAAGTAGTTGACTGGAAACATGGCTAGGCAGTGAAAACAGACTCAGATTCAGACTCAGACTTTGGAATCTTTCTTTGGTGACAAAGAAGACCAAAACATACAACCAGAAGAAGTCAACAAAGTCAAAGAGCCCATATCAAAAGCATCCAAGAAAAATATGAACTGGTCTCAGGCCATGGAAGAGCTCAAAAAGAATTTGGAAAAGCAAGTTAGAGAAGTAGAGGAAAAATTGGGAAGAGAAATGAGAAGGATGCAAGAAAACCATGAAAAACAAGTCAATGACTTGCTAAAGGAGACCCAAAAAATACTGAATAAAACAATACCTTAAAAAAATAGACTAACTCAAATGGCAAAAGAGCTCCAAAAAGCCAATGAGGAGAAGAATGCCTTGAAAGGCAGAATTAACCAAATGGAAAAGGCAGTCCAAAAGACCATGGAAGAATATACTACCTTAAAAATTAGATTGGAGCAAGTGGAAGCTAGTGACTTTATCAGAAATCAAGAAATTATAAAACAGAACCAAAGGAATGAAAAAGTGGAGGACAATGTGAAATATCTCACTGGAAAAACCACTGACCTGGAAAATAGATCCAGGAGAAATAATTTAAAAATTACTGGACTACCTGAAAGCCATGATCAAAAAAAGAGCCTAGATATCATCTTTCAAGAAATTATCAAGGAGAACTGCCCTGATATTCTAGAAGCAGAGGGTAAAATAGAAATTGAAAGAATCCACAGATCGCCTCCTCAAAAAGATCCCAAAAAGAAAACTCCTAGGAATATTGTTGCCAAAACCAGAGCTCCCAGATCAAGGAGAAAATGCTGCAAGCAGCCAGAAAGAAACAATTTGAGTATTGTGGAAACACAATCAGAATAACACAAGACCTAGCAGCTTCTACATTAAGGGACTGAAGGGCTTGGAATAGGATATTCCAGAGGTCAATGGAACTAGGATTAAAACCAAGAATCACCTACCCAGCAAAACTGAGTATCATGCTCCAAGGCAAAATAGGGATTTTCAATAAAATAGAGGACTTTCAAGCTTTCTCAGTGAAAAGACCAGAGCTGAATAGAAAATTTGACTTTCAAACACAAGAATCAAGAGAACATGGAAAGGTAAACAAGAAAGAGAAATCACAAGGGACTTACTAAAGTTGAACTGTTTTGTTTTTATTCCTACATGGAAAGATGATGTGTACGATTCATGAGACCTCAGTATTAGGGTAGCTGAAAGGAATACACATATAGACAGAGGGCATAGGGTGAGTTGAATTTGAAGGGATGATATCTAAAAAATTAAAATCAAATTAAGGGATGAGAGAGGAATATTGAGAGAGGGACAAAGGGAGAGATAGAATGGGGTAAATTATCTCACGTAAAAGTGGCAAGAAAAAGCAGTTCTGTTGGGAGGGAAGAGGGTGCAGGTGAGGGGGAATGAGTGAATCTTGCTCTCATCAGATTTGACTTGAGGAGGGAATAACATACACACTCAATTGGGCATCTTACCCCACAGGAAAGAAGGAGGAAGGAGATAAAAAGGGGGGAATGATAGAAGGGAGGGCAGATAGGAGGAGGAGGTAATCAAAAGCAAACACTTTTGAAAAGGGACAGGGTCAAGGGAGAATATTCAATAAAGGGGGATAGGTTAAGAAGGAACAAAATATAGTTAGTCTTTCACAACATGAATATTGTGGAAGGGTTTTACATAATGATATGCATGTGGCCTATGTTGAATTGCTTGCCTTCTTAGGGAGGGTGGGTGGGGAGGGCAGAGGGGAGAGAATTTGGAACTCAAAGTTCTAAAAACAGATGTTCAAAAAAAAAAGTTTTTTCATGCAACTAGGAAATAAGATACACAGGCAATGGGGCATAGAAATTTATCTTCCCCTACAAGAAAGTAAGGGAAAAGGGGAGGGGAGGGGGAGTGGGGCTATAGAAGGGAGGGCTGACTGGGGAACAGGGCAACCAGAATATGTGCCATCTTGGAGTTGGGGGGAGGGTAGAAATGGGGAGAAAATTCATAATTCAAACCCTTGTGAAAATCAATGCTGAAAACTAAATATATTAAATAAATAAAATAAATAAAGATTTGGGGAAAATTTGATAATCAAATGCAGGATTCAAGAGAAGCATAACTATATACATTCTTATATAGGGAGATGACACATGTAATCCCTGAGAACTTTATCATCACCAGAAATCTTAGAGGGAGTCTAATTAGACAGAGGAAAAGGTTTAGTCTGATGATCTCAAAAAAGGAATAGAAGGGTGAGGAAGAGGAATATACTAGAAGTAGGTTGAAGGAAGAGAAAGAATGTGAAAGCAGGGCATGTAAGGAAGAGTTTATACAATGGAAGGGGCAGTAAAGGGGAGGCTTATTTGAACTGATCTAAGGAAGGAAGAATACATACACATACACTTACACAGTTGTATACAGAAATTCATCTTACTCAACAGGGAAGTAGGAGAGAAAAGTTCTTTGCCAACAAAGATAAAAAAAATTCAGAGGAGGTAAAACAGATAATTTTGATTATATAAAATTAAAAAGGTTTTCTTTGGCAAACAAAACTAATGCAGCTAAAATTAGAAGAAAAACAGGAAACAAAAATTTTGCAACAAGTTTCTCTGATAATTGTCTCATTTCTAAAATATATAGGAAGCTGAGTCAAATTTACTAGATTAAGAGCCATTCTCTGACTGATAAATGGTTAAAGAATATGAATAGGCAGTTTTTAGAGGAAGAAATCAAAGTATCAGTAGCTATCTAAAAAAATACTCTAAATCAAAGGTGTCTGAATGGCCTGAAACATACCCAAGTGTGGCCTGAACCAGATTGGGAAATATTTAACAAGCTTAAAAAAAACAATAAAAATAACAGATAATGTAAATGTGTGTTTTTCTAAGTCACTATGCACCCATGGGATCCTTAAGGACAGGTTAGTGGCCCTCTTTCCTATTTCACCACTCTAAATCTTTAATGGTTAGAGAAATGCAAATTAAAACAGATCTGAGGTACTATTTCATACCCATCAGATTGGCTAAGATGACAAAAAAGAAAGATGACAAATGCTGGAGGGGATGTGGGAAAACAGGTGCACTAATACACTGCGGGTGGAGCTGTGGAATTAGTTCAACCATTCTGGAGAGCAGTTTGGATTTATGCCCCCAAAACTAATTAAAGTATACACACTCTTTGACATACCACTCCTGGTTTATAACTTAACGAGATCAAAGAAAGAGGAAAAGGGTCCAGGTGTACAAAAATTTTTATAGCAGCTCTTTTTGGTGGCAAAGAACTGGAAACTGAGGGAATGCCCATCAATTGGAGAATGATTGAACAAATTATGGCATATGCTATTGTGTTATAAAAAAATGAAGGGAATGGTTTCAGAAAAACCTGGGAAGACTTGTATGAACTGATACAAAGTGAAGTGAACAGAACCAAGAGAAAAATATATACAGTAACAGCAATATTAAAATCAACTTTAAAAATTATTTTATTTATTTCATTTTTAATTTATGGAATAAAACAAGGATTTCCATAACATAGTATTAAAAAAGATGATTGCACATGAAACTGCAACTTTATTATGTACAACTTGCTATTCTTTTTAAATTTATAATAAAGTTATCACGTAAATTTCTTTTCCCTTTTTTCTTCCTCCCTCCCCCCTCCTAGACACAAATATGTGTGTGTGTGCGTGTGCGTGTGCGTGTGTGTGTGTGTGTGTGTGTGTGTGTAACAGTAGCTATTTCTAGGGCACTACTTCTGGCTGTGGGAATTATAAATGGACTCTTGAGGTCCCTTCTAGCTCTAGACCTATGATCCTATGATCTTACTGAAAAGTATTCTTGATATATAGGGGTGAAGTTTCTCAGACCACAAGCCTGATACAGTAATAAAGAACGCAAGAATATGGCAGGGTTCAAATCCAAGATCTGCTAGATGTTATCTTGGATTAAGTCACTTGAGTTCTTTGGGCTTTAGCCTGTCCATCTGTAAAATTAGAGGGGTTGGACTAGATAATCTTTAAGGTCTCCTCCAGCTCCAGAGATAAAATCCTTTAACCTCTTTCATTTCTTACACTTCAATTATTTTTTCCCAACAGACTTTCCTAATCCCTAACTTTGTATGGGCCTAGAGATAGAATATATTTCTGTTGACTGAAAACCAGCCTAAGAGAATTCTCTAAGAATATTCTAAGTTTATCAGGCTAACTACAGGGTGATGGGTTTATCGCAGCAACTCTCAGAATGTTTATCAAATTGCAGAGATTTTGAGACCTGTATGTGGGGAGTGAGTATTCTCAGTGACAAAACCATGGTTCCTTGAAGCGTTAGACATTCTATCTGCTATTACACTGCAGGATCCAAGCAGGTATTAGGATGGTGAAATGATAAGAAGAGTTAAATTCCATGTTAATGATAAAATATCAAAAGGGCTGATATGTTAGCAGTCAGCTACTACTAACTACTATATAAAAGTCCAACAATAGACATGGGCCCAATATGGAAAGAAAAATAGAAATGTTTCTGTCATCTATACCCACTCATGTCCAACTCTGCACCAATCACACCATGAGACTCAAAGAAGAGCAAAGATACCGATATCTTGTTGTCATAAATTTAATCTTATCCCTAAGCTTTAAAAAAATCAATATCAAGGCTATATAAGATGACTATGACTACATAGTGGTTTATCTGAAAAAGACCTAGAGGTTTGAACAAATAAAATAAAAGCTCATTATGAGTCAACAGTGTGACTACTGCCAAAAAGCTAATGTAGGTGTGAAAGGACTACAGAAATATATCATCTCTATTACACCGTACTTTGCCTCTGCTCATTCCTGGGGTGTCATGCTAAGTTTTGGAAGCCACACTTTAAGAAGGACATTGACAAACTAGAGACCAGACAGAGAATGGCGATGAGGATGGTAAAGAGCCTCCAGTTCATGCCATAGAAAAGTTGAAGGAACAAGGATATTTAACCTGGAAGAGGTTAAATATCCTTGTTGAGACATGAGAACTATCTCCCAATATCTGAAGGGCTGTCATGAGGAAGGGGCATTAGCCTTATCCTGCTTGACCCCAGAGAACACAAGTAGGACAATTTATGTGAGTTGTAAAGAGGCTATTAAGACTATTCAAAAGTAGGATGGACTGCTTTTAGACGGGCTGCTAACTTACTCGAGGTCTTTAAACAAAGGCCAGATGGCTCTTTGTTGAGTATGGTGTAGAAAGAATTCATTTAGGTGAAAATTTTACTAGACAGCCTCTAGGATTCGCTTCAATTCAGATACCGTGTTCAGGATGTTATAATGCTAAGCATATTATCATCATTATTATATAACAATATGTCTAAATATTAAGGCCAGATTCATATGCTTAAAGTGCAAATTTCAACTTAGCTCTCAGTCTCTATAAAACAGACAATGCAGCAAATAAGAGGAGATCCACAGGAGGGCAGCATAGGCACACTTGGAAAAAACCTTTCATTTCATCTATGATTCTTGTTCTAAGCCCAGAGATTTGTTTGTTAATGGTCAAAGTAAAGTCTTTAAAATTTGCAGAAGCAGCTTGGTGTTACGGGGTGAGTTAGAGTCGACCCCTGCCCTCCTCGGACTTCCACGCCCAGGGCCTGCTGAGGTAAACTCAGGGCTCTGCAATATGGGTGGAGCCAGGAGGAGGGGTCTCGCCTTTGTTGCCTCCCTAGCAATTCCAGGTCTTTACCTGGACCCGCTTGACCACATGGAACTTCCGGTTCGTTGTCTGGACTGCCTGACCGCAGGGAGCTTCAGGTTAGCTCGGGAAGAGAAGGGGAGGAGAGTAGGCGGGACCAGGGCGGCCCTAATGCCTAGGTAACCAAAGATATAAAAGTTTGCTTTTAACCTGAATAAAACTGAGTTACTCACCACCTTCGGCTCCTGCCCCATTCATTGTCCATGAGATCAGGTCCTTTGCTGGATAAAGGCCTGGGTGTTGGGGGATAACAGACCCCAATAAGTTGGGTGTTGGGGCAGAGGACCCCAACAGGTTGGTGATGCACTGCTCCGGCCTGAAGCCAGGAAGACCTGAGGTGAAATTGACTTCTGATATTTACTAGCTGTGTGACTCTGGGCATGTCACTTAACCTCTGTCTTGTCTTAGTTTTTCTCAATGGTAAAATGTGGGTCATCATAGCACCTATTTCACTCAGTTGTTGTGGGGATCAAATGAAATAACGTTTGTAAAGCGCTTAGCACAATGCCTGGCACAGAGCAGGCACTGAAAAAATGCGTATTCTCTGTTTCCCAAAGTGATCAGGGAAAGAAGGAAAAGAACTGAAACTGAGGGGATGTCCGGCAGCTGGGAAATGGCTGAATAAGTTGTGGTATGTGATGGTGATGTAGCATTACTGCGCTGTCAGAAATGAGGAGTAGGCTGAAATAATGAAGAGTGAAATGAGCAGAACCAAGAGAAGGTTGTGTACAGTTGTATACAGCAATGTTGATTGAAGGGTAAATATGAATGACTAAGCTATTCTGAGTCATATGAATATTCAAATCAACTACAAAGGACCTACGAAGGAAGATGCTATCCATCTCCAGAGGAAGAACTGATATATGGAACTATGTATGGTATAATTTCATATATGTATATATATATATATACATATTATACACACACACATATATATATATGTATATATATATGTGCATCAAATGTTGGCCTTCTCTAGAGCAGGGTTGGGAGGGAGGGAAGGAAATAGCTTGGAAGTCAAATGTAACAAAAAAATAAAAAATATTTTAAAAAAAGCTTGTTCCCTTGTCCCTTCCCTTCCCTTCCTCTGAATACTACAGATTCTCATAGGTTCACTTCTTATGGAAAGTGTTTTGTGTCAGCGAATCTGCTGGCATGCACAAGCAAACAAAAACGAACAGACAAATATACATATATTCTGTTCATGAGGCTATCAGAAGTCCAGGGAGGTAAAAGGTCACAGAGTAAGTCGCAGGACAAAAATTCAATTTCAGGTTTTTAGATTGCAAATCCAGTGCTCTTTATGTTCATACTATGTAGGCTGCCTAAGCAATATGTTAAATTAAATTAAACATAGTTGTCAACCACTATATAACACTACAATTCCTAATGCATTAAGTCCACATAGTTGCTTGATTCAGATCAGCTGAATAACAAAAGGTTTCCTTTAGAAAAAATAATCTTCTCATTGCAAGGTATAAAATTTCTGAATACTAAGCAAGACACTTAAAAGTAAAACCTGGGGTGGGGCAGAGCCAAGATAGTGGCTGAAAAACAGGGACTCGCTTAAGCTCTCCCCCAAATCCCTCCAAATACCTGTAAAAAATGGCTCTGAACAAATTCTAGAGCGACAGAACCAACGAAATAACAGAGGGAAACAAGTCTCCAGCCCAAGACAGCCTGGATGGTCACTGGGAAGAGTCTTTTGCACTGTGCTGGGAGCGGAGCGCAGCCCAGAATGGCCCGAGCCAGGACAGACCAGATGGGGAATCAGGTGGAGCAGGCCTTTGGGCGGTGAATCACTGAGCTGTGGCATGAATCAAGCAGCAGACCAAAGCAGGAGTGCAAGGAGTGCTTTGCCCTGCTTGGATCTGGGTCGAAATCCTGTTTGGTGGTTCTTGGGGGAGGAGGAGTGCTGCTGTGGCAGAGCTTGCAGTGACAGTAGAGTAGAAGTAGCTTTGAAAACAGCAGCATAGCCCCTAAAGCTTGGGACAAAGCACTCTCTACTCTACAAGCAGTCATACCCTGACAAAAAGCTCAAAGGTCAAGTAGTTGGCTGGGCACATGACCAGGCAGCGAAAAAGAATGCAGACTCAGACTTCAAGAAATTATCAAGGAAAACTTCCCTGATATTCTAGAGCCAGAGGGTAAAACAGAAATTGAAAGAATTCACCAATTGCCTCTTGAAAAGATCCCAAAAGGAAAACTCCTAGGAATATTGTTGCCAAATTCCAGAGTCCACAGGTGAAGGAGAAAATAATGCAAGCAGCCAGAAAGAAACAATTTGAGTATTGTGGAAACATAATCAGGATAATACAAGATCTAGCGGCTTCTACGTTAAGGGATCCAAGGGCTTGGAATATGATATTCTGGAGGCCAAAGGAGCTAGGATTAAAACCAAGAATCACCTACCCAGCAAAACTGAGTATAATACTCCAAGGCAAAATATGGATTTTCAATAAAATAGAGGACTTTCAAGCTTTCTCGATGAAAAGACCAGAGCTGAATAGAAAATCTGACTTTCAAATATAAGAATCAAGAGAATCATGAAAAGGTAAACAGGAAAAAGAAGTCATAAAGGACTTATTAAAGTTGAACTGTTTACATTCCTATATGGAAAGATGACATTTGTAACTCATGAGACCTTTCTCAGTATTAGGGTAGTTGGAAGGAATACATAAACAGACACACACACACACACACAGACAGACAGAGGGTGCAGGGTGAGTTGAATATGAAGGGATGATATCTAAAAAACAAAATTTAGGGGTGAGAGAGGAATATATTGGAAGAAGGAGAAAGGAGGAGATAGAGTGGAGTAAATTATCTCACATAAAAGAGGCAAGAAAAAGCTTTTACAATGTAGGGGAAGAGGGGGGAGGTGAGAGGGAATGAGTGAACCTTACTCTCATCGGATTTGGCTTAAGGAAGGAATAACATACACACTCAGCTGGGTATCTAACCCTACAGGAGAGTAGGGAGGAAGGGGATGGGGGTGGGGAGATAGAAGGGAGGGCAGACTTGGGGGCGGGGTAGTCAGAAGCAAATACTTTTAAAAAAGGACAAGGTCAAAGGAGAGAATACAAGATGGAAGGAAACAGTTTTTCACAACATGACTATTAGCATAATTACACATGTATAACCTATATTGAATTGCTTGCCTTCCCAATGAGGGTGGGTGGGGAGAGAATTTGGAACTCAAAGTTTTAAAAACAAATGCTAAAACTTGTTTTTACATGCAACTGGGAAATAAGATATACAGTCAATGGGGTACAGAAATCCATCCTGCCCTACAAGAAAGTAAGGGGGGAGGGGGGAGTGGTGATAGAAGGGAGGGCAGACTAAGGGAAGGGGGTAATCAGAATGCATGCCATCTTGGAGTTGGGGGGAGGGGAAAGATGGGGAGAAAATTTGTAACTCAAAAATCTTGTGGAAATGAATTTTGAAAACTAAAAATAAATGAATTATATTTTAAAAAAGAGCAATTACTATGGCAGGGAGGTCTTTAGAGGAATGCTCAAAGGATAAATTCCATGCAAGGTTTTTGGGGGATAGGGGGAGAGTCGTGGGGATTAAGCTCTATCCTGAGGATGATGGTGACACACCCAGCTCCAATATTAAGGCATTAGACTTCCAGTCCCTGGGAAGCAGTCTTAGCCCCAGGCACTGGGAGGGGAGCAGGAATAGGTGGGCAAGATGGGGCCCAGAACACGGCACAGCTGGAGAAAGTAAGATAGAGTGAGGGCAAGCCCAAAAAGCAGGAGGGGCGCAGAGGAGCTGTTCCTGTTCCCCCACTTTCATAAGTTTACATCCTGTGTTGTTTCTTGAAAAAGGAATTTCAGGTCCTCTACTAGCTAGCATGAGTATTTGAGTATTTGGGTTGATGTTCATAAGTACCTGTGGTGGGAGGCAGAACAGGTTTAATTTGAGAAACATGGGTCTAGCTAGAGAGATCTTTGAGCTTAACAGCTGTAGGAGTGGTTAGGATGACCTTATATGGCCCCTTCCACTTCTCCTCCAAGGGGTTGGAGCCTTGTGATCTCCACAACTTAAGACAGATCACGTATCTGTTAGGGATAAGCCAGGCACTAATTTGGAGGTGGGGGGAGGTGTGAATTGGTATAATTGGATAAAGCCAGGGAGTATTTTGTCAAGAGCTGGTACAATGTATCTAGAAGGATATTGGTGGTCAGAAAAGGTCTGCCAAACATTAGTTCAAAGGGGCTGAGTTTAATATTGGCTCCGGGGGCCATCCTGACCCAGAGTAGGGCCATACCCAGTCTTGGTGAACCTCCAGGGTCAATTTAATCAAGGTTCTTTTTAGAGTATGGTTCATCTTTTCAACCTTGAGAAGACTGGGGGTGTCAGGCAGAATGGAGGTTGTAGGTTATACCAAGGGCCTTGGCAACCTTCTGGGTAATTTGGGAAGTAAAAGCCCACCCATTATTGTTCTGCAAGTAGTGCTACAGTCTGAATCTTGGAATAATTTCCTTCATAGGTACTTTAGTCACTTCCACAGCTTTTTCTGAGAACAAGGGAAGGCTTCCACCCAATTAGTGAAAGTGTCAATAAGTACTGAGGAGTTTGAATCCTCTACAAGGTGGCATGTGTGGGTCTATCTGTTAATCTTCCCTAGGAAAAGTGCCCTGGTGCTGGATGGGGTTGAGAAGAGGGGTGGGGGTGGGGGACGGCTGTTAACATCACCCTCAGGAGTGGCTCAAATGTAGATGGGGCAGGCCCTGCAGACTTGCCCTATGGGTCCTGAGAAAAGGGGTTTCACAAGATGGTGGAGGCTGTGTTTTCCCAGATGCGGACCCTGAAGGAGCATCCACATCCCTGCTTCAGGCATAACCAGTTGGCCTGTGGGTGTTTTAAACCATCCTGTAGGCAAGAGTTCCTATCCTCTACAAAAGTATCGTAGTTGTTTCTCAGGGGTATGTTGAGGGTCAAAGGAGGGTGAGACCTGGGGGATTAGGGGTGTAGATAAAAACAGGGCTTGTGCTGTGGCTTTATCAGTAATATCTGCTGGCTGGTTTCTTGTAGCCTGATCCGAGTCCCTCTTTTGATGTTCCCTACAGTGTATGACTGGTACTTCTTTGGGGGGTGTGTACATTCTGGAGGAGGGGTAAGATTTTAGGACCATATCTTATGGGGGAATTTTTGATGGTCAAGAGCCCTCTTTCCTTTCATATCCCTCCATCCACGTAGATGTTGATTCTCTTATTTTCCCCCAGTTCTAATGCTCTAGTGAGTGCTACTAATTCTGCCTTTTGTGCCGAAGTCCCTGCCGGCAAGGAGCATGATTCAGTGGTACTGTGGAGGCTGACTACTGAATACCCTGCTCTTCTAATCCCCTGTTCCATAAAGCTAGAGCCATTGGTGTACCAATTGTTATCAGGGTTTCCCAAGGGAATGTCTGTGAGGTCAGGAGGATGGTGTGCACCACCTCAAGTGCCTTCTCACAGTCATGCAAGGGATTCTTGGGGTCCCCAGCGGAAGACAGCAGGGTAGCAGGGTTCAGGGTGGAGCACATGCATAAAGTTAAATCAGAGGTATCTAGAAGGAGAACCCGATACTTGGTCAGGGGGCCACTAGCCAGCCTTTGGTGCCCTCTTATTTCCAAAATGCTCTGGACATGGTGGGGGGTCAGGACAGTCAGGGGCTGCCCTAGGGTGATCTCAGCAGCCTCCCCAACTAAGAGGGCAGTGGCTGCCAGTGCTTGGAGACAAGCAGCCAGCTAGGGGCTGCTGTATCTAGCTGTTTAGAGAAGGATGCTATGGGATGTGGATTGGGTCTCAGGGTCTGACCACATTTCTCATCTACATACAAGGTGAAGGTTTTCCCTAAGTCTGGTAAGGCTAGTGCTGGAGCAGAGGTCAATTTGGTTTTTAAAGTGTTAAATGCCTTATCTCATTTTTCAAGTCCCTATTTGAAGGGTGTCAGGGCCCTGTGTGGCATCATAAGAGAGTTTGGTGATGAGGCCAAAGTTAGGAATCCAAATCCTATAAATCTCTGCCAAACCCAGAAAAGTACAGAGCTGTCATTTAGAGGCAGGAGTAGGATAGGCCAAAATTGCTTGTTTTCTTTCTGTCATCAGGGAACAGGAGGTGGGGGTTAGGAGGTGACCCAGGTACTTTACAGACTGGGCTTTTGGTAGGGAGACCTTGTATCTTCTGTCACCTAGAAAGTTCAGGGTGGAGATAGTAGCCTCAATGGCCGTTTCAAGGGAGGGACTACAAATAAGGATATCACCAACATATTGGATGATTGTGCTAAAATGGAGCTATAGAGATCCTGAGGTGAGGGCAACCTGGAAACCATGTGAGAAGACTATCCAAGCTGCAGGGGATTTTGCTTCCTAGGCTCTGCCCACTCAAAAGAAAGCAAAGATATATTGGGAGTCTTTGTGAAGTGGCATACAAAAGAAGGCATCTTTAAGATCCAAAGTAGTAAACTAGTGGGTGTCTCCTGGGACCTGAGCTAAAATAGTGTAAGGGTTCAGGACAATAGAAAGAATGGGGATAATAGCTTCACTTACAGCCTGCAGGTCCTGAACCATGCAAAACTCCCCATTTGGCTTAAGAACGAGGAGTATTGAGGTGTGACAAGGTGACTAACTGGGATCCAATAAGCCATATTATAAAAACTTATCGATGAGAGGCTGTAATCCCAAGCAGACTTCATGTCTAATAGGGTATTGTTGCCAGTGCGGGTATGAGTTTGGATCCCTCAGATGGATCTGAACAGTGGGTAGCCTCCCAGGGATTCAATTGTCCCAGGCTGCCTGGGCAACCCTGGTCCAGACCTAGTGAGGGATGTGGGGGGCGGGGACGGGCAGTGTCTGCCTTTTGTAACTAATAGGTTTAGGGGGTTTTGGATCAAGGAAAAGTGGGATCCTAGTTTTAACATGATATCCCGGTCCAGTAGGGGAGAATAAGGAAAGTATGCATAAAAGCCTGGCCCTCATAGAGACAAAAAAGGGGTCTTATTTCCCTACCTCTCCTGGGTTTGCTGCCAATCCCCATTAAGGTTAAAGTGGAGGGATAAGTGGGGTCAGAATAATGCATGAGGAGAGAATAAGTGGTGCCAATATTGATGAGAAAATTAATTGACTTACCCTTCACGTCAATTTTTACCCTGGGCTAAATCATAGTGACGTCAAAGGAAGGAGCCAGACTAACCCGAGGGACCTGTTATTCCTAACTCAAAGGGGCTTCGAATGCTGAGAGTTGAGGGACCGCAGCTTGACTTCCTTATGGACAATCATGCTTCCAATGGCCTTCCTGGCAGCAGAGAGGGCACAGCCCAGGAGGTAGATGATTGTCTGACCCCTTCTGGGGACAGTCTCTGTATCAGTGACTAGGCTTTTTACACCAAAAGCAGCTGCCACTACTCCATCTCCTAGTACCTGGGAGGTAGCAGCAGCCAAGAGATTCACCTTGTTTTGGGCCCACGGTTCTTCTCCTCAGCCTCTGCCTTATCCCTATTATTAAAGACCTTAAAGGCAGTTTGCATTATTTTCTTAAGTGGGGTTTGAGGGCCCTGTTCTAATTTTTGCAGTCTGAGGCTTATGTCTGGGGTCGACTAGGAAATAAAATGCATGCTCAGGACAGTTGTTCCTGCAGGCGAGTCAGGGTTGAGGTCAGTGTATTTCCTCAGAGTTTCACCTAGTCTGTTCCTAAAAAAGGAGTTTTCATTCGTTCCTGGGTGATGTCTCTCAATCATACAAGACCTGCTTTTTCAATCCTGCTTTCATCCCTTCTAATAGACAATTAATCATATGATTCCTGCTATCCAACCATTCTCATAGTCCCATGAAGGATCAGAGTTTGGGACCAGGGTGGCCCCTGGAGGATAGTGAGGTTCATTGGAATTTGGGGGCATATTATCCCCATACTTCTGGGCATAATCCCAAATCATTCTTTTTTCCTCCACCATGAGAGGATTAGATTGATGTCTCCTCATGTGAGGTTAAATTGGAGAGATACCAGTTGGAAGCCATCTGATAATTTAGTAGGGTCTTCCAAATAGCACCCCAGCTTCTCTTTGATTTGGGCCAGGTCTAACATAGAAAGGGGACATGGACTCTAGTGTTCCCACCTTGGGCATCAGGAACTTCCCGTAGCGGGAGAATGGGGGCTGGGTTTGTAAGGCTAGGACAGTCAGAAGGTAAGGAGGGCTTTGATGGAGAAGAGGGAGCAAGGAAGTTCCCTGACAGGTATTAGGACTAAGGAGTAGAGGTTCAGGCAGGGGAGGGACTGAGTAAGGGGCTGGGAGTTGAGGATAAAGATCCATGTAGGAGGGGAAACAGGGGAAGAGGGGGAGGGAGAAGAAGGGGAGTTTGGAGGAGAAGGGGAGGGTGGTGAAGCCACCAGTCAAGTAGTCACAGCAGGGTCATCAAGCATGTCTGGGGAATCAGGAGATTTAGGAGTTTTGAGAGATTTAGGAGTTTTCTCCCGAGTCTTGGGGCTGAGTCCAAAGGATGGTTTGGCCAAGAGCATTTTACATTTTTCCCTAAGATCAGGGTCCTGGAAAAAGACCCATAAAACTTTGGACATAGGGCACTTCTGTCCACTTCCCTTCCCTCCTACAAAATATATCCAATTGGAGAATAGTGTTATAATTAAGGGACCTGTTCAAGGGTCCCTTAATCTTCCAGGCTATGTTACAATGAAACACTAGATGCTTTTCCTTAAGATCTACTCCCCTGAATTTCTTCCAATGCCGTAACAGGGAATCATGGAGTAGTGACCGGTTCTGTCCCATACTAGCAGCCTCGTAGCAGCCTCTTGTCATTTGTCTTAGAGTCCTGAGACAGAGGGGAGAAAGAAAAAAAATGTGACCAAGCCAGCACAAGGGCGTCCCCTTATACAAGGGTCAACAGTCTGACTGACCGCCCAGAAGTCAGGGGAGCTTCAGACATCGCCAGGAGTGTCTAGGCAGTCTGGAGATTTCACAGCTAGAGAGACAGTAGGAGCAGAAAAGTCTGGGGAAGAGGACAAAGAAAAGGGTGCTTACCTCTTATCCCAGTGGCTAGGAGATCAGTGGGATCCAACTGTTACCTGGATCCCTGATTTCAACACCATTTGTGTTGAGGTCAGATTTGAGAGAGCAGGGTTCAAGTGTGAAAGAATTCACTCAGATGTTCTCTTTAGTCAAGAGGAGCTTTATTAACGTGAAAAGCACATGGATCTTTAGCAAAAAACTAATTGAGGCCTTGATATTTGGGGGAACTAGGCTTATTTAGTAAAATTCTGACAGGGAGCTATACAGCCTATAGATGTTCAAGTTTTATGGTGGTTATAGATAAGGACAGGATAAGAAAGAATTTCACGACACAGGATGAGGGAGACAAAAGGAATTCTTTATGGTCCAGGATAAGGTTTTTAGGGTTTTATGGTGGTTAAAGATTAAGGACAGGATAAGGAGGATGGGGGCAGGGCACAAGAGAAGGGGGGACAAAAGCAATTCTTTTGATACAAGTTAAGGTTTATGGTATTTCAAGATAAGGAGAAAAGGACTTTAGGATGATCTCAAGTTACAGGATGAGCAACAGAATGAGCCCCCACCCCCCAGAAGCCTCACAAAGTAGTGGAAAAGCAACCCTTAATATTCTTTTTAACCCTTAAGATCCTGTTTGCTGTATCCACATCATTTGTGTACACACACACACACACACACATATGTGTATATATATATATCTCAGTATAATTGTGGCCTTCTTGGGGCAGGGGGGAGCGGGTAGAGGGGAGGGAAAAAATAAAGTAAAAAGTGCCCAGCAGAGAACAAAAGAAAACCTACAAGGAAGCAAAGAAAAGCTGTGTAGCTTTGAAAACAATGCATAGTATTTATTATACAGGTTTTCTTGAAATGGAAACTTAATGTTTTATATTGAATCCTCTCATGTTCTGCTGTGTACATGGAAATGTTCTTTTTTTCTCTTCTCATTTTATATTTAAGTTTAAAATGAATAAAAAATTTAGAAAATAAAAAGAACTAGAACTCTTTTGCTTAAGTTTCCATTAGTTTTTGGAGCTGCCATATTTTGGCTCTTGAGTCATATTCAACTTGTAGTTCCTGGAAATTCTTTGATCTTTTTCATATTAGCTGCTTTCTAGGCTTGACTCAATTTCAGAAGGAGAAAGGATCAGGGACTAGATCCATGGGCAGGAAGCAGGGCCTCACAACAATCCTGATCTCCAAGAGGAAGAGACTGGTATTCAACCCCGAGGCAAGGAGCAAGGGCCTCAGTGTGATCACTCTGATTCCCCCCAAGAATGAGCAAATAAAGAAAAAGAACCATTATTATGCTAGAGATACCCCAAATATAAACCCAGAAGAGAATAACTCTAAAACACCTACAAGCAAAGCCTTAAAGAAAAACCCAGCTTGTCTACAAGATCAATTAGAATTCCAGAGGAAACAATGCACAAGTTTTAAAAGACATTTAGAATTTTATCATAAATGAAAGGAGAGCTTGTATTAACAACCACACTAGCGCACAGGTTCTTAATCTGCTTTTATAAAGGAAAGACAGCTTCAAAGGCGTAAATAATCTTACTTTAATTCAACAATGCTGAAAGATAAAAAAGTGAGGACCCAAGAAAGACTAATATCATCCTCTAGTTCAGGGGAAAAGGTCAGCACCCTGAAAGCGGAGAAAACGGATCATCAACAAGTAGATCGATCCAACTGTCTAGTGATCATAGTACACACTTTACCATTGCCCAACAAAGTTGCCATATAGCTCAAGAAAATAACAGAAGTCAGACTACCTGATAATTATCATTAAAAAAAAAAGAATCTTTAAAATTTCCCTGAAGTTCTAGAACAAGAAGGCAAAGCAAAAGTAGAAAAAATCCACTGATCGCCACCTGAACGAGATCTCAGGAGGAAAACTTACAGTAATATCATAACCAAGTTTCAAAGCTCCAAGGTTGAGGAGAAAATATTGGAAGCAACAAGAAAAAAAAAACAATTTAAATATCACGAGGCTACAATAAGAATTACACAAGGCCTAGCAGCTATTATGTTGAAGGACCACAGGTCTTGGAATACTATATTCTGTAGAGCAAAAAAGCTAGGGTTATGAACAAGGGTAACTAACCCAGCAAAGTTAAATATAATCCTGAATGAAAAAAAATGGACATTTAATGAACAGAAAGACTTTCAGATTTTTGTGACAAAGACCCCAAAACTTACGGGAAAATTCAACACTTAACATCCAGGAGAAATATAAGGTCCAATTATAAGGGACTCAATACGGTCAAATTGTTTACTTTGTACATGTGAAAATATTAGCAGTACTCTAATGATTGTCACCATTATTTGGGTAGTTTGAAAGAAAGGCTTAGGCTGAACTGAATACGATGCGGTGATTCTAAAAGTATAAAACTATGTAGGGAGAGATAAAAAAGAGTGATTATCTCATACTAATGAGGCATAAAAGGAGAAATTGATACAGAAGAAGCTGGTAGGGGGGAAGGTGGGTAGTGCTAGAATCTTATTCTCATCAGGAATGGCTTAAAGAGGGCAGTGTGTGTGTGTGTGTGTGTGTGTGTGTGTGTGTGTGTGTGTGATCTATAAGGGTGTAAAAATCATCTAAATTCAGAAAGACATAAGAGGGCAAGGTGATAGGGTTGGGAGAGAGAAGGGAGGGACTTTTTAGAGGGATGGGTAGGTTAAGGAATAGGAGGCCAAGATAGCAGGTAAAGCAGAGGAGTGAGGAGAGATAGAAAGATAGGGAGAAAAAACAGGAAGGAAGAAAATACACAGATAACTGTAGCTTAGAATTTGAATGGGCTGAATTTACCCATAAAAAAGAAGTGAATAGGAGATTAAAAACTCGAATTCCAGCAATATGTTGCTTTTAGTTAAAAAAAATGAGAGAGACACACAAAGATAAAATAAAGGGCAGTAGTAGAAACTATTATGTAAAAAAAAAAGCAAGGACAGTAATCATGATCTCAGACAAAGTTAAAGTTAAAATAGATTTAATCAAAGGTGAAAAACAGAGAAACCACACAATATGTCAGCAATATTATTCAATCTTGTTTCAGACCATTTAAAATACCTAGACCATATAAAATACCTGAGCATATACCTGCCAAAACAGATGCAGGAATTATATGAATAAAAACATAAAACACTTTTTATACAAATAAACTCAGATCTAAATAATTGAAGTAATACTTATTATTCATGGGTAAAGCCAATATAATTTTTAAAATGATAACTTTACCTAACTAATCTATTTATTCTATGTCATCCCCACTAAATTACTAAAAATTTATTTTACTAAGTTAGGAAAAATAATAACAAAGTTCATTCGGAAGAGCAAAGAGTCAGGAACTTCAAAGAAATCAGAAAAAAGGTGCAAAGGAAGTAGATTCAGCAGTATCAGACCTTAAACTATATCATAAGGGAGAACATTGTTGAAATGTAAAAAGGATAATTTTGATTATTTTAAATTAAAAATTTCTTGTATAAATAAAACTTATGTAGACAAGAACAAAAGGACTGCAGAAAATTGGGGAAAAAAAACTTTCTCTCAGATAGGATGTGACTGAGTTGGAATATTGCTGTGGCGTAGGAAACGATGAGGGAGTTGATTTAGAAAAACATAAAAAGACTTGGACCTATGAAGGAAGATGCCAACCACCTTCAGAGAAATGGATGACAGGTGGAAATAAGCATAGTACAGTCTTCTATATATGTGTATGAGTGTCTATGTGTATGCTTATAGATAGCTATGTATATTTAATTTAGTTTAACTGTAGCCTTCATTAGGGTTGGGGAGGATGGAAGGGAAAAAAACAAAGTAAAAAGTGCACGGCAGAGAACAAAAGAAAACCAACAAGGAAGCAAAGCTGAGTAACTTTGAAAATAATGTGTAGTATTTATTATACAAGTCTTCTTGAAATGGAAATTTATTGTTTTATATTGACACTCTCATGTTCTGCTGTGTGCATGGCATTTTTAAACTTTTCTCATTCATATTTAAATTTAAAATTTAAAAATTTCCAAAAAATGTATCCATGAATAAGGTACTCATCATTTTAAATTTCTGTAGTTTATATCATGGAGGGATCCTAGGAACATACATTTATCCACAAAGAAGGTAAACAATTTCCCTAAAAAGCCTAACTCAGCAATAAAGTTTAGTCAACTTACTTTACGTGTAATGCACATCTCTCAGCATATCCTTATTATCAGATTTACTCTATGATACAAAGAAGCAACATTTTTACGAAAGGGTTTTTAGCTTCCAAAAATTCTTGTGAAAAAACACTATTATATTTACAGAGTTGGATATGTTTCCTGTAGGCAACACACTGTTGGGCCTTATCTTCTTATCCACTCTGTAACTCATTTCCTCTTCATAGGGGAAGTCAGTTCACTAATGTTCAAGATTATAAATTGGTAAATATTTTTTCCTCTATCATATTCAGCTATTACCTCACATATACTGATATTCCTATCCCACATCTCTCCATATGCAGTTACAAAATTCTACAAACTATTGTAGGAGGCATAAGAACAACAGCAAAAGAATCAAAACCAAGATCTTAGTAGTTTTACAGTCATTTTCAGGTCTCTGAACTAGGATGGCAAGTGTTGCATTACCTTCCCACAAAAAGCATGATTTATCCTTTTAGCCACACTCTTATCAAGACAGGATTCTGAAGAATGCTTAATTACAAAGAAATTATCCTTTCCTTTGCCCTGGTTAACTGCAAAACAGATTTTCTTTACACTCTTTCTCTTTTGGGGACTGGAAACAGAACTGGAAAAAATCTTTGCAACAAATTTCTGTGATAAAATTCCGATATCCAAGATTTATCGAGAACCGAGACAAATATGCCATTCCCTGATAAATGGTCAAAGGATAAAAACTGGCAGCTTTTGAAAGAAATGAAAACTATTAATAGTCATACTAAAAAAAAGTTTCATATCACTAATGCAAAAAGAAATGAAAATTAAAATAACAGAGGTCATTCCCATCAGATTATCAAAGATGATTTTAAAAAAAGGAAAATGACAATTGTTGAAGGGGTTTGAGGAAGAGGAGGGGCAGGGTCTTGAATACACTAGAAGCTAGGTGGTCCTAGTGGGCACTACTGGACTTGGAGTTAGGAAGACCAGACTTGGAATCCAGCTTAAGACACTAATTACCTGTGTGAGCCTTAAGCAAGTCACTTAACCTCTTTCAGTCTTAGTTTCTTTATCTGTAAAATGGGGATCATAATAGCACCTACTTCATTCACAAGGTTGTTCTGAAGGTTAAATGAGATAACATATGTAAAGCACTTGTAAACCTTAAAAACCATATAAATGCTATTATTGCTCTGTTCTGCAAAGCAATTAAGGAACCATATCCCAAAAGTCACTTAACTGTGCATACCTTTTGAGACTAATAGGAGACATATACCCTACAAGTATTCATATATCCAAATATATCTATAGTAGAACTTTGTGTTACAGCAAAGGACTGGAAACTTGGCAAATTAGAGGTGTATAACTAAGACATACATTTTCAACTAATGCGTGGATTTATTTTGCTTAACTATACTTATTTGGGCTTTTAGACAGGTGGGGTAAGGTAGTAATAGTGATTTTTAAAAAAAGAAACAAGAAAGCACAAATAAAACATTAATACATAGAAGAATAAAAGGAAATGTGGTTGGGGACAGACAAGCAGGGCAGTGTTGGTATCATCATGTTAAATTTAATATTTCTTTCAAAACAAGCTGTACGTAATGAGATTCACGGTTTTTCAAAGAATCTTTTTTTTGTTCTTTGAATATAGATATATTCAAATTTGTTGATGCTAAGTTCATAATAAAAAAATTTAATAGAAGTGAAGCAACGTGGTATGGCATAGAGAATATAGATTGGTTTATAATCAGAATTAAGTGGATTCAAGTCTGTTCTATACATGTACTCACTTAACCTTTTAATGTACAATACTGTAAATTGCAGAAATTGCTAATCTTTATTAGTGGAAGAAGTTACTTTACCAGGAACTTCCTTGTACCTATGCAATCACAGATTGGGATCTTTAATGTACTTGTCATGTTGTTGATGGGGTGCTTGGATGCCTGTGCTTGGACCCCAGTTCCAAAATCACATTTCTCTCTAGCCTCAAAACGCTAAGGAAGTTTCTCTCCAGCCCAAGGACAGCATGCCCTAGCAAAACATTTATCTCTCTTTCTGATACAGTAGCCAGCTGCACCTATAGAATTTATTAGTTTGAACTGGCTGTGTACTGGATCATAAAGATATTTACTACTCATTGACCTATCATACATATCTTAGACTTAGATAGATGTATACTTCCTTATATTTATCTTGTCTAACAAGACATTGATGGAGGGCAGTCTGGGTACTTCTCAGTCAGCCCTGACCATTAGTTGACTTAGTAACATTTCAGGCTTAAGACCACACCTCCCCGTAGTCCCTCCTTGGGCTATTTCCCAGTGGACTCTGGCTAAAATACCTGCCCAGTAGATACAAAAAGTGCATGTTCCTTTAAGAACTAACCACTCCTTAACCACTCCCTAATCCTGCCCTGAATCACCTAGTTAGCATATTTGGCATGTTTTACTATAGTTTATCCCACATAAACATTAACTGTACCCCTCTAAGGTTACAGTTCTCTAAGAACTCTTGCCCACTGAAAAGTGTAACAATAAATCTTTGCCACCTTGACTTAAAAGAATGCTTGAGTCCATAAATTCATTCTAGATGGCCCTACCCTGTCTGGGACCTTCAGTCTTGGGGTTCCTGGACTTCGTCAGCCCCCACCATTGTCATTAAGCTCTAAATAATTTAAAATTTTAATTATATCACTATTTTTCAGCTTACCACTCAAGATGCTACCAGTTACACCAAAGAGGTTAGTTTTTTTAATGTATATTAACAATCCAGAGATCGATGCAAACAAGCTTTCTTTTGATTCTATTCAATATTAAGGTCACTATTTGAAATACTTCCAATAGCAAAAGGAAGTCAGTTTATGTATCTGAATTTTGAAAATTAGTATTAGTGGTAATAGTAAACAAATCAATTTGTTATTTTCTACTTTAAAATGGAAGCTTCTAGAATAGGACTTCATGCTGTGTGTCAGTGTGTGGGGGTATCTATCTATCTATCTACACACCCTCACACAATATGGATCCTCAGCACCTAGCATGGTGCCTGTCTGGCACACAGTAATATTGGCCCAGAATAAATGCTAGTTGATTAAGACAGAAAAGGAGACTTTTTTTTTTTTTAAATCACCATCTGGATAAAACAATAGACTTCAGCAAGTTAGATGCACAGAAGGAAGAATTTCATAATACTCAGGACTACCTGCTTTGGAAGGTTAAAAACAAGACAACGTTTTAGTCCTAATAGTTGCACGAAGCCCTATTAACAGTTGAGGGATTTGTTGTTTCAGTCAATCAAAAAGCTTTTATTAAGCACCCGCTACGTGATAGGCGCTGAGCTGAAAGCTGGCTTTGTGAGTTTCACGCGGGATAACAACAGACCATAATCCCAAGCAGATGTAGGTGCAAAGTGTATGTACACTTAGGGAATCAAAAAAATATATATCCTTAATGTGAACATTTACTCATCAAACTAAGGACAATAATGAACTAAATTCGTGTAACGACTTTACATTACACTACGTTCGCAGACCGCATTGGGACGTACAGCCCGAGGCACCTAGAGGACGAAGGGGGGGGGGGGGCGCCCCGCGGGGATTCCCCTGGAGGCGGAGTCTTCTCGGCATCGGCTCCTCCCAAAAAGAGGGGGGAGGGGGCGGAGGTAAGTGGAGGCAACGGCCCCGCCCCCAGGCACAGACCTGGGACCCCAAGAGCATTTCCTCCCCTAACACCCTGCTCCCCTCCCTCTCCTGACCGAGGTCACCGCGGCCTGCCTCGCTCTCCGTCTCCCCCCTCCCCTCAGACTCCTTACAATTTCCCTCACCTCCGGCGCAAGGTAGTTTCACCCAGGAGAGGGCAGGGCAGGGGCAGGTAGATGCCACCCCCGCCCCCTTCGGGGGCCGCTGCGTCCCCGTCGCGGGTAGGCTTGTGGCCTTAGTTATGTCGCCCCCGCCCCCGCAATTTTGCGCACCACCGCAGCCCAGGGGAAGCCCGGACACACATACCCAAGGCCTACCCAAACACCTGGGTGCAGCTCTCGAAACTTAAAAGACTCCGCGCGCACACCCTTCTCTGAGAGGCCCCCGCCCCCTCCCGCTTTCCTGGCCCCGCCCCCCGGCTTCCTTAGCCCAGAAAAACCGCGCCTCTGGTCAGGTGCGCCACTTCCGATTGCTGGGACAGTCCCAGGGCCTGTCCAGCAACCATTTTCCGATTGGCTGGAAGATTAAAAACTCCCGCGCGGGATTTTCGCCACGCCCATCAAGCTAAGCGTGCGAGGCTCCCCAAGGACTCCCGGGAAGAGTTCGCTAGCTGCAATAACTAGGTTTTTTTTGTAGGTGGACTGCAGCCCGGGAGCCTACGTCTGGTTAGCTGGCGCTTGAGGAACCAGGAAATGGCATTCAAGGGGGTCAGTTGCAGAAAGTTGGCGTGGGGGAAGTGATGGCTGTCAAAGGATTTGAAGAGGTATTAGACCCGTCCCAGGAGACAGAACTAGCAGCAGTGCGGTGGGAACACAAATTTGGGGCAGCTAGGTGGTGCAGTGGATAGAGCACTGGGCTTGGAATCAGGAAAACCTCATCTTTGAGGAGTCCAAATTAGGCTTCAGAGCCTAGCTGTGTGACCCTGGGTAAGTCACTTAACTGCCCCAGTTCGGAAATGGCAACCCACTCTAGTATCTTCGCTAAGAAAACCCCAAATGGGATCACGAAGAGCAGAGCACGACAAACGATTGAACAGAGACAAACTTAGAGTAGATGAATTGGGGGAAATTTCCTGACTAGCTTCCCAAACTGCTAACTCAAGGCGGCTTCTCAGCTCCTGGGGAGGTAAAGATTTTTGTCTAAGAAACCAGAGGAAAAAAGTTCAGTACGCTTTACTTGAGGCTGGAAAGCGGTGCAAATTAAGACAGGTCCTAAACGGGTCATTTCCCCAACCTTATGCATGTGAGTACTGGTACAGGTAACTCGTACAAGTACCTAAGTTCTTGCTGAAAAAACGGGGCTGATCTGGAACCTATTCTTTTGCGCCTTCTAGCTGATAAACCCGCTAGTTAGCCTAACACTTTTGGGTACACTTCGGTTTCTACCATGAATTTAAAACCGTTTTAACAAATGGGATATTAACCCACATGAAATAACTACTGTAATCGTCTTCAAGACCAAACTTCACGGTACCATATTCAACCTCCAAAGGCTATACATTTTTTTCTGCATAATTCACATATATTACAATAATCTCCCCAGTATTTTTCCACTATTGAACTACGAATCAAAATGCCAGTCTAGGGTGGGGCTCGAAGGGGAAAAGCGCCACACGTTTCAAAGTTAGAACTTTAGTCCCAAAACTGTTCTAATTCTCCCAAACCCCTTGAATTGCTGATGACTTCAAGAAATCCGTTAAGGGGTACGTGCCCTCACAAATCTCTCGATGTGGACTGCATTGAGTAAGTTGGTTGCCTTAGAGTTGGCAAAGTAAGCTGATACAACCCCTCATTTTATGGATAAACTGAGGCCAAGGGAGATTGGCCCGAGGTCAATTGGCAGAACCAGGGTCCTAACTCCCAAGGGCACCATCCTTGGGGAACATGGCCTTCAGAGTATAATTATAAGTACGAACTATAATTCAGAGTATAATGTACCTATATATAGATGTGTGTGTACTTTTTGCAGAAATGTAACCTTGCCCAAGGAAAGGGAATCTGTTGTGTTTTACGAAGTGACAATTAAACTGACCCAAAGATAAAACTGCCAACTTTTATGCTAGACAAAGGAATATACATGTTTGCAATGGAAAGGATATGATATATACAGTATACATCTGTTTCTCAAATATTTTACCTTTGGTATCTTTCTCTTGACTAGTCATTACTTTCTCAGTGGTTATGATGTTCTGGTTCATTTTCCCAATAAAAATATGCCAACTTTAAAACAGAACATTAAAGCATGGGTCCACATCCCCCTCAAGTTATATATTAAGGATTCTGAGAAGAGGCCTTTAGAAGACAATGCATTTTTGGAAGGCACATAAAAGTGTTTTTTGTTTTTTTTTTTACTTAAAGGCTTTCCTAGGCCTCATCTACAGAATTTCAAAAGCAAAGAAAAATAGGATAGTTTCACTGTAAATAACCCAAATAACCTAAATAAGCATAAACTATCATAGTTCATATTTATGTAGAGAATCTAAATTGTGGTTATATAAAGCCTAAATGCAGCATTTGCAACCACATTTGTGCAAACAAGTTTCAGAATAACCAGCTAATTAGCAGCTGCTTAGCTAGAAAACTGTTAAATCACTAGATCTGGTAGTGATCTTGGCACACTCTGTAACATCTTGAACTAGAGTACTTAAACAGTAGTAGTATTTGGTCCTTCCACATATAACCGTGAATTTATATTGAAGTTCAAGAGCATCTCTAGGGCTATCCCCACCCTTTCCCCTTAAACCAGAACTTTTATATAAGTAAAATCAGGTTAAGAGGACTGAAAACAAGTTTAATTCACTTGGCCTAGGTAAAAGTCCTATTTCCCCAGTGAATGGATGAAAAACAGATCAACTCTCACTTTATGCAGTTTATGTACTACTTCTAAGTCCAAAAATTAGCCACCTTTGTGAATGGGGACTAATAGGGCAACTGGATATTTTTTTTTGTAAAATGTTAGGGGCCCAGAATTTAAAACATGCTAGTAGAATGTTCTGATAAAACGAAATGCTGGAAAAAGTGCAAAAAAAAAAACCACCTTTAAATTAAAAAATGGGTCCAGCTTGATCCAATGTGAAGATTCCTATCCTCTAGAGCTAAACCTACATTTTTAAATTGAAAAACAAATTTACCACAATCTATTATAGTGTCTTAAATTTGGATCTGAAAATGTTCAGCAAGAAAGAAGAGTTAAGAGCAATATAAAGCACTGGTTAAATTTTAACAAACTATGTCCACATCTAAGTCAGCTTCACAAAGAAGATTGACTGAAGCAATCCATCTTGGTTCTTATCTTTAAAGATAATCAGTGGACAATAACTTGTGTTGAATGCTGCTAAGAATAACAGATATGATATTCCAAGTAACTTAGATAATTTTGCTTAAAACGTACACATGAACTTCTACCAATAAGAGTGGAATGAAATCTTTAAGTTTCAAAAGTTTGTTACATAAATGGCTTTATTTTCTGAAAAGCCAAATTTCTTACATTGGAAATCAGAAAATTATTTGTAAATGCAGACGTTACCCCTTTTCCCTAGAGAGATGTAGCAAGTGCCTTTCCCCTTAAGTATAGGAATGCCAGTCTCAAATATGGCATTTTAAAAAAGACCTGGATGGCCCAGTGGAGAATTCATTTAACCCATCTGCCTCAGTTTCCTTAACTATAAAATGAGAATCATAGTAGCACCTACCTCATAGGGTTGTTGTAAAAATCTAAAGAAATAATATATGTAAAGCACTTATTAGCACAGTATCAGACACATAGTAATCCTTTAACAAATGCTTCTCCCTACCCTTATGTGTATGCTGAGGGGTAGAGGACTGGGGATGGGGGTAGGAGGTGGGTTTTAGACTGTCATTTCCTTGTATAGGGAATTTCGTGGAAGAAAACTCAGATCCATCTGCAATTACGAGAATTAGAAAACTGCCTAGGAGCTCTGAGAGGTTTAAGCGATTTGCAGAGGGTCACAAACAACTTAATATGTGTCAAGAGGCAGAGCTTGAATTTCAGGTCTTCTGGACATGCCTCTTAATTCACTTATACTGGGGGTGCTTCTACTATATAGCCCCAGGAAATGGAACTAGGATTTTCAGTTCAATCATCCTGAATTTTCAGTCAAACATTTTATTTTTTTAAAAAATCATTATTTAGAGATCATGAAGACTCCAACGCACACAATTATACTAATTTATGGTGTAAAATCTTAATCAACATTTTAGAATTTTGCTAATTATGTTTTATTATTACATTTTTCTTTTAAAAACCCCCACAAATGTTTACAATTTTTTGAATATTCATATTAAAATACTTATTAGTCAAATGCACAAGAAATCTGAGAAAGTATTAGAAGTGACATTTATACCAACCTATATGGGAATAGAAAAAGTCTAAGACAAGAAATATGGAAGAAAAGTTTTTTTTTCCTTGAAGAGGAAAATGTCTTTAAAAGAAAAGTTCTTCCCTAATTCTCCCAACCTTTTTGTTCCTCCTTGCACTGATCAGTCTAGATTCCATTTCCCAAATTTTTCCATTTTTTCTTCTGCTATTCCACCCTCCATACTGACTTTTATCTTCTTCCAAATCTGATGAGTGCCATAGCCAAATGTACACAAATTACTTTATTTCAAGTAGACTACAGTCTGATAAAAAAAAAATTCCAGGCACAGCTTAATACAGTAAAATTGGACTTTTCTCATTCTAACAATAATATTTAAGCTACTCTTTCCTAAATGGATCTGTTGATGTATTTATTAAATACACTCTACAACGAATGTATTTCTTATTTAAAGTAGATAAAAGACCTAAAGCAACATCTTTCAGAGGAACAGCCATACAGAAAACTTACACTGGAGTAAAACATACTAACTTAGATAAACAAAAGAACACAATGATAGATTCAAAGGCCCCAATAACACTTTACTTAATAATTAGTGCAAGAGTTTTCCCACATAAACAAATTTGACCCTAGACTTCAATGATAAACAATTCACTGTGATGACATTTACATATAAATACACATAAATAAAACCCTACATAATTTATATTCAGAATTAACATGAAACATGGCTTTAATAGAACTGTATCTATGATCAGCATTTTTTCCCTTCTAGCAATGCTCAAGTATAAAAAGCAATACAAGTTTCTCAACTACATGATTATGAAAACAGCTCTTACATTTTAAAGCATGTTGTATATTTACAGTTTACTGAACTATATAATTCATTCTATATAGTTCATTCTGAAAAATGAAAATCCTTTTAAAATTTTAACAGAAAAACACCAATTCCAAGTATTTACGCTAAGAAAGTTACTGAAGTAGCAGCAGAAAGGACATTTATAGTAAAAATATACTTTTAGGAAAATAGCTGGAAAATCTAAACACTGATAAAAGTATAAAAAATTTCAAAAATATATTTTTAAGAGCAAAACATTGCCCAAAACATACAAAACTGATAAAAAAAATCTATCTAGACTAATAAAGTTGAAGGCTGGTGACTGTAGCTGAAAAAGAAAGAGGGAAGGTAAAGAATCGGTCAGGGCAATTGGGAGTTTAAGTATCGGCCCTGAAAAAAAGGTTAAATGAAGAATCAAGAACCCATTGTACCAGTCTTCCCCTCTGCCTTGAGGAAGAAAAAGTAAGTACTCTAAGCCTAACCTTGGAAGCTTCATACCCTGCAACTATTTGTTAGAGTATCTATTCAAATTTCAGTGGACAAACCAAAACTGTCAAAGGCAAGTAGCTTGTTAGCTTTAAAGATAACACTATTTCACAAAATGAAGTGCTTTTTAGCTTTTATGTAGATTACGTATACATTTGATAGTAAACTATTTGAAGGCTTGTTTTTTCAAATGTTCTCAACTTCTTCAAAGAATCATGCTTTGTATTTAACCATTTCAAGATTCAACAAGGATTTCCACAATATGGTCAAGCTCATTTATATCAGATTTACAATTTGAGTTAGAATTTGTGGTTGTTTGAGATGAAAAGCTCTCAAGCACATCACAATGTCCCATTTTTGTGTTGCTCATCATTCCTGTTAATACTGTATCAAGATCATAGTAAGAATTGTCAACATCTGAAAATAAGTCTTCTACAGAATTAGGATTTTTGTTCTCCAGCGTTTCAAATATTTGATCTAGTGACTTCTGAAAGTTTCCCCTATTTTCTTGAGGATTCTCCATTTCCCAAACATTACTTTGAGGGTTTCTTGGAGCTTGTACTGATGTAACCGTGGACAGATCAGAAATAATATCTTGGGACTGGATATCTTCAAAGTCTTTTGAGAAACTACTGTAACCAGGAACAAGTTTCCCTTCACCCTGTTCTTTTGTTGAACGACAAAGGATATCTGATGATACTAGGCGATCAAGAGAAGCCTGTCCTGTATTCTGAGCATTTATCACTTGCCAAGTTCCATCCTGGGTCATTTCTTCTTGAATTTGCCTTACAGTATTTGCTATAAGAACCGATCGACACAGATTAGGTTCAACAAGCATGTGGCACAACTGAAGCTTTACCAGAGACATGTCTAAAAGTGACTGCCGCTGAAGATTATATGAGGGAACAGACTTAAAACCAGCCAAGGTTCCTTCAATATCTTCTTCACCATCAAAGCATTTTCTCTTTATTCCTCTTGCAAACATTGTGTCCTGTTGAAACCAAATAAATTATTTTAGCATAACTTAAAATGTCCAGGTTTCAGAAAAACAAAATAAAACCCCAAACCAAACCTATCAGAAAACATATAGCATTTAGCCAAAGCTAAAATCTCTACAATAACAGGTTAATCACAACTAAACTACTACTCTTAGACACAGCTAAGTAGTTTAACTTCAGCTAATTTAACAACTATAGAGGGTTATTAAACAGTGGGACCAATATTCAAATCAAAGATCGATACTGTTCATTTTTAAACAGGCAAACTAGGCATGTCTCTTACACATTACACAGAATGAGAAAACTAAGTCAAAAAAGGTGTTTATGCCTATAAGAGACGATAAATTTGAAGACTAGGTATAGGTGAACAGGGATTTAACGGTTTGGACTAAAATGCAGATAACCAAATTAAGGATCTACCTAAGTGTTTTCGAAATTATTCTTGAAACTTCCATTTTCTCCTTAATGCCTACATTTGTACAATGGGGCAAATAAATCACAGTTTATTTTTTAAATAGTGCTTATTAATCATGGCTGTACAATGTTTTAGATTTGCTCGAGAGCTATGTATTTTGGAATTATTGCTGGAATAAAACTCACTTTTGGACAGCCTGTTATAGTTGCATCATTAGTTAACATTATAGAATTGTTGCTTAGAAATGAGCACTAAATCTAACTAAAAACAAATAAATATAAAGAAACTTATGATGTAAAAGACGTTTATACAACAAAAAACTGATTTTAACCTACATACCCAACTCTAACAAAAGGAGTATCGTGAAAAGTATTTAATTAAGTGGCAACAGGCCTCTGCCTTCCCAGTTCTAACATCATCATCCTCATTATGTCAATTTATCCAATTATCTAACAAGGAAATTAAAAAAAAAAAGTTACCCATGCCTATTTGTAAACAAGCCTAAACCATTTAAAAATGATTTAAAAAAACTAGTTTAAATACATTAATGCCTTATAACTTCTTCCGCCGTCGATCACAACCCACCTATATCTAAATCTTACAGAGTTGCTCAAGGCTCAAGTTATGAGACTTTCTCATGGTCACAGAGGTGACTGTCAGAGGCAGAATTTGAACCCAGGTCTTCCTGACACCGACTCCAACTCCAACAATATTCACTTACACCAAGCTGCCACTCTCATTCATACTATAAGATTAAGGAAATACCATTTTATTTTCACATAGTGCTACTAGAATAACTACACAGTGTTGAATTTTAAAACATGAAAATTGCATTACAAATACTTATTATGAAAACACTAAGCGTGTCATAATATTCTTTAACAAACCAGTGTTTTTAAAAAAGAGGCCAAGTAAGGGCTTAATTAAAGACCAAAACTTATACTATAGTGAATCAAAAAACAGGAACTACCTGTAATGAGAATTCTGACAATTGACTTCATGTTTGTGCTCCTAGAGATAAACTTCTAGACACCCACAGATATTCGAGTTCTGAGGCAACATCTTTTAGTTAATTTACCACACACTGCTAGGAAGTTATAACATTCAATTTACAAACCACGAGAGACTGCAAGTTTCTTACTAAAAGATGAGCATATTGTGATTCATCATTAATTCTCAAACTCTACTCTCTTTTATCCTTGCAAATTAAACTCCAAACTATTAAGAATTTAGATTCCTGATCATCTTCCAAATAAACTTTGATATCAACTCTTGAAATTTGAGTTACCTTTATTCTTCCTTCTTCACACATTCTGATCCTAACCATTAAGTTAAAATCATCTCTCACATAAATTATAGCAAATTCTAGGCTTCCCAATAAAACTAACCTCCCCCATTCTTGTCATCATCCTCTTTCCCTTTCCAATCAAAATACTACTTCAAAGATAAGAGAATAGGATTTAGATAGAAAAAGCCTCAGAGATTATTTCACCCAAACCCTTCATTTTAAAAAGACACAGAAACATTAAGTGTCTTCCCTGAGGTCACAGGGAGGTTGCAACAGACCAGATCTTGAACCCAAGTCCTCAGACTTAAATCCCAATACTTTTTTCACTATGCCATTTTCCTCTGTAAAATGCTATTTCTTCAAATTTGAAAAGTTAATTTAAAGGCTCTCATTCTTAAGGATCCTTACCCATTTCACTACTATCAACTCTACCTAGAAACACCATTACAATATGCCCAATTGGAATACTACCTGCTTAACAGGAGTACAAGATGCTTAAATTGAAGTTATGTCTGATTCTTGCTATTAAAAGCCCCTTTCTTTTCTCTATGGCTACTATAATTAAACAAACATTCTTTAAGGGGCAATGCAACACCTACCTTAGTAGGAAGAGAACAAAATTAACTAGGCATTTAAAAACGTGTCTGTCATTTGCATTTTGAAAAAGTTATGGCCAGTTCTTCATGTGAGGTTCAGAAATTTGCCTGATTCATCTATGTATTCTCCACAGCACTTTGCACATAGTAAGCATTCAATAAATGTTTGAAGGAATAAGAATAAGTACTACAGGAAGGACAGAAAAACAGATGAGACATTAAAACTAAGCTCCAGAAAAAATTTCACAAGTGCTTTCACAGCTCTTCTACCTACTCTAAAAAGTAATACAAATATGCCCTCCAAACTGTTTGATCTCCTCTCCTTACCTGATTAGTTTTGCTTTCTACTGTGCAATCAATCCATGAAGAAACATCCTATATAAACAAGTTAACAGTGTATATATACCAAACTTAAGATATTAGGCATGTTATACAAATATACTCAAGTTTTTTCTTTAGAATTAAAGTATGTTAAAATCATACTAAAAAAAATATTTCCTTCAAAGCTCCATCTCTACAGGTACAATCTCAATTCACATATTTGACATTTGAAACCAGGTCATCAAACAACAAAATAAAGGCCACTGACATGACCTTTAAAAGTCAGTATTCTCCAAACCAGTGTTCACTAACACAATGGCATCTCATGAAATAAAACCTCAATAATCTCAGAGATGCCATAAAACTCACGAAAATATGTTAGCAACAACATGAATTATTATACATGCAAATATAGCTAATCAAGTATTTATTTTCTATATAAACACTTTTCAGAGAAAGAATATCAGAATGGATTATAATGATTAAAAATACCTTAAAACCATTTTAATTTATATTAAAACTCAAAAATTATGGAACTGGGAATATAAAAGATGATATATTTGTAAATAAACTTTAAGAATACATTTTTAATCATCCCCCTCTTTTGTACTGATTACAATTTTTTTTCACAAAACCAATCACATTACTCAAGAATTACCTCATTCAAGAAAAAAATGTGCAATGAAATTTTTAATAAAGTTGGTGGATGTTGCTTTAAGAACTCAGACTTACCCATCCAGCTATGAAGAACAACTTTTCCCCTGCATGAATAGAAAAATATATTTTCTCTCACTGAAATCTAAATTGAGGAATCATTTTAGGAATTTAAAAATAAAAGTACTATGCTAATTGTTCCTAGTCTATGAATAAAAAAAAACTACCTGTATACTTCTTTAAGTCATATGCTGAATTTTTTTGGAGGGAGGGAAGGCAGGGTCATTGGAGTTAAGTGAGTTGCTCAAGGTCACACAAGTAGCTGAGGTCAGATTTCAACTCAGGTCCTCCTGATTCCAGGGCTGGCGCTGTATTCACTGCACTACTTAGATGCCCCCCATATGATGAATTTAAAAATACTTGAAAATTTTTTTTAATTAAAGTCATTCATACATGCTTGTAACATAGGAAAGCTTATCTATTTTTCTTTTGAACAGAATGTTTCTTGGCATTCTTGTATTCTTTTATCTACCTAATATATGGTGGCAAAAATATGTACAATTTCCCATTTCAAATTACTTTCATTTATCTGAGAACATGATATATATCCCATGCTCATTGTCTTTACATCCCCAGAGAATTTACGCTAAGCAATTTAAAAATATTTATGAATTGAAATCAAATTATTAAGCTGGAGAGGCTTCACCCTCTTTCTCTCCCCCAATTACTTCAAAATAATTTCATTGAGCATTGGCAAATTAATCGGTTTTTTAATATAGTTTAAATTTTTTTAAAAAGAAAAATAATTCAATGTGTTAAGCTATTTTTTATCTAGGAACTACTATGATCAAAAAAAGGCGAATGGTTAATCACATAGTGAGAATGAAGGATAAAAGATAGGACACTATACCAACCAACAGCAAACACTTTGTAGGATTTATGGGAGATAGATGGATTAGAATTATGAATTACAAGACATGGTAGGGTTGCCAGCTGTCCCAATGGAGTAACCAAAATAGTATCATAGATCCACTGATATATTTTAATTGTACAATAGCTAAATTCTATAAAAGAGATTTACAGATTCAGTTACCAAAGCTTCAATCACAATTTATCAAAGGCACTTTTTGTTGATAAAATGAGTGATTTAAATTGTGACAAATAAATTTTTATTTAAATCAAATTCTTCCCCCAAGCCATACTGAAATCAAACAAATAAAACTCTAACAAGGTTATGAATTACTAGAATAACAAGCCCTGAATCATGATTTAGCAGATATTTCTTGCTGCCTTCTCCACTTGAGCATCTACCCACTTTGCATTATTTTGGTTGCAAATCAGGTAAGAAATGATTATGAAATGACAAACCTCATGAGCAATCATAAAATTTTAACTAGAAAAATGTTTAGATATGCTAAATATGTATAGCTACATAAAAATTGCTTACCACACTCAAGTCCTACTGTATAGCATGTTTTTAGATAGATTATCAACCTATATAAATTCGTTACCATAAAACCTAAGTACACAGGGCAATTTCTAATTTTAAAAAGTGAAATCTAGTAGAAGAGCATTACTTATTTCCTTTTATGTAAAAATTATCTTATTTTAAAAAGTGAGTTGGTCAACAAAAAGCATTTTTTGGCTCTACAAGGACAATTACCTTTACCTTACTACCTTACTTACCTTATTACTGGGTATACTAAGTTAAGTTTTCAATAATTAAAAAAAGCACAGATAGCCAGTGTCAATTCTGGGAAAAACGAGCTGGTCTGTCTCACAAAGTGTATGGGGCAGCTAGGCACAGTGGATAGAGCACTGGCCCTGGTGTCAGGAGGACCTGAGTTTGAATTTGACCTCAGACACGTACTACCCGTATGACTTTGGGCAAGTCACTTTACCCCAATTGCCTCAAAAAACTCAAACCAAAACCAAAACCAACCCCAAAGTATATTAGATTTTAAGCTCCTATAAGACAGGAATTGTCTTATCTCAACTTTTAAACTCTTTCAGTACCTAATCCAACACTTAGCAAACCATAATGTTGGTTCCCCGCCACCCTTTATAAGAGAATACTTCCTTTAACTTAACTGAGGCCACATACAGGAGACAGTGGACTTCAGTCAGGAAGAACCAAATTCAAATCTCGATTGTGACACTGTGTGTGATCAAGTCACAACCCATCCAAAAACTTTGACTTTCTCCCTAAAAATGTGTAAAGAATCTTGAAAATCTTAAACCATTACATGCCAGCTATTAGGTAGGTGAAGCTCATTGAGTTGAAATATCAAATTGTCTTTTGCAATTACTAGTGGAGCCAGTTTAAAAAGCCACATAAGAAAATTCAGTCTTTACTTTTATAATAAGGAGTAGCAACCAAGTAGATAGAACACACACAGCTTGGAGTCAGGAAGACCTGTGTTCAAATCCAGCCTCAACATACTCAAGATGACCCTGGGAAAATCACTTAACCTGTCTTTGCCTACGTTTCCTCATCTGTAAAATAAGAACAGCACCCACTTCCTAGGGTTGTTGAGGATCAACTGAACTCATAATTGTAAAGCACTTGGCACAGTACCTGGTACACAGTAAATGTTATATAAATATTAGCTATTGTTACTATTATTTATAGACAATTCATTTTATATAGTGCTTTAGATTTCATAAAGTGCTTTTTACACACAACCTGTAACTAGGGTGTACAAGTGTTATCATTTTACAAATAAGGAAACAGAAGCTCAGAGATTCCCATGGTCACATTGCTAGTGAGAATCAAAATCTGAACTTAAATCTCCTTACTTACTCCAGCACTTTGCAGTATACTATGGATGTTGCTGACCAAAAATAAAAACAAGCAGTCTTACTTACTCACTCATCTTATTCCCTAGTACTAGCCAATTTGGTTAGTCCCAAAAATTAAACCCACCTTCAAAGAATAAGGATTTGCCACCTGCGAGAAATGCAATGTGCTACAGGCACTTAAGCCAATTCCAAAATATTTTAAGCAAAAGACAACCTTCTAGAAGTATTCAGGTACATAGCCTCAAAATGATTTTTGAAAAGGATAAAACTATTTTTTGTGTGTATGTGCATGCGTCTGTGTGATGGACATTCATAAATACTGTTATGCCTGGTTTTTTTCTCTTGTTATAATACCTAGCACATGAATAAATAGGCTTCTTCTTACTGCTGATGAGTTCTAAATTTTCTGGCTAATTGCTTTTACCATTTTTCCTTTTTTGACCAGACCTGTAATTTTATCAGTGCCAGGAGGGAGCTCCCTGTTAAGTACTACCCATGCAGACTGAAGATCAATACCTATTCTGCCTGTGTCCTAGACAGTTGGTAGGGCTCTGAAATGTTAAGTGACTTGCCCAGGGTTACATGGTCTACATATTGTTAGAGACAGGACTAGACTCCAAGGCCAGAGCAAACTGTCTAAGTCACAAAGCCTCTCTTAAACTTTTAGAATCACCACATTTAAAATAGGGAAAAAAAACCATTATGCAGCAATCGTTGTTTTCTAAACAAAGGTTTTACTTTACAGGATCATAGTAAAGATCTGACATGGATATTAGAGATCATCTAGTCCAACTCCCTCATTTTTAGAAGAAACTAGGGCAGACTAGGATTAAATAACTTGCTAACCTAGGGGGTCAAACATTACATAGTAATAGTAACAGAGACTATCTGTCAAATCCAGATCCTCAGGCTCCAAATCCAAAATTTCCCTACTGATTTAGAAATAAGCATTTTCCCTTTTCCTCCAGATTGCTAGGCATACTTATGTGAATGAATCCTCCATTTACTTAAATAAAAATATAAAAATTTGAATGAAATAAAAATGTCACCATTTTAAAATGCTTTAAAATAACAGTTGGCAGAAACATTTTGCAACACTAAACCAATTTAAAAACTAACAGTTGACTAGTGAATACTTCAGAAACATTGGTGTCAAACTCAAATACTAACAATCCTTGCAGGGGGCATATTGACTTAAGAAAACCAGAAGTTAACATAAATCCATGTTGAACTGCATTTCTATTTTGTTAAAACATTTCTCAATTACATTTTAATCTGGTTCAGGCCTCACTTGGACTATAGAGTTTTGAAGGCACTAAGTTTGTCACCTCTGCTTTAGAATAAGCAAAAGTCCATTGGTATTTCTTTTTATTACCCCTAAGCACACTAGGGGTTTGTGAATTTCTGAAATCCAAACTTAAAAATTTCAGATCGGAAGGAAGTATATATATTCTATAGTAAGCAGTAAGCTGATTACCTATACTCATTGCTGCTACTCAGATAATCCAAAGAAGACAAAAGGAATTTATAGCTAATAGCGTTCAGATGATAGCAGCTAAATCCCAGAGCTGAAAGGGAGCCTTCCTAGAAACTCAAATCTAGCTTTGTCTTGGTTTTATTTGTACAAATGTGATCTTCCACACATCAAATTCTTTTAAATATTAATCAAGAAAAGGCAGTAACTGCTTTAATTTAAAATGTGAGAACAATAAATTGATGTTTGCTTCTATGTACTCTAAATCCTGCTTCATTGAAAAAATATGTTGTAACAGTATTTGTGCACTGAAAATGAAATAATGGAACTATATTTTTAAAAAGTCCTAAAAACTTAAAAAAAAAAGACTATCAGATGGTTCCACATACCTATATATTATTATGAACCCAAAATAGCATATGTACTACACAACATACACTTAATATCTATGTATCCATCCAAAGGTTACATAAAAATGTAGGTACATCCTAGGGAAATTGAAGCACAAGAGCAGATTGTCTGCACTGTCTGGAACGCTGATCCAATGTATATATCCTTTACAAAGTCTGGTAATTAATTCCTCATATACTCCTTGAATTTTTTCTTTTTTACCTTGTCATTGTCTGAAATTCTATCAGTTGGAGCAGTCTTTTTAATAAATGAAAATCTAGTATTGATGGAGTGGTTAAGGAGTTTTCATTCACACTTTAGTATGAATCAGTTCAGACTTCTTTTTTCCTAACACTTACCTGAGGTAACTGGCAACTAAGAAAAATAAGAATTGTGTTGGGGGTTGAAGATTGTATCTTTGGAGCAAGAATTACTTGGGGAAGTTAGGGCAGTGATGGGCAGGGTGCTAAATCAGGGGAGGAGAGAGGGGAAAGCAGCACGAGGACTAGGCACTGATCAGAGTATTAAAAAGGGATGTACACAGAGAGGTAAAGTGAAAAAGTCTCACATTACTTGCTCTGAATCTATAGTACTCTATATCATATTCTACCTAAAATCCACAAAGGGGCTATGTCTTATTTGTTTATAGTAACAGCAAATGCTTATATAGCATTTACTGTGTGCCAGACACTATGCCGAGCACTTTACAATGACTATCTCATATTACTACTATTTATTAAGTAGCATTTTATTCTCAAAAATCTACTGCAGAGGGAGAATCCAAGCAACAATAACCAGCCATCAGAAAGGTGAGTTAGCCACTTGTGGGATGCTGACCATATAGTTGTCTTATCAATTGATCTTAGGAATTATGGCTTTCATCTAAATAAAACCTGACTTAAAATACTCCCAAATCAAAAGCTACTAGCTTTTGGATTATCTGTACTAATGACGGTTGACTGCTAAAACACCAGTATCTGACTTTGGAGCTTGAATGTACAGGTACATCATAATGGAGTCTTAAAAGAGCCAATTGCTTTGGTTACTTACCACGGAAGAAAATGAAAATCCTTTTACCCATTTAAAAGGGTAAGGACTGAGATAGAACCCACTTAATCAGCACATTTTAATGAAAGTTGAGGCAAATGCATTATTATCTGGAAGAGAACAAAACTTACCACTCTTCCATCAAAATAAGAAAAATCAAAGCAGCTGAATTAACCACCCCCCCCCCCATGTGAGACAAGAAGCTTCTAGGTTTCCCTGAAAGATAGGATCATATAAATAAATGTTTTGATTTCAGTGCTAAATCGTAAAAGTAAAATTGATAGTAACTGTCAGCAAAACAAATGATAAAACATAAAAAATACAGCTAATATTAAAAAAAAAAAATTTAACCTCTGAGAGGCAATGTGGCACAACAGATAGAGGAACTACTGGCTTTAAAGTTAGAAGATGCTGGGTCCCACCTCTGTTTGACACATATTGGCTGTATAATTCCAAGGAAATCACTTAACATCTCAGTGACCTACAGAACTTTCTGAGACTTTAAAATTGCAAAGAAGCTACTGACTATATTGGTGTTGGAAGTTTCCTCATCTTGGAGTGTCCTTTATCCTATTTTTTAAAACTTGTTTTTAAAGTATAGTAATTTATTCTCACTACTCTTTAACTTTCCCATTAGAAAAAATAGCTATCATCTACTGGTTGTGACACTCAGAAAACTATTTGGTCTAATACTTCTCTGGGACACACTACAATAGGTTGATTTCTCCTTTAAGTCTTTCATTTTAGTCACAAAGCATTGGGAAAATTGACCTTTCTACTATTTTCTGGAAAATTCCCTACTCTCACCAATTACTATTTCTACATGCTACTACAGTATGACAAGGCAAGTGGATACCAATAAAGATAAAGATTACTTACCAGTAAATGTTTGTGAGAACTGTCCTCTTCCCACATCCTATTTCCCTCCCTGTCGTCAGTCTCCATTTGACTGGTCAGCTTAAACAAGACTGAAAGGGAAGTAGTAGGTACAAGCACCAGATTTTTCAACCACTCATCGTGGAATTTTTGTGTTTCCAGATATATACTAACACAATACTAACAGTGCAATTGCTTCCTACTGTAGGATGGGGAAGGAGAACTGTTCCATAAAATTTCAAGTAATTAATTCTTTTTTCAAAAGCAAAATTTTAAAACACTCTAACTGAACACTCACCATGTCTGCATCTGAAAGCAAGCCACAAAGCAGCATGCCTTTTACTAAAATGTTTCATGGTTGATCACCATTCTCCATAAATTAAGATGTATCACTTGTTATACTTTTTAAAAAGTGGCTAAATTAAAGAGGCAACAGTCCACAGCACTTGAGGTTTTGCTAAGTGCTGCTAAGATGAAATTCAAGTTTCCCTCTGCAAACATCTAACTACCCACTTCTCCCTGTGCAAGGAATTCAACAAAGAAAACTTACATAATGGCAATTTTTGACGAATAGAAGTATTGGTAGGATGACATATACAAGCCACAATGTTTAAAATCCAAGTCAGTTGTATGATATGGTCCATATAAGTCCCCAATTTCACATCAAATAAACTTTTTTTAGGTTTGGTGGGTCTTATTGCCAATTTCAGCAGGGTCTGAGTATTCGAGAGTTTTGAATAAACTACCATCTTATCCTAGAAGCAGCCTTCCCATTCCTGGTCCCGCTTTGATATGAAGAACCATACTGGGATAATTTCTCTTTCCCCAAGCCCATCTGAGTCAATGGGCCAAGTGCTTCAGCTTCACAGTGGTAGCACCTCCTTTACTCACAGAAAGCTGCTGTGAGGAACAAAAAGGTTTTTTTTTAAAGTATTATCTTGACTTCCCAAGAAATGATACAATACCTTTCATTGACCAAATATAGGTAAAAACGCCAATAAATAAAATTCATTGAAGGACTGACAGACTGATGAAATATACCAGGATTTTGCCTGTGGCACCTAGAACATGAGATTAGCAACAACCAATATAACTTTTTTTTTTAATACTTTAAAAACCTTTCCTTCTTTGCAAAGTTTAAGGCCTCATGTAAATGTCAGCTGTCATGATTATTGCTGAGAAGTCTGAAAGGGGTTGGGGGAACATGGAAAGGGTCCACAAATGAAAGAAAACCAACCACCTTAGGCACCCACCCCCTCTCCACCCCCCACCACCATCACCAACACACCACCACCACCACCACCTCCACCACCACTCCCATCACAAACTAGAACGCCCTCCCCTCCATCATGTATTTTCACAAATAATTCATTGCATTTTGGGAAGAAACCTGGCAACGCTAACCAGCCGACTCGACCTTTGCACTAGAGCTCTAAGATGTCACCAGCAGCTCTGGATGGAGTTACAATGGTCGGTAGAAGTGACTTTCCATTACTCAAAGTGCGTTTCCTCCTCCACAGCGGGAAGTGTGTTCTGCGGCGGAGGCGGCCCCGGGGATCCATTGGGAACTGGCGCTGCCGGGAGCCTCTGCTACGAGGAGGGGCCTTCGCGGCTGGGCTAGGCGGGCTACACGCACATACGTATATATATGGGAGGGGGGCGATAAAGAGGAATGGCAAAGGGTGACGAGATGAGAGAAATCTACGAGCAAGTAGGAAAAGAAAAGAGAAAAAGAAACAGGGGGATTAGCCAGGAAAGAGCTGGTCCGCGGCAGTCGCCTCAGCCCCCGGGCCCCGGAGGGGCGAGGACCGCGAGGGAGCGGGCGGGAAAGGCGCGGGCCGAGCGCGGGCCGCGGGGCCCAGGCCCGGGCCGGGGCGGGCGTCTTTGTGCCGGCGGCTCGGGGTCCGGCCGGCCACACAAAGGCCGGGCCGGGCGAGGCGCCGGGCTTCCCGCCCCGGGTTTGGGGCCTAAGAGGCCCAGGAAGGGAAAGGGCAGAAGAGAGAGGGGGGAGGGGAAGGGCAGGAGGAGGCCGCGGGGGGAGGGGGAGCCGAGCCGCGGGAGCCATTTTGATTTCTCGGACCGGCCTCCGCCCCCTCCAGTAGCGGCAGCCCCCATCTCCGGGGTGCCCCATAACCCCCGACCCCGTACACACACCCAACCCGGGGCGGAGCGTCCTGCCCCCTCAGAGGCCGAGCTCACCTGAAGCCGCCGCGGCCACCGTTCTGGCTCCGGGCTCCGACTCGGGGGCCCCAGTTTACTCACAGCTTGAGCTCCGAAAACCGCTCCAGCTCCGACTCCTCACGGCGCCCAGGGAAGGATAGCAAGGCGGGGCCCTCGAGGAAGGAAAGGGGAGGAGCGACCGGGGAGGGAGGATCTCAGGGGCGGAGCCGGCCGCTGAGTGACGGTCTCCGCCACGGCCTCCACCATTCACCTCCCACAAAGGGTAACCATGGTGACCACTGCGCCGTTGCGGCCTCTGACTGGCTGAGTACCTGGAGTTGGGAGGCGGGGCAAGTCTCCCGACTTCAAATCCCGAGGGCGTGGGGGAGGGTGTGGAGGTAGTTGTAGTTCCCGCTCTCCACACTCGTAGGCGGTTGTGGGCGCGTGTACAGCTGCTATGGGGCTCGGGCTGGGGCTGCCTCGCGCGGACGCGCTCTCCAGGCCCGCGTCTGGCGTGCTCCGAGGACTTGTCCAAGAAAAGCTCATGGCTGCCTTGGACCGGAGGGCTGTGGCGGGTGCATGGATGCCAGTGGCCACGTTCCCCGGGGTCGGGAGGCAGCCATGATGCATAGAATCCTGGACGTGGAAATGGGACGAGTCGAGTTGATGTGTTGTCTCTGAAGCTGTGTAACCGCGGACAAGTCACTCAACTTTTCTGAGCTTCAGTTGCCCCATCTGTAAAATGGGGATAATGCCAGCCTCACAGATTTGTTGGTAATGCCCAGAAGAAGTGCATGCATATGCATATATATATGTGTATATATATATATATATACACACACACACACACATATATATATGTATGTATATGTTATAGTTATCATTTCATGGATTTCTATAAAAAATTTTAAATTAAAGGTTTTCTGTGAACTTCCCTGTACCCCCTTCTTCACCCGAGATCAAACACCTCGCCTTTGCCCTTGGCTTCTCTTTAATCTAACATGCTGCGTGCATTGTTGGAGCCTGCAGATCTATCCTGTCTTTTCATATGTTCTATATACAGTCATTCCATCACTCACCAGTCTACTGCCTTTGAGGTAAGGTGAGAAAATGCCATAATCTCCTAATCTGGTCTCCCTGGGAAGAGAAACATTACTCCGTTGAACACTAGTCTCCTGTCTTGGAAAGGATGCCATTCTATCTGACCAGGTCTCCTGCCTCCCTCGGGAAGAGGAAAAACACCCATCAAGCACCAGACTCCTTCCTTCCAGGAAAGAAGAGAAACACCATTCCACTATATTTCCAGATCGGATGCCTTATGGGAAGGGGAATATGATTTATATAGCTCCTAGCGTTTATACCCTCACCTGAACTGCTTAAATTCTTGAGGGGATGCCACACTGTCAAGGTCAAATCCTTAGGAAAATCTAAACAAATTCAATGATTAACAAACTCCCCTCCTCCCCCCAATATCTCCTCTCTGGTTCTCAGACTCCTTTCTCCTTCACCCATTGCCTGATCCCTGATTTCTCATTCCCTTCAACCCATCCTCTCCCACCTCAATGTCCCACTCTAAAGCTAGCCCACCACTTCACTGTGCTATCTGGAATGCCTGCTCCACAGGCAACAAACTTGCTTCCATCTTCAATTTTTTCCTTTCCTGCTAATCAGGTTTCTGACTGTCACTGATAACTGGCCACCTCCTGATGACACACAGCCTTCCTGGCCTTCCTCTTCAGCTAGGGTTGGACTTTCCACTCATTCCTCCTGATTCATCAGTCAAGGTGATGGGAGGTTGGAGTACTCATTGTCACTTTCAGGCTCTCCCTCTACCATCATCACAGTAAGTAAGCTCTCTTCTCCTTCGAGGTTCCCTTTTTCGTTGTTCCTCAAAACTTCTATGGCTCCCCCTCCCCCACCACACACTCAATGCGTATCCACTACCAGATTAAAATCCTAGTAGCTGTTTGCCAGACTCCTGGAAGGTATACTCCCCTGGTTTCTTCAGTGAGCTCAATGCCTGACTCACAGTCTTTCTTGCTTCCCAAACCCCTGCATTCATACTAGGAGACTTTAAAATACATATTTGATGCTCCCTCAAACATCCTAATATTATAGTCCCTCAACTTATTTCACATGGTGTACTCCTCCACCCCACCTCAGCCACACACAAGATGGTCATACCCTTCCTTGGTCTGCACTACTTCCTTGTTCATGAACTCTGACATTCCCTTGTCTGATCACAGTCTGTGGTCATTTCACCTCTGCTTTTGAACCCCACACCATGCCCTCCAATCTCTCAATTCCTCAGTTCTTCAGTCCCCTCCCAGACCATTGCCCCTGTACTGGCTGCATTCTCCTCCTTTCATCGTTCTATTCCTCAGTCTCCATGGCTGGATCTTCCTCCAGGACTGCACTTCTTAAACTGTGGGTCCAGACCCCATATGGGGTCGAGTAACTGAATGCTGAGAGTTCCAAAAAAATTTGGCAACAGTAAAAGTTTTCTGAATGCATAATGACCAAAAATTAATTCAAAATCAAACTCATCATGAATCTGAGGTGTTTCTGGCAGCATTTACCGCTGTCGCATCTGTCAACTCCACTGCAGCCTTGGTTCTGAACATACAACGTATACACTTAGCACTGCAATTTTGAAATATACTACAAAATCACCAGCCTGTGACTTTTGATTCAGCTATGTCACTATTTAGTCTATACTGTAGTATAGGATATAGATCAAAGACAAAGTAAATATATATATGTGTATATATATATATAGTTAAAAAATATTTATAACAACTTTTTTTGTTGAAACTGAAAACTGGAAACTGGGTGGGGGGAGGTACCCTCCTTTTTGGGATGGCTAGACAAATTATGCTCTAGGTTGTGTCTTAATAATGAGAAAATGGACATCTTCAGAAGACACTGGGATGACCTCTGATTGATGAAGGGTAAAGTGATCAAAAACTAGGAACAATTTATACAATGGCAACAATGCGATAGAGAAAAACAACTCTGAAGGCCTTAGAACTGTGATCATCGCAATCATAAACCATAAGTCCAAAGGACTGAAGATGAAACATTCCACTTACCTCCTACCAGAAAGGTATAACATGCATTTTGGAGGTAGTCAAGGTGAGAATTTGTTTTGCTGGACCACGTATGTTTAGGATAAAGGTTTTTTTTTCCTTTTTTATATGTTTAGTTTGGAGGGTGGGGAGGCAGATTATAAATGCATGTAAAAAGCAGCATAGCAGTTCCTTTGGGAAGAATAAATGTGTGATCTCAGCCATTAGATATGATGAGAGAGAGAGAAATTAAGTTTTTTATTAAGTATGTTATATGTCAAGTATATTTTATATTAAGCATTATATAGTAAGTATATACCAAGTGCTTTCTATGTATCTGTTGCTTTCTATATATCTATTGCTAAGAACTAGTTACAAATGCCAACAATGAAGATAGTGCCAGACCTCAAGATGCTTATGATGAGGGAAAGATAACACTTAAGTGGGAGATGGAAAGGGAATAGGGGAGGTTATGAAACTGGTATCATGTTGTGAGGTAGAGGCTTGGACCTGGAGGCAAGACAGGGTAGAAGCTTGCTTATCCAAGCCCTGGTAGATTTAGAGGTAGAGATCCTGGTGGAGAGGAGATGGACAGAGAGGAGAAAGCTTAGTGTACAGATTGCAGGGAAATGACAGTGACAGATGGATAATCTTTTTTTTTACTCAGGTGGTGTTGGGTTCTATATGTCAATTTTTTAGTGTAAACATCTTAATTACAAAGTGAATCTGTTTTCCTTTTGGGTCTTGTAACAACAATGTGGCTTGCTGCTACCGTGGCTGTGTAAGGCCAATAACACCAGCACACAGGAGGGCTACTAGCACAGATTCTTTGATCTGCTTTTCTAAGGAAAGCAACTTTAAGGGGTTAACAATCTTATTTTAATTAAGCACACATATATCATTCACTTAGTTCAGGGGAAAAAGTCAGCACCCTGAACTTCAGAGAAAACACAAACAGAAATTACAAGCAGAAATTATATAAACAGAGCAAAATAAGACAAATCAACAGACAGGCTTCTAGCCATCTGACCAAGACATAATAGTTATCAGAGAGAGAAGCACCAACATCTGGGTTTTTCAAAGTGGGGTTGGAGGGGATGGGGGGCTTCATAACGGCTACCCAGGGTCTCATCTGGTCAAATCACATGACACTCTTCCAATGAGTGAGCCCCCAAAACAAAACATCTCTTCCCACAGTTCTGAGAGTTCTCTGCTACCCTTCAGATATACCCCTTTCAGGGCCTGAGAGCTTCACACCTCTCATGATCTAATTAGCAAAAGGGTGTGCGGCTTCCTACAAACAAAGTCAAGACTCAAAGGCACTTGACTGCCTTAGTGCTGAGAAGCACTCCAAAAGAAAAAACAGTAAAAAGCCCCACTTTGCTTGCCCTTACAATCTTGGGAAGCTCTAATAGAGATAAAATTTTAATGGGAAAATGAGACAGCTATATTTAGGGGTTTTCCTGTAAGGTAGGGGACATCATTTGTACAGTATGCAAATTATTCTTTTACATTTTAAAACTGTAAGACCAAACCTGGTATTTACTGCAGTTGGGATGAGTTACTGATAATTCTATTTGAAAGGGGAGCTGCAAATTCTCTGCTTCTTAAACCTACCTTTAGTGATAGGATTCCCTCATATCATGATTGTGTAGAACGTTATCCATTATCTTTACATTTCAATCTATGATTTGTAGCCATGTTGCATAATCCAGAAACTAATAAGATCTAAAGATAGTCTCTTGGGCCTTGGAGAAGTTTGGGATCATTGAAAGTATGTCAGTTTCCCAAATACAATCCAGTTTGATTTCCTGTTCAATTCTGAATGTAACTAACTGCCAATCTTTAGCACCTGTTTCTCTAAGATCTAGGTATTTTTGGACCAATTATTCCAAATATTTTGTCTAAATGATCAAAATTTGGTCTAAATGTTAACTTGCCAACCATATTTGGCCCAAGTAAAAGCAGAGTTTTTGAATTCTATGCATACACATTCAAATTTCACATATGTGAAACCTCTAGCCTGAGCTCTAGGTTTCTGTAACTAAGACCCAATCTGAGGGGCTTATTGAAAAAATTAACAAAAACATGTCTTTGGCTCATTTGCCACCTCCCAGAATTTCCCCTGGAAATCTCAGAATTTGTAGTTCCTGTCTAGTCTAGCACCATGGCTTGGCAGGTACAGCTTGGCTAAGGCCATAGAATCTAGCATCTTGAGCCAGTCCCTTGAAGTCTGCCCAGGATTTTTGTTCCAGGGTTGCTGGTTTTCTCAGTAATTAGGCTCTTCAATGCTTCTTTTCAACCTCACCTCAGATTCCTGGCTGTAATCTATGATCTCATCCCAAAAAAGGGAGAAGTAAAGGAAGTACCCAATATTCAAAATAAATCAGATATGGAACTGATGGGGTGCTTGTGCTTGGACCCTAATTCTAACAGCTTCTGCTTGGGTGCCTGTGCCTGAACCCCAATTCCAAAATGACATCCAGTTCTAAAAACATGTTCTATCCCAGGCAGTTTCTCTCTAGCTAAAGGACAGCATGCCCCGGCTTATCTCTGCTCCTTTCTCAGTAAGCAGCTGTGCCTATCTATAGATTGATTCCTGGATGCTGATAATTGACTGTACACCGAGTCATGACCATATTTGCTACTTACTTACCTTTCTAATATGTATCCCAGACATAGTATTTTGTCTAACAAGACATTAGATGAGAAGCTACATAGAGCCCAGACCGATAGTTAACTTAGTCACCTTTCACAGTAAAAACCACACACCCTAGTAAGCCCTACCACCCCCTGGGGCTATTTCGCAGTGAACTCTGGGTAATACGCCTGCACAGTAGATACTAAATGTGCATGTTCCTTTAAGAACTAACCACTCAACTATGCCTTGACCACTTCCTAATCCCACCCCAAAACACCTAACTGACATTTCCCCCCTAAAACCTTTTATAACCTGAAAGGTTGCAGGTTCCCTAAGAACTTTTGCCCACTGTAAAGCATGAAATAAACTTTTGCCAACTTGAGTTAAAGATTTCTTGGGTCCATAAATTCATTCCAGGCAACCTTGCCCTGGGAACTTTGACTTAGGATCCCTGGGTCCCTGGGTTTTCCCCCTTAACAGAACAGATAGTTTTATTCTCACACAGGAAAAGGAATGCTAAGCAATAAGGAATGAAAGAATGTTTAGAACAGAATCTAGTAACTTATCCCTACTAGTACAGTCATTTGACAGGCTAATGTTTAAGCCTTGTTGGGAAATGTTCAGTTTCTTTGTGAAATCTAGAACTGGAAGCAACCTAAGAGCCCATCTAATTCAAATGAGGAACTAAGGCCCAAAGATGTTGTGTCTTACCCAAAGTCACACAGGCAATAAGTACCAATAAGCTGCTGCCAGTGGTCTTGGAGCCAGGCCGCCAGAGGGAAAAAGGATGCTGCAGAGAGTGAAAAGAAGACACAGGCCAGGCGGGAGAGTATAGCACAGCTCCGTTTATTAAACTGAGGGAAGGGGCTTATATACATTTTAGGCAAGCAGATCAACAAATTCTCCTGTGAAACATTTTTTACATTGCCTGACTTCCTCATGCTTTGTTCCCTTTTTGCCAAACAATATCATGTTAACAGCCCACAGATGGTGTTTAGCATATGTGCGCCCAGGGGGTTTGGAGAGCCCACATCCTGAGTTATCAGCCCAAGGGCAAGAACAGGCTTCAGTGAAAACCTGGCCTGTATCTTATCCCAGAATGGACTTTCTCAGAGCTGGCCCTCTACAATGAGTAGTACCTACCAAGCAGGTAGGATTTCAACCCAGGCCCTCTTTCTTCAGTGCCAGTGCTTTCTACTGTAAATGGTGTAGTGGATAGACAACTAGCCTCCAAGCTAGAAAGACCAGTTTAAGTCTCACCCCTGGCGCATACTGGCTCTATGTCCCTAAGTTGCAGAGAAGGAGCCCGATTTTCCATTGGAATGGCAGAAGAAAGTTTCCTCATCTGAGAGTTCCCTGTACCATTGTAGTCACAGGTCCAATTCTTATTCCTGTTCTTTGTGAGGGCTACTAATTATTCACTGTCTTCCTCGTTAGAATGTAAGCTCCCGGCAAGTAGGATTGGTTTTATTCCTTGTGCTTGCACCCCAGTACCTAGCCTATGCCTGACACCTAGTAATATTTAACAAATACTTGTTAATTGATTGACTCATTACATTTTACTTCAATAGAGCATATACTATTCACTAAGTGTAATGTTTCCTCCTAGTGGTCCCTCTCCCTGCAAAATGGCTCTCTTTTTTGGCCTATCTCCTTTGGCCACTCATTGCTATGGTAGTGCCCACTGTTGCTCAGGTGCATGGGTAGGGGAAGATTCCAGCTGCCTTTTGAGATCTCACAAGGCAGTGTGTCAAAGAAATTTAGAAACAAGGGGAGACAGCCCCATCCTAGGCACAGGCTTACCAGGAAGCCATGAGCTCATAACTTGTAGCCAGTTGAGAGGAAGCATACCCCACCTCCCTCCAACCCTCTTGACAGCTCAGAGATTCTTTCTTGCTCTTTGATGCCAGAAGTTAAGAGGAAACCTGAAAAGCAGGAATCACCCCTTTGGTATATTCATGGAATTCTGGCTTTTCTCTCCTCATAGCACAAAACCTCAAGTCATCATGACATAGAAGCAGTCAGAGGATATCTATGCATACTCTGAACTCTGTGTGCGAGAGAGAGAGCGAGAGAGAGAGAGAGAGAGAGAGAGAGAGAGAGAGAGAGAGAGCGAGAGAGAGAGAGAGTGTGTGTGTGTGTGTGTGTGTGTGTGTGTGTGTATGTGTTTTGGAAGGGTCCCTCTGTAACCAGAATGGCCTTTGTTTTCTTTGAGTGACTCAATTTATCTCAGTGAGCTTTACTAGGTGCTAAGCCCCAGGCCCAAACCCCATTAGGTATTGACCTAATCCATGTGGATGTGAACCTCCCAGGGTCCTAAAGCCTGAGCTCTGGTGATTCAGATGATGTTTGATGATGTCTGAAGCCCTATAAGAAGGGAGGACAGAGCCATTTGTGTGGGGCTCTGGAGATGGTGTTGATGAGGAGACTCTGGGCAGCTGTAGCTAAGGAGCCCTCCAGCTTGTAAACCCGGATTGTTGAAACTTTGTTGAACTCTGGTAACTGTGTGTTGGGATTTGAATCAGACAAAGTCTGTTGATGTTTGTAATTTGTTTGCATTTTGTTTTGAAGATCAGGGTGCTGGCTTTTTCCCCTGAACTAACTGGATGATATTTGAATGCTAAATTGAAAGTAAGCTTGTCAACCCCTTCACCTTGCTTTCCTTAATTAAGCAGATCAGAAGAACCTGTGCTGTTGGCAGCTTTCTGGGTGCTGGCTGTGGGTGAATCTTATACCCCCACAGAAGCTGCTAGCCAGATTGTTGAAACACCCTCCAACACTAATTCCCAGAAGTGGGCCCACCCCAAGCTTCCAAGTGCTTGACTGAATTTCTGACTGATGATGCCTCAGGGAGCATTAGGTTTCTATAGCTGAAGGTGTGAGCCTCTAAATAACAACAAATTTTTGGATACAGGGCAGTCTTTATCTGTATCCCAAGGAAAATGCGAAAAAGCACAGAGGATTCATTCACCTATATGGACTCAGTACTATTCTGTTTCCTTCTCTGGTGTGAGGTTTAAAAGGTTCAAAACACATAATTTCTGGGTAATTTATCATTTTATTAATAAAAAAGGGCAGTGGCACTCTTGAATGCCAAAGGTGTTCATGCCTTATATGCCCCTGGAAAAGGGAGTGTTCCAGAGGGTAGCAATCCACTCTGATTGGTTAACAATTAATGAGAATGAATATTATAATAATAAGTGGGCTCACTCCAATGAGGGGCTGAGAGAATGACATCATGTCACTCTTGGACAAAGAGACTCTACATCCAGACCATCCCTAGCTTTGAGCAATCTAATCAAAGACTTTATCTCCACCTAAACCTGAGTAGAACACAATGGGCTTCCCCACCTTAGATTAAATTCCTTGTAAGATTGGGTGGGGTCTGACTCAGATTGAGGAGAGTTAATTCAGTCTCATCAGTAATGTGCTTCAAGAAACTGAACTTTGAAATCAGGACTATAGAAAAAGAGGGAACTCTGGATTTCCTCAAATGGCTGGTTATTAATAATCATTTATATCACTGGTGAGCTCTACCTTCCCCTCCACAACCTATAAAAAACTTGGATTTGTTAGAGAATCAACTCTTTACTTTCTGGTGAGCCTCTAATCCCCACCCTACCCAGGGACTAATATAGTCTCTTAGGTTTGTGGTACCACTCTAGGCATTTGTGACTCCTCAGAAAAGAATTTGGCACTTGAGGTTACCGAAGAGGTATTTTTTTTTCCACTGGACTAGTACAGTCTGAAAAATTCACAATAGTTGAAGGCGAACCCAATTGGCTCCTCAATATCATGATTTATTCTCTTTCTGCTCCTCTATTCTGCGTCTATGTGCTATCTCACCATGATTTTTGTTTAAGGCAGGAGTGGAGAACCTGTGGCCACATGTGGCCCTCTAGGGGCCTTAATAAAGGGGTTTGTTCTGTGAAGTTTGGATTCAGTAAAGCACTGCACTTGAGGACCTAGGCTGCAGGTTCCCCACCCCTGGTCTAAGGAATCCCAATTCACTCTAAGAGGTGCTATATTTGTGGAAGTCTTCATACCAAAACTCTTAAATTCCACTGAAAGGGTAGAATTCAGGAACCCTAACCATTTTATCGTTGTCCCAACTTCTGCTCTCAAGCATGTGGCTTCCTTCTCTCTTGGAGTCATATGGCCATAGCTGTCATACCTTTGGCCAAGAGATTTTATAACTGTCTCTCTAAAGATATTCTGTAAATCCAGAATGTAGTTTATATCTACAATTGCCTGACCCAATCAAATCAATCACAGTACTCAATCAATCAATTAGGATATCCTACCTATCAAGGAGATATAATCTTATGTTAAGAGAAGTCTTCAGAAAGATTGATGAATTGCAAATCAATTTATGAAAATATGAAATGGTGGCCGGCACACCCAATTCTTTGGGTGCTTGCTGAGAAAGATCATATTGGCAGTGAAAAATGAGGTTGCAATCACACTTTAATAAGGAACAGAGGGCAAACAGCCCACAAAATATAGAGGAAAGTATTGAAAGCAGTACAGAAGTACATGTGGGAATGGGTTGGTGGAGGAAAGCAGGTGGTGGGGGAAGGGATGGGGAGGAGGAAAGGCATAATTTATATAACCATTTACTAAAGTTCTCGGCATCATGGACCCAGTGGAGATGACAGAGTGCCGGGGGTTGGGAGGGAGCAGGAGTCTGAGGTCTCATTTTATAGGATTTTTGGAAGGGACAGACTAACTCTTATCTGTACCACCATGGGATCAGTTCATGAACATAACTAAATTATCTCCAAGTTGTCAGTAGAACTTTTAAGTTAATGTATATACTGCATTTCAAAATTATTGGTGACATTTGGTGTTTTGGGGTCTTACTGTGGATGTCTAGAAATTTATCTGAGGTTTTCATATCATAGGTTGGGCCCTGATAGCAAGTTCTAGATGGCTATCCCTGATTCCCTTAGACATAGTCTAAGAATATGAATTTTGGTTAATGTAAGATACAGTTTGCAAATTATGCTCTTTTGCTTTTTGGGATGGTCTGTATGTGACTTCTGGGTTCCCCTTTGCAATATGACCTCCTGCTATTTTATACTTTATACTGGCTACTTATGAACTTATTTTACTGACTAGAAGGGAGGTGGATGGTTAAGCAACAAGAACACGATATAATTTTAACACGAGGCCATAATGAAAACAAACCTGGCATTAGGAAGCCAGAGTGTATGTCTGACTAGGGAGTCAGTTGTATCTAGTACATGTATCTCATGCTGGAGACCTAGGGAGGCCCTGAAGGGAGACAAGACCAAGGCAGTATGCACTCTATGAGAAGCCAGCATAGAACTGTATTGCCAACACAACAGTTTGGACTTTTGAGATGGGAACTGGTTCCCCGTTTCCCTTCTCCACTTTCCTCCATGTCTCCTGAGTGGGAGTATGTCCATTTTCCTCAAACCTATCTCTTTCTCTTAAGAGTTTGTGTACTCTTCCCTCTTACCCATCTTTAAAGTGAGCTTTATGCTCAACAACCTATTAGGGTCATTGTTGAATACAAGAGAAAGAGAAATAGCATACACGTGGGAGGGGAGAGAGATTTAAAATTGCTGTATTCTGCCAGATCTAAGGAGCAAACACAAGAGAATGGTGGATTCATATTACAGCTTCTTAGAGAAGGAAGAGAAAAGCCTGTACTGGGGCTTCTTTCTCCAAAGGGCTCTTAACCATTTTTGCATGGACCTGTTAACCTGGAAAAAAAAACTCAGAACAACTGAATGATCAGTAAATAAAATGAGGCGTTTATTCAGGGTGGAGGAATTGCAATTCAGGACAACACACTGCTTTATTCAGACAGGGATGTCCAGGGAAGAAGAGGAAAAAGGGATTCTTATGAGGCATGGGTGTGGCAAACAGCAGGAGGGTTTATAGTCTGGATACACAGAATAGCAGAACTGCAGGAAGGGAGTGTGGAAGGTGTTGAGGAATTACAAGAACAAGGTCACAGAAATGTCCTTGGAACTATCTTTCCCTGTTAACAAGGGTGGTTAGAAACTGCTGGGGTATGCGGGAGTCTTCTTGGGAGCAGTTAGAAACTGCTGGTTAAAGTAGTATAGGGGGTCAGATTTTCTCTGGGTTGATAGTCCCTACTTTTCATCAGAGTGGACCAGGAGTCCATCCTAGACCAGAAGGGCTTTGGATCAGTTTCAGGCTGTGCTGAACCAGGACAATGTTAGAAAGACAGACCCTAATATGAGAAGCCAAGTGACATGTAGACATTTGATTCCCAAAAAGAGGAGCAAGACACATGCAAGGAGAGTAAGGAGTCCTTGAAAAGAGGGTGGATAACATCTCCAAGGCCAAAAGCAAGCCAACTAAGAAGGTCATTGATCCACCAAGGATGGGAGGGATCAGACTCAACCTTGTCACAAAAAGAATTCGCCAAAAACTAGATCTTTGGTTGTAGGTTGTGAGAAAAATGATTATTTTCTATTATATTAATAGCCCATCATAAATTAGGATCCAGGCTTTTTATTTCCTCATTCAGGGACCAGTCCCCGTAGGTCAGTCAGTCAGTCTCTGAAAGGCATGGGTGATAGAGGAGATTGCCCTAATCCTCACAGTACATGCTCCTCAATCTTGGGCAGGATGCCACCCAACTAGGAGACCTTACTTCTGTTTGAAATATAAACAGAATCTAATGTAGGCAAATTTTTGCCCTGAGGGAATAAGCCCATGTCCTTGCACCCTTCATTGGAGTTTAGGGTGACCCAGCTCATGCAGGAGAAAGCTAACTAGAGTGGTCTGGGTAGCGATGGATTCCTTTTGTCCAGATTGCTGGAGGCAGCTGAGTCTCATGATCCAGCCACTTTCTCAGTAGGAGGACCTGAAAATTTGTAGCCCACCTCCTCATTAATTGTTCACTAGTACCTTTCAGGGGCACCCCCTTTTCCAAAAGTATATTAAGGTTTCCAATCTCTTCATGTCTTTGTCTTTGGTTATTGAGAGAAATCAGTGACCATCAACTATTGATTATTAGCTAGTCTAATCAATAAATTGATTATTAATTACCCAGAAACACTTTCTCTCAGGCTTTTCATTTGTCACAGTTGGGAGTGACCAGTCCTCAATGACCACTTAATCCGCACATTTCACCTTGAATCTCAGATGTCCTTTGTAGCTGTCTGGTCTTCTGGAAGTATCTTCCCTTGGACATTCTAGAATAGGTGGTCTTGTTCTCAGGGCTGCTCTGAAGGGGCATCTCTTCAGTAGATTTGTTTTCTGGTTCTGTATCACTTGTAGAAATACTTAGATAGTCCTGTTAAAATCTTTTACAAAACAGATCTCAATACATTTTAGTACAATGTCTTACATTTTACTTCTCCAATAACCAATTCACATGGCAAAAACCAGCTCAAACCCTGTGGTTCTGATCTTATTAACAACAGAGCTATAAGAAGAATATTAAATTAGGAACCCATAGTTCACTTAAACTTCAGAGAATTTAAGTTCCCAAATACCCCTTGCTGTCTCTATCTTTTTCTAAATCCTGTACCTGACATAAACATTGCCAGCAACAGGCTAAAGAATCTTTAAAAAGGATCTATGAGAATCTGACTTGGAAATGAGACCTTCTGGTTAAAGATTTAATATTTATACTTGAGTATACATATAAGCTAGGGCTAAGAGCGCTTGTTTAAATTAGCATCGACTCCATTGTTATTAAATTTTTGCAATGTAAGTTTGCAAATTGCTACATTGATATGTTTAAGAAATTCAAACTGAAAAATCTGAAGCTAAATATTTTTAAATGCCACACAAAGGGGATCTATGTGGTGCAGTGGATAGAGCACCAGCCCTGGAGTTGGAAGGACCTGAGTTGAAATCCTTCCTCAGACACTTAACTAGCTGTGTGACCCTGGGCAAGTCACTTAACTCCAATTGCCTCTCCATAATATCACAGAAGGTAGAATTCTTGAAACCATTTGAGTTATATACATTCATCTGATATTGTTGCTTTCTCAAAATTTTTACTCAAATTTTAAACTCAATTTTTCAGTTATTTAGAAATTTAAATTTAAAACTGCTTAATTTCAACTATTTACAATTCAGTTCCCATTCCAATCCCTCCTTGGGAGGAGTAGAGACTGAGAAGGATCTGATCTTCATATAAAAACATAGGTAACAACACTTTTTATAGGAAGATGACCTCTAATACACAAATGAATTACTCCAATTGTAGCCAAAAAGGTCATGGGATAGGTTGACTAAACAAACTAATTAATTCTGAATTCGAAAGAATATTGCATATTAAATGAGTTGTCTAATAGTAAAACTTGTTTGTACCACAGGACGTTTCCCACAAACAGTAATTAAGTAAAATTGACTCTTCTCTGAGGTAACACAAGATATTCCGTAAGATACTATCCTCTAGGAAAAGTGTTTTTCTTTAAAACAAAACAGAAGATGTTTCTGATTAATATCTTGGTAAAACTCAGTCCCACAAATTTCAACATCATTGTCCAATTGTTCCAATAACGTTTTGAGATATTTCAAGGACCTTACTAAAAATGAATATAGCTACATATAAGCTGATAACAAGCTCAAATACACATCTCCTCAGTTTCTTAGGGTATGGAAACAAGTACAATCTCAGACCGAAAATGGAGAGATCATATATGGCTGCATCTTCAAGCCATGCGGAAGTTCTAAAACATTGTAGCAACAAGACAACTTAACTTGCCCTGGTAAGAGAGATTTGCTATGAAAGGAAGAAGCAGGGACATGATTATAACAATGTCAATACTAGTCCTCCAGGCCCAAGACCAAGGACACAGAATGACTTAGCACATATATAACATGACAAAGCATCCTCAGATCCATTTGATTTCAGGTAAGAATGGTACAAGCAGCTAAGTGCATGACAAGATACCATAGCCAGGCTCAGAATTAACTAGATGGGAAGATTTCTTGTATGGGAAACTAAGTTAAGAGGGTCCTACCTTAGTCTTCCCACTGTCCCCCCCTCAGCCTTTTCCCCAGGGACAGGTACCCACTTGCCACAGACCACAGACCTCACTCCCTTTGAGCAAAGGGTATTTTTCTTGAAGAGGTGGAACATTGTCTCAAGGATGACAACAAATCTGAAATCAAAACTCAGAAAAATATCAGGTTGCAGTCTTAGGAGATTTTACCTCACATGGTTTCACTAATCATGCTTAGGCTGGATGTAGTTATTAACAAATTACTCTCACGTTGTTGCAGTCAATGAGCTTAGCAATAAGAAGTTATCAGGCCTTCTAAAAAATCACACAAAAGATTTTATGTAACATTCTTTTCTTCTAATATTTCTCTTTTGCAAAGCTTAAAATACTAACTGATGCAAAAGGCAGTCACCAGAATTTAATAATGTAATCACATTCTATAAGTTCACATAGATAGAGAATATATGATAGTTTACTTCAAATATTGTCAGTAATGTCCAGACTAACAGATATCCTTTTTTTTCAGAGTTCTGTATATTAACACTTTTAAAGCAAAACTAAATCATCAAGACTGGAGTCTGTTAAGACCAAGTTGGTTAAAGGTGTAACTTTAGTACAGGCTATTCTATGTGTAACTTCATAACTACAATAACCACAAATCATCACACAAAGCATTTCTATAAAACACACAGTCAAAAATTTTTTCTTTCCTAAATTTTCTTTTCTTTATTCAAGCGGTGTTTGTAATGGGAGAAGGGGATCTTGTTTCCAAAATAAACCAACGCAAATTCTTTCACAAGGTTGGCAATGATTCATGTTCTTGCTGAAGCTGGCAGATTTACAAATAAGCAGATTTAAAAATTATTATTACAAAGTTTTTCTCCCACTCTCCTTGTCTTTACCAAAAAGTAAGCAATTCTTATTTTCCCCTTTTAAAATATACCTATTTAAATACTCGACAGATTGGTTTCAAATCATGACGATAGTCTCTACTTACTTAATTGATTATTTCATAGTATCCAAATAAAAAGGAATTAAAGTCTCCAAAGACACAAGATGACCATTTCCCTAACAGAATTTCTCATACAATGGTTTCCCAGAATTTACAATACAAGAAAATCTAGAAACATGATAATATATTAGAATATCTTGAACTTAAAACTTTTAACACTAATCAGATGATATTAATTTGGTTAAATGCATTTCCAAATTATTTTATATAGAAAATCATCCATCCTATCACAAATGGCTTTTAAAATCACAACCTTCATGGTTTGGAAAGGCATTAGTATAATAAAACATATTTCATATATCATTAAAGATCAGAATAGCAAAAAAGTAATATACATAGGCCAAATGAGATCACATAAGACAAATAAGCCTTTACTGATTTAAATTTAGTGTTAGGTTAACTCAGAATATGCTGGGCCAAAGATGACAAGCCATTGTTGTTAAAATACTTCATTATGCTTGTAGGGTTTGTAAGATCTTAGAACTCTGCATTATAGAGATGAAGACATCTTTTTTTTTTTTTTGGCAGGGCAATTGGGGTTGAGTGACTCACCCAAGGTCACACAGCTAGTACATGTGTCAAGTGTCCGAGGCCGGATTTGAACTCCGGTCCTCTTGACTTCAGGGCTGGTGCTCTACTCACTGCGCCTCCTAGCTGCCCTGAGATGAAGACATCTTAAAGAGACTTCTGCTATATCAAATTCAGAGTAAAAAAAAAACATATTATTATTGTTATTATGTATTGCATTTATAAATGAACAGTTTCAAATATTTAACAATCCACAAACACCAAAGACCATGGAGCAGGTCAGTTGGGAAAACTTCTGGATCTGGGTGAGAGAAGTGTGTGGTCCGACCCCAGCCCTGGGGGCAGCAGAGGTGGCCCTGTGGCAGCATCAGGAAGCTCCAGCAGCTGCTTCCAGAGCTGCAGCAGTGGCTTCCGGCCCCAGGTCCACCCAGCGGGAGAAATCAAGTAGCTGATCAGAGCGAGAGTGCAGAGAACACTTTGCTCATGCAGAGGCAGGGTTTTCTTGCTTTGCCCTGCTTGGATCTGGGTCACGGTTCTTGGAGGAGGAGGAGGGCTGGTGTGGCAGAGCTTGCAGTGACTGTGGAGAGGGAGTCCTCCTGGTAGCTACATGGCAGAAAGGAGTGCCTGCACTCACAGACCACAGCACAGGCCAGAAGAGGAGCATCATACCACCTCAGAATAGAAGTAGTTCTGAAAACAACATTGCAAGGCCTCTGAAGCTTGGGACAGAACGCTCTCCACTCTGAAGGCCATCATACCCTGACAAAAAGCTCAAGTCAAGTAGTTGGCTGGGAACATGAGCATCAAAATGTTTTAAAATCCTGTAACAGCAAGCACCCTGGCACATCCAGGATGGCTGGCTAGCACAGGTTCTTTGATCTGCTTTTCTAAAGGAAAGCCAACTTAAAAGGGTCAACAATCTTACTTTAGTTACTGATAAGAAGAAAATAGAAACAGAGAAATTAGCACAGAGATCAACAGACAGGGCTCAAACTATCTGAACAAAGTAATAAAACCACCTACATACACCACCAGATTGGGGGAGCATCAAGATCTGAGTGGTTGGGGCTCTTAACAAATGGTTACTCACAGTCCTATCCAGGGAATCAAAAAGTCCTTGTCATGAACAAGCCTCTAAAGCAAAATCTCATATATACACTTTTGGCTCAGAACCAGAAGGCAACTCAACCCTCATGACTCAGTGCCTAATTAACTTAGTACTAAAAGGTATAAAAGCCTTCCTACAAGCAAGCCTCCCCTAAGCAATCTTTTCCTTAGCAAGTTCCTCCCCCAATGGGCTCTATGTGACTGAGAATGTTGTATCACCAAGGCAATATTCACAGTGGTTGTTATTGTTATGAGTATGCTGGCGTGGTTCTGAATGGCAAAATAGAACAGACTCTCCACACAGAACACAGAAGCAAAACATTTCTTCAGACACCAGATCCTAACACCAGTAAACCAAATCCATCATAGCAACAAAGAAGTTAAAAACACATTATCACTACAGAGAGCAGCTCCATTCCATAGCTTTCCTCTCCTTGCACCACCACCTTCCTGCGAACAAACACTTACAGCAAGCCACCTGCCTCCTCCCTCTCCTTCAGCTCTAACTGCTCTGACTGCCCCCACCAACTTCCTTCCTGCTCCACATTTTCCTGTTCCACTTGTTCAGAAAACTCCTCCCACCACATGTGACTTAGGTGTCCTGTCATGTAAGCAGGTCATATGGGCCTATTAATGGATGGGGAGATCTTCAGATTAAGCAAAAAATACAATATCAATACAGATGTATCACAGTCACAGCTGTAAGCTGGGCCAGAGCTCAAAGCAGCAAGACATCCGTGTTTGAAATACCTGTGTACCTTTAGAGCTGGGAACACGGCCCCTGTTTCGGGAAAAAAGGGGATACATGTGATTGCATGGGCCTCTTAATGGACAGGGAAGATCTTCATATTCCATTAACATTACAGATACCTTTAGCAATTGTAAAAATCTTTAACAGCTTACAAAAACTTGGTAATTTCAAATAACAAATAAGGTCTGGTATATTATTCATAGAAGTGCAACAAAAAGCATTTGTCCAGATAAATTACACTTCCATTTTAAGTTGCTTTCTTAAATAGACTTCTCTTTTTCACAGGCAAGAAACCAAACAGTTCTTAAAAATTCAAATACATAATTTATCATAAAAATGGTCAGTAGTATTGTATAATTTGCAGCAAAACTTCTAATTTCAACACATACACCAATTTAAAAGTTATTTCTAAATTGATTTATGTTTCACTATCACTCCGTAGAAGTTTCTTTCTAATCAGAAAAATGACCTTCCGTTCTCGGCTGTAAAACAATAAATCAGTTATTCTGGGGAGTGGGAAGTGGTCTTAATACTCTTAAAACAAATTCTAAAGAATGTTAACCCAAACTTGCTAGAGTATTTCAGCATTTATTAAAAAAAAGTTTGAACCACAATTTAGGGACTCACAATAGAGAATTTAGATTTCAGTTATAAATTTAGTCTCAAATTAATTTACAATGTCATAAATTTCTGTAAATTGGGGGAAAGATTCCACCCCCCCATCTGTGTTCCCTTCCAACTTGTCCATAGTTAAACAGAGAGACCCTTTTTCCCTCAAAAGTTTTCTCTGAACTTTTGCTCTTCAGAAAAAAAAGGTACTTTGCCTTTTAAACATAGATAATATGACAAAAGAGAGAAGCACTTACTGGCAAAGTCTTTCTCCTTATCCCTCAGTAAAGATTTATGAGAGTTAAATCCCTGCTAGCCAGTCCTGTTGTTTTACAACTCCATTCTTCCAGGCTCTCTGCCAAAACACATAATTAAAGTCACACAGAAGCACATAGCAACAAATATAGGACTGATAACAAACAAGATTGTATTCTTGGTTTGATTTCTGACTTAGACTGTTTAAGATCAGTTCTACTCTGATTAACATTTTCCTGCAGGGAGGCTGATTTATATTTAGATCCTCATTCACAGTTTCCTAGGTACCATGAAGAAGAACCCATTGAAGATTTTGATGGAGGAACTTGCCTTGTCTAGACATGATCTCAAATGCAAGATTTTGTTATCTCCTGCCATTCTTGTAGGTATCTACAGCTGCAGCCATATAACCAGCAGTGGTCCCAGAGAGGGGCTGCCCATCTCTGCACCTAAAAACCAAATTACCCATGGGTAAACCTTAATGAAACCCTTGAACAAACTCAACCCTTGAACTCAGTCAAGGTGGGAGTTCAGAGATCTGAGATGGGACTTACTGAAGGACGGTCCGGGTCCTGGCCCATGGATGGACACAAGGGCTCTGTGTTGATATCAAACTCTCAGGGCTGAGCCTGGGGGCTATTCACAGATGTCATCCTTCAAATCCCACTTCTGACATCAAAATGTCAACTTGGAAAAACTCAGACCAACTAAGTGATCAGTAAACAAAAAGAGGCATTTATTCAGGGTTGAGGAGTTATAATTCAGGACAACACACTGACTAATTCAGACAGGAATGCCCAGGGAAGAAGGGGAAAAGGGGATTCTTATAAGGCATAGGTGTGGCAAATAGCAGGAGGGTTTATAGTCTGGATACACAGAATAGCAGAACTGCGGAAAGGGAGTATGGAAGGTGTTGAGGGATTACAAGATCACAGAAATGTCCTTGGAACTATGTCTGGGAATAGGAGTGGTGAGAAACTGCTGGTCAGAGCAGGGTAGGGATCCAGATTTTCTCTGGGGTTGATAACCCCTTTGGCAGCCTGGTGAAGCCTATGGACCCCCTATAAGAAAAATGATTTTAAATGCATAAAATTAAATGCACAGGATTAGAAAGGAAGTCAATTATATGGAAATATAGTTACCAAAATATATTTTGAAAAATTTTGCAGATTCTAGGTTAAGAACCCCTGATAGACTAGGCAAAGGTGTATAAGAGCATGTTGTTCTAGCTAGATTTAAGAGGTGGGTCTATCTTTTCTCCTGCCTGGGTTCAAAAGGCAAGTTTCTCTTATAAAGTTCAAAAGGAAAGAATAGTTCATTGACCCTTCCCTTACTAGTTCAGCCTAGATCCTTATCACTACCACTTCACAGATATAATCCTCTCCTCCGAGATTCCGTGCAATAAAATGCCTTACCCCTAGTTATATGATTAAAAAGAATCAGAGATCCAAATCCACCTCTTCTGACCACAAGTTCACTAGTGGTCTTTGCATTACTCCAAATTGCCTCTTATTACATGAGAATTGCTTTCGTGAGGTACAAAACGAATTGCCACATGAGGTCCAGCAGCATACAAGATAACTCCAGTGAGGGTGCTCTTTCCATCAAGTGAAGATAATGACATCATATTCTCGTATTCTGCCATTTTTGTCCATGTGCATTCATAAATCATAAATCAAGATCTTGCTCTTTTCTAGATCCCTTTGGAACTCCGCTGCCACAGAATGAGTTCAAGAGCTCTCTCAACTTATCCTAAGCAACTGCAGAAAAAAAAAAAAAAACGACAACCCAGTAATTCAAACCAGGAAATGAACAGGATCTAGCTTTAGGACTTCATGTTCATACACATATAGATATGCTGCTGGATTCGAGTAAAAGACAGAACAAGAAATTATCTTTCTATTTAGATTGGATAAAAGATCCACCCAACATCCTCCTTCTAGGGCTTCTCTTTTAACATCCTAGGGCTCTCAGCACAGTGCTTGGGCTGTCCATGTGTTATTCTTTGTTCTCACTAACAGACTATCTTTTTTAATCATAAATTTCCTAGACAATATTTTCAAGTGTACAAATCATTGTTGGTAATATGATCTAGCTTATTTATGACTTCCACAGGTTTCTTCATTGCTTTTTGGATCACCTATAAGTTTGAGTTTTCATGTAGCATCTCTAAAAGAATATTGATATGAAAAAGATGAATTTTTGTTTTAAGGAACTGCTTGATATCACTGAAAGCATGGTATAATTTCCCAAATTTTTAATCAAGCTGGTTTTTCTCTTACTATTCAATACTGAGCCCAGCTTGATTTAGGATATATGAAATGCTAGTAAGGTATCTGGGAAATTATATCCTATAGGCAGTTAGAAATATGAGTCAGGAGCTTCAGAAAGTTCAAGCTGGAGCTGCAGTTAGTTGGTCAGGCCTTCCTTTCTCTAAGAGGACCATGACATCAAGATGGTGATGCTGTGACTTGCAAGTGAATTGGATTTGAGTGAGGGAGGTTCTGTGCAAAGTCACCAGCCTCACTCTCTCCTCCAGAGCCATCTGGGTCCATTGGCAAGATATAGACCAAGATGACTGGAGATGCCCCCCAACCCTCAAGAAACTCAGTGATTTTACTAGTGCCCAAGTATAAGAGGGTGGGTGTGGGGTAGGTTGAGTAAATCAATTATATTGCCCCCTTTCTTCTAAAGTAATTGTAAGATGATAAGCCTGGAATACTTTAACTTGGTTAGAATACTTCTTTAATGAATCAATCTATCATAGGAGCAACTAAGCATACTTGGTCACACCCTCATGTTGTTATAAAATAATAAAGTTGTTTTGGCTAAGAGATTTTAGTGTTTCACAGAGGAGAGGAGAAAGTACTTCAACTAAATCCCTGAGAAGTCATCCTTGGGGGTAGTTGGAGGAATAGAGCCTTGAAATGGTTTCAGTCTCCTTTTCACCTCCCACCCCTAGCAACTGATGTCAGTGTCTAAATTTGGAGTTGAGAACAGACTGGGTACAGTAAGGAAAGTAAGTTCAAAAGGGGAACCAAGGTGGCAGAGTAGTAGGAAGCAGTGTGGCAAGCTCCTATCCATAAACTCCAAACATCTAGAAAATATGCTGGACTGACTCTTGTTGAAGAAATCCAGAAAAAGTCATAGTAAGTCACTTGTCTAGCTCAGTTTGGCATAGGGAGACAGGTCTGTGGATGAGGATAGAGTCAGACCAGGAACATTTCCATACCCAGGAAAAAGGCTTTGTATCAGGTCAAGAAGAGGTCCCAGACCTATCCCAGGCCACCCTAGCCTCAGACAGGTATGAACTAGCAGCTTTGTCACTCACTAACCTATCCTGAGTCACAGATTCAGGGCAGAGTAAGGGGGAACCTGTGTAAGCAGGAAAGCTCTGAGAAGTGTCCCCAGAGAGAAGAAAGTCCAAAAGCAAGCAGCAGTGGTTTGGCTCAGACTTGACTCAGAGCAGGATCTCACTTCTAGTATCTAGCTCAGCCTGCAGAGAAAATAACCAAGGCAGGAACCTCAGATCAAAAAGGAAACTACAATTCTGCCATTCTGAAGCAACAGACCTTTCTAGCTAACTTGTAATGGCAGAGTCCACAGTCTTCTCTTCTACAGACCCAAACCCAGATCAGGAATTTCCAGAGCTCAAACTACAAGGCAACAAACTGACTTTGCTCTGGATCAGACCACTTTGGAAGCACAAGAGGCATAAAGCTTTGCCCAACCAACAAACTCCCTGAAAATTAGATTGAAGTAAACAGAAAGCAATAACTGATGCAACAAGAAATATTAAAGCAAAGTCAAAAGATCAAAAAAGAAGGAGGAGGAGGAGGAGGAGAAGATGATGAAGAAGAAAGGTATCTAATAGCAAAAACAACTAACCTGGAAAACAGATTGAAGAGAAAAAAAATGTAAGAATCATTTATTTTGTTTTGTTCTATTTTTTTAAACCGGGCAATATTGTGTTCAATTCAAGCTGTGAAGAAAAATATAGATCAATGTTTTCCAATAAAATACAGTGACTACCTGGAAAAGAAATAGAAAAAAAAGAAACCCCCAGATGAAAACTACATCATAGCCAAATTCCAGAGCTTCTGGGTCAAAGAAAAAATGCTGCAAGCAGCTAGCTGTTTTAAGTACTGAGGAGCCATAGTTAGGATCACATATGATTTAGCAGCTATGACTATTAAGAGTGGAGAACTTGGATATGATATTCCAGAAGACAAAGAACATGAGCTTATAGCCAAAAAATAACTTAACCAGCAAAATTGTATAATGCTATAGGGGGAAAATGGATCTTTAATGAAATAAAGGACTTCCAAACTTTGAAATTCAAACAAAGGGCTAAAGAGGAACATAAAAAGATAAACATGAATAAGTAATGATAAAAGATTAAGCAAAGACAAACTGCTTACATTCAAATATGGGGAGAGGATACATAATAATCTTTATCATTATCAGGGTCCATAGAAGGAGTCCAATTAGATAAGACCTGGGAGTGGTTCTATTATGTTTTGATGATCTTCAGAAAAGAGTGGAAATAGAAGGGAAGATAAAGAGGAATACATAGTGGGGAGGATAGAATGGGAAGGAAGGTTAAGGGAAATTATGAGGGTGAAGAAATAAACATTTCTACAAAGACATTGAGAGGAATGACTGACACTTGAACCTCAGTCTCCTCTAAACTGGCCAATAGAAAACACATATATAGAACTGAGTACAGAAATACATTTCAGTCAGCAGAGAAATAGGAAGGAAAGAGGAGAAGGGAAGGGATAACTAAGGAGTAGATAAAGGGAGGGATTAGTACTAAACAAAACAAATTCTAAAAAAAATAGGGTTTTTTGTTTCATTAATTATTTTAGTTTTTGTTGATCTGAGAAATTTGGCTAAAGGAGACAACAGGCTAGGTGATAGAAAAATTATATTACTTATTCATTCATTCCCTTAAGTATAGCTGACTGTGCTGATAAGCAAAATAGCCTTTGTTTTCTTTGAGTAATTCAGTGAGCCTTACTAGGTACTAAGCCCCAGGCCCAAACCCCATTAGGTATTAACCTAATCCATGTGGATGTGAATCTCCCAGGGTCCTAAGGGGAGGGGCCAACTCAAGAACCAATCACCAGAGCCTGAGCTCTGGTGATTCAGATGATGTTTGATGATGTCTGAAGCCGTATAAGAAGGGAGGACAGAGCCATTTGTGCAGGGCTCTGGAGATGGTGTTGATGAGCAGACTCCGGGCAGTTGTAGCTAAGGAGCTCTCCAGCTTGTAAACCCGGATGAGGAGACTTTGTTGAACTCTGGTAACTGTGTGTTGGGATTTGATCAGACAACGTCTGTTGATGTTTGTAATTTGTTTGCATTTTGTTTTGAAGTTCAGGGTGGTGGCTTTTTCCCCTGAACTAACTGAATGATATTTGAATGCTGAATTAAAAGTAAGCTTGTCAACCCCTTCACCTTGCTTCTCTTGCTTAAGCAGATCAGAAGAACCTGTGCTGTTGGCAGCCTTCTGGGTGCTGGCTGTGGGTGAATCTTATACCCCCCACAGAACCTGCTAGCCGGATTGTTGAAACACTGACGGATATACATGTATGGGGCCAGACAAAGTCTGACTGCTCAAAAAAAAGAATGGGAAAGCTTATATACATTTTTCTTTAACAAACTCAGCATGTCTGTATTACTTCACTTTTATGATCCCCATATATGTTTAACCATGATACAAGAAAAGGATTTTCCTTAATGGAACTGGTTGTAAATACAATAAGATAAGAGTGTTGACAAGGGTCAGTTGAAACTACAATTTAATTTTACCATTAAGGCAATGGCCCTGGAGTCAGGAGGACCTGAGATCAAATCCAGACTCAGACACTTGACACATGTACTAGCTGTGTGACCTTGGGCAAGTCACTTAACCCCAATTGCCCTACCAAAAAACAAAAACAAAAAAAAAATTACCATTAACATTCCATAACATAGTATATGCCCATAAAATATTAAGCAAGATAGTTTCTTGGGATTAGGATCTCATCCTTTAATGGTTAATAGGGAAAGAATGTTCTTAGGTCAGCCCGATCTAGCCTTGTTGACAGAGGAAAAGATGTTCTCTGAGCAAACTTCAGAGAACAAAGAAACTTAGGTTCAGCTCTTCTTCTTGTTGATCATTAATTCGGCTCTGGCCCTTACTGAAGTTACAAAAATGACATAAAATGGTATTAAATGATCCTCATTTTCAACATTCATTTCTACAAGATTTTGAGTTATAAATTTTCTCTCCATCTCTCCCCTCCTCCCCTACTCAGACTGGGAATCTGAGGGGGTACCGATATATTGGGCAACAGATGAATCAAGTTATAGTTGTATTGTTGTTGTTTGTCCTCATTCTCAAAGAGGACCAGTGACATCAGCAAGGTGATGTCTTGACTTTCAAGCAAATTGGATTTAAGTGAGGGAGAACTTTTCAAAGTCATCAGCCTCATTCTCTCCTCTAGAGTCATTGGAATCCAGTGGCAATACATAGGTCAAGATGACTACAATGGTCCCAGAATGCAGGAGAAGATCATGGCCATTTCAAGCTAAGGTCTTTCCCAAGTCTCAGTTGGTCTGAGGCAATGCCCATTCAGCAATTAAAGGGTAGGTAAGAACTGAGGCAGAAGATGGCTTATTTTGCCTTCACAAAAGAAACAGTCTGAGAGGGAAAGACCCTTAGAGTTTCTGGCCAGAACAGAAAGAATTTCAATTTACACTCTGAACCATCAAAATCCAAACAATGAGCAAATGAGGCTTGGGCTGTCGTTGACCTGTAACTGGCCAATCAGTGAAAGCCAGTGTGATTTGTGTTTGAAGCCATAGCCAAATAGCTCCATTTGAATCATAATGGGCTTTGTCAAAGCCTGGTTTTCCAGAGTAAAATTTCAAGAAATCATAAATGAAAACAACTTGAGACAAAAGAGTTAATTGTCCCAGTTTTGGGGGGGAGACCCCCCCCATGATAAAGTAGAGGAGAAAAAATATCTAGTCCCCAAACCCCAAGATCCCAAGTTATAGTATATAAATGTGATGGAATACTATTATACTAATTTACTTAATCAGCATAATGACCAACCAGGATTCCGAGTACTGAGGAGAAAACATTCTACCCACCCCCTGATAGAGAAGTGAAGGACTCAAAGTGCAGAATGAAACAAATATTTTTTTGGGACATGGCCAATGTGGAAAAAATTTTCATTATCTATATGTATCTGTAATGGGTCTTGCTTTTCTTGTGTTCTCAACTGGTAGGGGGAGGGGTTGGGAGTAGGTGGGTGATGAGAGAAATTATTGATAACTAATGATTTGGGGAGATCCAGAGTTCTCCTTTTTCCAAAGTCTTCATTTCAAAGCTCGATCTCTGAAGCACATTACTGACAGAATTAACTTTCTCCTCAATCTGGTTCAGACTCCACCCAGGTAGGGAAGCCCATTGTGTTCTACTCAGCTTTGGGTGGGGATAAATTCTTTGATTAGATTTCCCAAGGCTGGGTAATTTGGAACCAAATGATGTAATCAAAGTCATATGGGGTGGGGCAGCCCCTCATTAGAATAGGTTGTAATACTCTGTTGTAACATTCATTCTTCTTACTATTAAACAATTAGAGTTGATTGCCACCCTCAAGAACACCCATTCTTCCCAGAGCATATAAACACCACTATGATCGTCTTTGGCATTTGAGAGTTACTGACTATATGGGACAGAATTTTCAAATAATAGGAGAGACTTCTTTAGGAGAAGCAAAGTGAATTTATTTTACAAACCTTGCAAGATTTGGGCACACCTCCATAATGGAGAAGGTGAGGCAAAAGAGAACGCAGCCTTAATTTATACTCTTAATGAAAAGATTCCCCCCCCCCCCACCTCTATCCCTTCTCACCATTGACTGAGAGGCGGGCTTACAATCTAGCCACGAAAAACTAGACAGAGGACTAGGGGACCAAGGTTGATCTGGTCTGTTCAGGTTTTCCCTATCCAGAACTCAACTGCTGGGGATGGCGTCTGAAAGTCTAGGAGAAGAAATGAGGAAGGAAGGGGGAGGCAATTCCTTTGGCCTCATTCAATGCAGGTCACAATGACCCTTTCCTCCTTGTCTTATTTGGTCACAGAGAGAGAGAGAGAGAGAGAGAGACAGAGAGACAGAGATAGAGAGAGAGACAGAGAGAGAGAGAGACAGAGAGTGAGAGAGACAGAGACAGAGAGTGAGAGAGAGAGAGAGAGAGAGAGAGAGAGAGAGAGAGAGACACGTTTCAGGCCCTGATTTTCTGGAAGTTTAACTTAGTTACTACAAGGTTAAATTCTAAGCCCCTCCTACTCCCTCAGACATTCCCTATTTCAGAAATATGAGAAGAGTGTAAGCCCCGTATTTTACCCTGTGAAGTCTGCACAATTATCCATCCCATTCACTGACCCATTTTATTGGTAATGTGCTAACATTATTAATAAAATGATTAATTACCCCAAAATTATTTCTCTTAAACTTTTAAAACTTCACAGTGAGAAGGCAGATCTTGACTGATTAACACAAATAAAATTAAAAAAAAAGTTTTGCAAGCATTATAACACTATAAGAAAAAAATGTTTCAGAATAATCTAGTCTCTAGCGAAGGACTTCCAGGAGATGTGAGTAACCCCTGAATTTGGGCCCACTTTCCCTGGACTTCAGTTACTGTATTTCCCTATGTATAAGATGCACCCTTTTTCGAAAAATTTGGGGTCTGAAAACTGGGCGCCCCTTATACAGTAGTGGTAGATTTTTTTTACTTGCATTTCCTGCTTTTTCGCACTTGTCTTTGCGCTCATTGTTTCACGTTTGTATATTAGGTTACGTTTTGCCACGCTCTGCCCAGAAATGGCTCAGAAAAGATTTTCATACAGCACTGAATTCAAGTTAAAAGTGATCCAATTTGTAAAAGTGAATGGAAATCACGCTGCTGAACCTAAGTTTGGTCCTCCTCCAACTGAGAAAACAATCCAAGACTGGCTACGGGCAGAAGAAACCCTACTGAAGACACCATGGCAGAAGAAGGCCATGAGAGGCAAGAGTGAAGAAACCCAACTATAGGAGAAGTTTGTACCTGGGTAAAAAGATCCTAGGATAATAGCAAGATTGAGATCATTGTCAAGTCATTTAAGAAGTGTGGCATTTCAAATGCCATAGATGGCACTGAGGACGAGGCAATACATGAAGGCAGTGATTCGTCATCAAACACAGACGAGGACAAGCTAATGGATGGGAGTTTAGACAGTGATGAGGAGTTGTATGAATTTTATGATGAATAAAACTTGAGTTCAATAACTTTAGGTAACATATTTTTTTTTCAAATTTCAGGCCCCAAAATTAAGGTGCATCTTATACATGGGAGCATCTTATACATGGGGAAATATGGTACATATACATGTGGGAGAGTATGTCACAGACTTTTGGGGGATTGTTTTGTACTATTTTTACTCTACTACCTTAGTAAATATTTCTTTCTAAAGGCTACTTAAGTCTAGCTGACTAATTGATGAGGCATCTAGGTGGTTCAGTGGTTAGAATGCTGGGCCTGAAGTCAGGAAGGCTTGAGTTCAACTGTGGCTTCAGACCCTAAACAAGTCGTTTAACCTCTGTCTGATCCACTGGAGAAGGAAATGGCAAACTACTCCAGTATCTTTGCCAATAAAAATCCAAAGGAATCACAAAGAGTTGGACGTGACTGAGATGACTGGACAACAACAAGACCAGTACCATTAGTACTATAGTAAGGGGAGAATAGCTCTAGTGAGGGCTTGTGAGATACAGAATTAGAAGAACATCTCTGTGTCTCATGGAATCCTCGGGCTCTCGTGGGACATAATGGCCATACTCTGGGGACCCAACTTGTCAAAGAGAGTGAGAGTACTCTGGACCCAGTTATGCAACCACCAGGCCTGTACCGCAAAGTGATCAAAGAAAGAGAAAAAGAAGCTATATGTGCAAAAATACTTTTTGTATTAGTTCAAAATTGGAAACTAAGAAGGCAAGAGTCCTTTGGGGAATATTGGGGAATAGCTAAACATCCTGTACCATTGGAATGAAATGCAATATTATTGTGCCATAAGAAATTATTAAATGGACACTTTCCGAAGAAAATAGGAAACCTTTATGAATTGATATAGATTAAAGAGAGTAGATCTAGGACAACTTATGTAGCAATAACATTATAGAGAAAAACAACTTTGCAAGGCAGTAGAATTCTGGTTAATGCAATAATAAACCACAAATCCAAAGAACTGAAGCAATCAATACGAATTTATTAAGTGCCTTTTATGTGCTGGGCACTGTGCTAAGCACTGGGGATACAAAAAGAGGCAAAAGATAGTCCCTGCTCTTAAGGTGGTTACAATCTAATGGAGGAGACAATATACAAAGAAATATACGCAAAGCAAGCTATATGCAGGATATATAGGAGATAATTACCGGAGAGAAGGCACTGGAATTCCGAGGGGCTGCAGAAGGCTTCCTAGGTAGGACTTTAGTTGGGACTTAGAGGAGGTCAGTAGTTAAGTGGAGGAGGGGGAGTGTTCCAGGCATGGAAGACAGCCAGGGAAAATGCTTGGAGCCAGAGATGGAATGTCTTACATGTGGAACAGCCAGGAGATCAGTGTCACTGAAATGAAGAGTACTTGTAAGTACATGTAAGAGTGAAAAGACTGGAAAGGTAGGAGGGGGGTAGGTTATAAAATGCTTTGAATGTCAGATAGAACGCTTTGTATTTGAACTGAAGATGGAACGTGCTATCCACCTTCTACCCAAGAGATGGTAGTCTTAAAATGAAGAATGAGATTTTTTTTTGGCATGGCCAATATGGAATTTGTTTTGCTGGACTATGCATATGTTTTGCGGGTTTTGTTTTTCATTAAAAAAAATTATTCAGTGAGGGGGTCAATGGAAGGGAGAGAATTTTGTTCAGTTGGTTTTCAGTAGGGTCTGACTCTCATGACCTCATTTGGAGTTTTCTTGGCAAAGATACTGGAGTGTTTTGCCACTTCCTTCTCCAGCTCTTTTTACAATTGAGAAAACTGAGACATACAGGGTTAAGTGATTTGCCCAGGGTCACACAACTAGTAAGTGTCTCAGCCTAGGTTTGAACTCAGGAAGATGAGTCTTCCTGACTTCAGGCCTGGCACTCTATCCACTGTGCCACCTAGCTGCCCAAGGAAGGGAGATACATACATATACACACATATACATATATTTTCAATATATGTATATATTTTAAAAATTTGTGTTGTTCTTGCTATAACATTTAAGTAAATACCTTTGCTAAAGAACTGAATCTCTTGGTTGATTATTAATTGTATAGGAACACTGGTGGTGGCTTATGAGCTAGCTATCCACAGGATTATGATAGTACCCTGAGATTAGTAACAGCTGCCCCCCTGAGGACCCAATCTGCAGGGATGGTGAAAGTTGGGAGAATGGACCCCTGGGGACATTATATTAGTAATTTTCACAAGGGAATATTATTAAGTGATAATTCTTTGAGACTCCACTGGGAGTTGTTTATTTAAAGTTTGTATTCTTGGTGAGTTCTCTTGGATTTCAATTCTCTATAAAAGTAATTTATGAAGCCCATTTATGGCTTTAACAGTTTGTCTTTAGGATGTAGAAGTCACTTTTGACTTCTGTGGCACCAGATTAAGCCCTTAGTGGTAAGATTAAGATTTTTCTATAGCCTTCTTTCCAGAAATGAATTTTTCCTAGTTGTTAGAAAGCTCCAACTAAGCAACCTCCTTCTCCAGTCGCTGCTTGCACCATCCACAACTGAAAGTGATGTGGATGTATTTAATCTCTGTTGCAGCTGAGTCCAAGGACATTGAAAGTAGGACTTCCCAAGTGTGGAACCTTTGGAATTGGTGGAAGACAGGGTAGGATTTTGTATGTAGGCATGCAACTCAGAGCACTCCCCCGCCTCCCCCCACTTTGCTTTTTATGGTCTTTGTCCTTGAGGAGTATTACGAGTCTGTCTGCTGTTTCACCAATTCATTCCACATGACCAATAGTAAAAGATGAAATAGAAGAGGGTATTGGTTGGACAGACAGCTGTTGCCAGCTGCTTGCTACTCAAAACTGCTTCATGATGAAGTTAGAACTGAGACAGTTTCTGGATTGCTCCAGTGGCCACAGCAGAGACCTCAGGGCTGAGATAGGAACAAGGCGTTAGGGCAGTCAGATCAATGAGCAGAGACAGAAGTCTAATTGGACTAGACTGGACCAGTAGATTTTGTGAAACAGCCACTGGTTGGATCATACCAGGAGACCATTCCCCACATCCCCCACTATTTTCTCTAATTGAGAGCAAATCCTGGCAAATTTTAATTGTATAATTCCCTTAATTTATCTCACAACTATTGGTTGGGAGGAGGTTTGAGGGAGATGACAAAGTTTAAACAGTGGGGGTTAGAGCCGTATCAAGATTTTTCATAATTTTTGATAGTTCAGAATATTACTTTTTTTTTTTCATACCCTGAGATCAATATTGAAACTGTGCCAGCATACCAGGGAAACTATGTGTTGTGCAAGTTCAGGGCACTGGCAGGGGGAGAAGTGTTAAGAGTTTGTGGGCTGAGCAACCAGTAACAACTAGTGGCAATACTTTGTGTGTGGACACCCTAACTTCTTGCTGCCCAAATCACATGGCTGATGGCTTGAGTGTAGCACCACCTGGTGGCCATATTGTATGCTACATGCTCTTGCTGGTTAATCAGCCCGTTAAATGCTGGTCGGCTTCTCTTTAAGCAGGAAACAAGCCATTTGTGGGCTGTTATTGTTGCAGTAGCACCTCAAGTGTCTCTTGGGATATCCACAAAGTGCATGGGCAGTTTACAACACAGTCACATATTTTTTTCTTCAATTTTTTTGTCTGGATAGAGTCCCTTTGCTTCAGTTCTATTCTACCTTGTATTTACTGCTTCACATGCATATCATATCCCACCTGATAGAATATAAGCTCCTTAAGGATAGGGAATATGCCATTTTCCAACTTTCCATCTTTATATTTTTCATTTTTCTAGCTGAAGTATCTAGTACAGTTCTTAATACACACCACACACTTGTCAAATGTTTGTTGAACAAATGAAGAGGCTGAATAGCTACTTATCTGTTAGATATTGGCATAGTGGGGCATCTTTTCTACTGAGGTTCTTACACAACTCTCCAGTTCTGAGATTCCATGGATGAATGAATGACAGGCTCATGAATGTTGCTCAAAACTTACCCTTAGGAGGGATAAATTACTTTTTCTCTGCCTCATAATCAGAAAAAGCCTTCCTGGAAGAAGTTGTTTTGACAATCCGGCTAGCAGCTTCTGTGGGGGTATAAAATTCACCCACAGCCAGCACCCAGAAAGCTGCCAACAGCACAGGTTCTTTTGATCTGCCTCAATAAGGAAAGCAAGGTGAAGGGGTTGACAAGTTTACTTTAATCCAGCATACAGACAGCATTCACTTAGTTCAGGGGAAAAAGCCAGCACCCTCAACTTCAGAACAAAATACAAACAAATTACAAACATTAACAGACAGACCAAATACAGATTCATAGTTACCAACATCTAGGTTCAGCCCGGGAGCTCGGAACAAGGGCTGGCCCAGAGTCACTCGAGCCACCACTGCCGTGAGTAAGAGAGTTCCAAAGAACAGGCACACAACCCCTGGTTTTTATATCTTTTTCAGCGTCAGGGGTGAGTCACACATGCGACTCACCCACATGACCTAGAATCGTCACAGAGAGGCGGACTTAAACCCATGTGGTCGAAAAGCCTCTGCTCTCCCAGACATGTAAACTAGGCCCTCCCTGGAGTTAGCCCCACCTTGGGCCCCACCTTAGTTGCCAATCCACACCCACTAAGGTTTTACACCTAATAGGGGTTTGGACCTGAGGCTTAGCACCTAGTAAGACTCAATCAAAGGCACTGAATTAATCAAAGGAAACAAAGGCCAAACTCTTCAAGGCACTTATTGAACTAAGTGCTAAGGAGCCCATTTTGATTACCAACACAGAAATCAGCTTAAAAAATCATTTTAATGATTAAATGGGTGTAGTACAGTACATAGAAAGTGGAAAATTGTCAGTTACAGGGTTTGTCATGAAGTGAAACCTGGAGTTTCAATTTGATTTAAAAAAATGGAAAAAGGGAAGGTCTCCAAATTATAGACCAATGAGCTTGCCTTTGATTCCTGCCAAAATCTAGAATTTGTTTTTTTATTAATGGGATGGTTTGTTTGCATTTACAAAAGGCCTTACCACTAAGACTTGGCATGTTTGTTTCTTTGTTTTCATCAAGAACAGGTAATGCCTGATTGGCTTAATTTTCTGTTTTGAAAGTATTCCTAAACTGGTCAGGAAGGCCTAGGTTTAGATTCTGCCTCTATTATTTGCTATCTGTGTGATGATGAGTAAGTCTCAAAATGATAGAATAAAGTGCTTTGCAAACTTGAAATAAATATTAATTACCAAGGAAAAGCTTCTTCATCATGTTCCTATTGGGTTAGGTGTGTTGGTAATCAAAATGGGCTCTTAGCACTTGAAGAGTGTGGCGTTTGTTTCCTTGATTAGATTTGGGGGTCCTTGGTGCCTCCTTGCCTCAGGGGAGGGCCTAGTTTACACATGAGTTTGAGTGACGTGTCTGGGAGAGCAGAGGCTTTTAGACCACGTGGGTTTTAAGTCGCCTCTTTATGACGATTCTAGGTCACGTGGGTGAGTCGCACGTGTGACTCACCCCTGACCCTGAAAAAGATATAAAACCAGGGGTTGGCTGTCTCTTCTTTGGAGCTCTTACCCACAGCCATGGTGGCGAGCCTTTGTTCTGAACTCCCAGGCTGAACCTAGATGTTGGTAACTATGAATCTGTATTTGGTCTGTCTGTCGATGTTTGTAATTTGTTTGTATTTTGCTCTGAAGTTCAGGGTGTTGGTCTTTTCCCCTGAACTAAGTGAATGATATTTGTATGCTGAATTAAAGTAAACTTGTCAACCCCTTAACGTAGCTTTCCTTACTAAAGCAGGTCAAAAGAACCTGGCTTTTGCAATGTGTTGGCAGCTTTCTGGGTGCTGGCTGTGGGTGGATCTTACACCCCCACAGAAGCTGCTAGCTGGATTGTTGAAACATTAGGGTGTCCTACTTCCTGGAAGTCATATTCTTGATGAATCCATACCATCCTAGGAATGGGGAGGGCTCTCCTCTTCAGTGGTTTCTCAGATCCAGCTTCCAGGAAGATTTACCTGATAAAGATGGTCTACTCTGCTTGACTCTATTTGGCCTTTCCTTGTTCTGTCCCTAGAAGAGGGTCACTTAGGGCTCTAAATAGCTGTATACATCCTGAGGAAGCAGCTCAGGTCCTCTTTAATCAACAGGTTTCCTTTTTCCTGGGCTGATTCAGACATTTCCATCCCAGAAAGGGCTTGGGGGATCAGGAGATGGCTGGCGTTAGTCAAACTGTCTTTGCATAACTATGGTGAATTTTTATATACCAGGTGGTATATTCATCTGGAAGAAGAAAGGGGATATTTTAGATAACTTAGTGATAATACTGAGTTCTTGGCTAAAGGAAAAAGAGAGAGAAAGAGGGAGAGATAGATAGATAGATAGATAGATAGAGAGAGAGAGAGAGAGAGAGAGAGAGAGAGAGAGAGAGACTTTAGTTGGCTTCCATGAAAGAAGGGATCAACTCTTGATGAGAGATCTCCAAAGGAACAAAGATTTGACATTACTTCTCCCCCACCCAGCCACCACCATAGGTACTCCTAGGGATGGGGATGTCCTGTATTACTTCAGCCACCTTGCCCCCCAACAAAATAAATGTTTCAATATACCAAGAAGAACAAAAAAGAGAGAGAATTGCATATCAAACTTCTATATACAAATTTTAAAAAGAATATATTAAATTTAACACAGCAGTAACAAAATTGCCTTCCTTGTCTATGTTCATTTATGAAATTCTTTTTGTTCTCTTCTATGTACTTTTGTTTATGTTTTGTTGACACTGTTTTCTTTTTTTCATCACTCTCTCTCAGCTTTACATATCTCTCTCTCTCAGTGCTCTCTCTACCAATTCCCCACCTTGTAACCCCTAGAAGCCCTCCCTTGAAACAAAAAGTAGAGTCAAGAAAATTAACATATTGGCTAAGTCCAAAAATGTATGTCTGGTCCTTCACTTCTTTCTGTGAGTTGGGAAGCATACTACATTATCAGTTTCTAAAGTCTTTTATGATTGACTACTGTACTGATCAGAGTTCTGAAGTCTCTCAAAGTAGTTTTTTTTTTACATTATTGTGATCATTGAGTAAACTGCTCTTGTTCTGTTCACGACATTCATTATCAGTTCACACACAGAAACACATACACACACAGATACACACACACACTCCAGATATTTTATGTATTTGTAATTATCTTGCATGACATTTTCCCCCTGTTTTTTCTTGCTACATTTTATTATATATATTAAGGTTGGTGATTTTGTGGATTTATTTTATATTCTGCTACTTTGATAAAGTTACTTATTGTTTAATTTAATTTTAGTTGTTCTCTGTTTTCTTTAAGTAAACTATATCATCTGCAAAAAGTGATTATTCATTATTTTTTTACTTATGCCTATTGCCTCAATTTCTTTTCCTTGTCTTATTGATGTAGCTAACATTTCTAGAATTATATCAAATAATAGGGATAACAATAGGCATCCTTTTTGTACTTTTGATCTTATTAGAAAGAAGTTCAGCATTTTTGCTTTTCAGATAATTTTAGCTCTTGATCTTATTTTTCTAAATTAAATTTTATTTTATTTTCTAATAAAATCAGCTTTTTTCTTCCTCCCATTCCCCTACTCCTCCAATGAGAAAGCAAAAGAAACAAAAATTTTGTTATAAGCATGTTTAGTTAAGTAAAACAAAATTTCTCACTGGCCATATCTAAAAAAATGTCTCAATCTGCAATCTGAATCTGTCACCTCTCTGTCAGGAGGTAGACAGCATATTTTGTCTTCAGTACTGAGGAAATGTAGTTGCTCACTATGCTGGTCAGTGGTTGGTGATATAGCTATCTATCTATCTATATATATATATGTGTGTGTGTGTGTGTTATATATATGTAGTTTTATATCTATATATGTATGTGCATAAACATAGATATAAAACTTGGGAACATATATATGTATGTACATGTATATTTTGTTTTAATCAGCCAAGATCTGCCTTCTCACTTTCTATCCCAAATCCCTCTCCCACCATACCCATGTAGAACAGAAGAAAAACAAAAGCTATTTACACACAATCAGCCAATCAAAATGACTTTCCACTTTGTGGCCTAAAAAATATTTGTCTCATTCTGTATTCTGAATCCTTCCTTTCTTTATCAGGAGAGGTGTAGGGTGTTACCTCACTAGTCTCTGGAATCCTGGTTGGTCATTATGTCGATGAGGGTTCTGTACAATAGTATTCTATCACATTTATATACTATAACTTGTACATCCATTCCTCAAAGTGTGGGCACCCTGCCAGATTCTCGTTCTTTGTAACCTTCAAAAGAACTATAAATATTTTTGTACATTCTTAGAATCTGGTTTGCTTAGGACTTATCCCTCCCTTTATCCACTCTCTCTCTAATTCCCTCTCCTCCCTTCTCTTTCCCTCCTATTCCTCAGATGAGTAAAATGCATTTCTGTGCCAAGCTCTGTGTGTGTGTGTGTGTGTGTGTGTGTGTGTGTGTGTGTGTGTATTTATCTTTCTTTTGATCAGTTCAGATAAGAGTGAGGTTCAGTTGTTAGCAAGTTCCTGACCTGGGTTTGGGTCTGAGCAATTGTAGGCTGCTGCTGGATTAAGGTCCTATGAGCCAGCAGGAAAGCTTTGTTGGCTCAAAGCAGTAGAATTGTAGGCTACCCTCTGGTCCAGGATTCCTGGATCCTGGTTATTTCTCTGCAGGCTGGGTTAGACTTTGGAAGTGAGACCTTGCTTTACCTCTGATTTCTGAGCCATACCACTGCTGCTGCTGCTGGTTTCTGAATTTCCTCTTCTCTCCATCACTGCCCAGGGGTTCCCTACTCCTGAATGCCATGGCTTGCACAGATCCCTTTCTCATTCCACCCTGGATCTGTGACTTAGGGCTGGTTAAAGAGCAACAAAGCTGCCAGTACCTCTTCCCATCTTAGTGCCCTGATAAAGGTGTGAGGCTGCCCTGGTATTAGTCTGAATCTTCTTATCTGGGAGCACAGTCTTTCCCCAGGTGCTGGAGTGCTCCAAGTGCAGTGTGCTCGTGGCCTGACCACATTTCCAGCATCTGAAGGCCTTCCTTTCTGCGTTCTTAGACAAAGGACTCACTGTGAGTTTTTCTGGATTTCCCCGTCAGGATTTGGTCTGGTGCATTTTCTAGATGTTAGGATAAGTCACTAGAAATGAACTCATTGCATTGCTTCCTTTCACTCTACTATCTTGGCTCTGCCTTCTCTAGCTCTTAGTTTTAGATAGAATATAGCTACAAAACATTTTTACAGAAAAGAGTAAAACAAATAATTTGGTGAAGTATTAATTGATGATAAATGGATTGTGTTAACATTATACAAATTACATTGCTACTTAAAGTACTTAAGTTATTCCTCCATATAACCAGTAGTCTCAAATAATACCCTTTATTACTCATGGATATTTTTTGCCGGAGGTCCAATTAAAGAGGCAAACTCAACCAAAAAAGGTGGGAATTCAGATTTAAGCAGGGAAGGGAAGCCTACTCACTGATCCACAGGAGAGGATGTTGAGCTGGATGCCAAGGGGTCCATGCTGGTACTGAGGCACCCAGATCTTCCTCCCAAGGGCTGGGGAAGATCCCCACTTCTAACACCAGGAAAAAATGTTGACTCTAGACTCAGTATAAAGAACACCAGTGGAGTCAGGAGTAAAAAAAGCAAAAAACAAACAGAAATGCATCTTTAATATGAATAAGAAGAGATGCATGTACTGGCACACTTCAAGTACAGAAGCACAAGACTGCCCATTGGTATAGGATTACAGGGCAGTATTTAAAGACTAAAGCCACAAAAGGGGGAACAAAGGGGCAGTTTTTTGGGGGGGTGGCTCTTGGAATAGATGGAATAGAACAAAGAAGCAGGATGTTGGTGAAGGTCAGCAATCCCAGCATCAGTTTAGTCTGATTTAGGGTGGTCTGGGTTGCTCCAGGCACAAAGTTCAATCAGAGGACAAACCCAGAGACATCTGGGTAAATTCAAGACTGGTCCATGGTGCTTTTTGGTGATTGGTCAGCTCAGGTCTTCCTCAAAAAATGGGAGTTCTGCCAAAACTATAGCAGAATCAAAGTCATTTTCAAAGAAAATATAACAGAACTGAGAAACACCTAGCTTTGCTGCATTCTCTTTTAAAGCTCCTTTTCAAATTAGTTGTGTTGTGCAATGATAGAATACATTTTGCTTTTCCAACAAAATAGAGGCTCTGCAAGAAGCGTCTGTCTGATTGTGCCTAGTTTTTGTGATCTGAGATTTTATTGCCCTCTTGTGGCATGAAGCGCAGTTGATTTGCAGATGTGTAGTTCTCTTGTTTAAAGCCTGTATACTAAGAAGGCAAGAAAGACATTCTAGGGACCATCTATGTGTCTCTCCTACCTTTAGGACACAAACTCACAGTTTGAGAACAAAAACTGAATATCTCTTTGATGGTTATGTATCATAGAATTCAGAGCTAGAAGAGTCCTTAAAAATCACCTGGTTCAATTCCATTTTACAGATGAGATAACAGTGTCAGAGAGATTAACTTTGATTCTAAATTCAGTGTTCCCTTTCTTCCTTCCTTCCTTCCTTTCTTCCTTCCTTCCTTCCTTTCTTTCTTTCTTTCTTTCTTTCTTTCTTTCTTTCTTTCTTTCTTTCATTCTTTCCTTCCTTCCTTCCTTCCTTCCTTCCTTCCTTCCTTCCTTCCTTCCTTCCTTCCTTCCTTTCTTCCTTCCTTCCTTCCTTCCTCTCTCTCTCTCTCCCTCTCTCTCCCTCTCTCTCTCTCTCTTTCTCTCTCTCTTTCTTCTAGGTAAAAGAGGCCATTTTTTTTGGCCTCATCTTACATAGCCTTAATCATAGAGTGGGTGTTGTCTCAGACAAACTGAGACCTGGGAAAGACCTTAGCTTAAAAAGGCCGTCTCCTACTACATCCAATACCATTACCAGTTGTCCTGATCTATATCTTGCTACTGGACCCAGATAGCTCCAGAGGAGAGAGTGAGGATAGTGACTTTGCATAGCCCAGTTCATTTAAATCCAATTCACTTGCAAGTCATGACATCACCTTCCATGATGTCATTGGTCCTCTTCAAGAACAAAGGACAAATAATAGTGTACTTTCTCCTACTTCATGCCACTTTGCATAGAATCTTATTGGTGAAAAATTTCAGTGGCTCCCAGTTGCCTATGTAACACTGGAGCTTTTTGTTAAGGGATATTTACTCAAAGATATATAGTCAAAATATACAACCATACTTCCCCAACAGTGGGAGGCATAAGCTCTCACCCCCTCATAGCATCTCAATCTCTGAGGAGAGGAAGGGGATTAGGTTCACACTTTATGTCAGTTCCCATAAAGCACAATCCCAGTTCTAAGTCCATACCTGCCCTGGGGCTTGGGTTTTAAGGAACTCTGCCTTCTCAGGGGTTCTATGCCTGGGTAGCTTGCTGCACTACCCCACTTGCAAATAAATCCTGGCTACCACACCTCTGGTTCAAATTCCCCAGTCTTGTGAGGATCACTGCTAGCACCTGAAACTGAGGAGTTCAAACAAAACAAAAGAGAAACAAAGACCACCAGACCCATTTCTTGGAGGTGAGGCAGAAGAGAGGTAAGCAGGGAAAGGCAAGTCCCTCTTCTTTCACAGGTTCAGTGCATGGTATCCATGCTAGGGCCAGCAGAAAGTGCATTATTAAAGATCTCAGCCCAAAAAGGTGGTGAGGAGAAGAGGGCCAAGCACAAAGCCTTGAGGAGCACCCATGCATAGGGAATATATGGAACAAGACATGAAAGAAGTCAAGAAAGAGTGGTCATCCATGTGGTAGGGAACCCAGCAGGCTCCTGGGGCTCCATGCAAACTTGGGCATCCTTGAAAGCTAGATTATACTTACAATATAAACTCCTCACTGACGTTCAAAGCCTCTCATAATTTGGCTCCAATCTACATGTTTAGCCTTATTTCTTACTACACCCTTCTCATATTCTAATCTAAGTTCCTACTGATAATCATTTAATATCAATAAGGGCCAGAGCCTAAACTAATAATCAACCAGAAGAGCCTGGACCTAACAGTCTCATTGTTCTCTGAGTTTACTCAGGGAATACCTCTTCCTATGTCAACAAGCCCAGATGGGTCTGACTTAAGAACATTCTTTCCTCTGTTCATGGCCATTAAGGATGAGACCCTTAACCTGAGACACTATCTTGAATAATATGGCCTTTTCTTAATATTTTATGGACATATATTATGTTGTGACATGTTAATGGCAAACTAAACACAGAGATCCGGGGTTGTAATTGCAATTGATACTTTGTCAACTTTCTTATCTTACTGTATTTACAACCTATTCAATTAAGAAAAGTCCTTTTCTTATGTCATGGTTAAACATACATGGGGATCATAAAATTGAGTAACACAGACATGCTGAATTGCGACTGTTCTAAAAATGTATTTAAACCTTCTCATTCTTTTGTTCAGACAGTCAAATTTTGTCTGGCTCCATACATGCTAGCTTTAAGGGAATAAACAAACAATATAGATTTACATATCACCTAGCCGGTTTGCCTCCTTTAACCAAACTTCCAGGTCAACACTACCAAATTGAGCTATGTGCTATGCCTGTACCTTCCATCATGTTGTTCTCCATGTCATCTGCTTGAATGGATTCGTCCCTCTATCAGTGAGCTGAAATTTGGCCCATTCTTCCAAGCTCAACTAGGACACTATCTGCTCCAAATATCTTTCCTTATTCACCTTTTCCCCATGCCACTCCAAATGAATGTCTCCACACTCTCAAATTTCTCATAGCACTTATCATAGCTTTTCCTGCACCCAGCAGGCTACACTGCCTGGCAGAGTTTGGAGGCTTAAAGTGGAAAATGAAAGCAAAAGGAAGAAATGCCTCCCCCTCCCCCAAATTTGGGAGCTGACTTTCTTCCCAAATTCCTCCCTTAATTGGCTTACTTATGATTCTCCAGTGGTTAACACCATCACTTCAGAAGCATGCTTGAGGAGGAAACATTGACTCATAGGTATTCTTCCACTTTCCCCAGATATCCTTGGATACCCAATTCTTAGTTGAATGGCAGGACAAGCTATGTCCAGTTTTAAATTCTTTTATCAAAGTTTATTAAAAGTTATTAACAAATGAAACAATAGGTTACTTATCATAGCTCAAGGCCCCAAAGCTAGAATTTTTTTAAAAAACACCTGAGCTGTTTTAGAGGAATCAGAACTTTGTTTTCTTCTCAGTACCAGTCCTAGTCATTCATTAGCCTGCTCCATTTCAGCCTCCCTTCTTGCAATTAACAACCAACATAAATCATAAAGAAGTTATGGTCAGTCATAATTTCATATCAAAGGGGAAACAACTCTGAAAGCACTATAAGATGCTCCCCATCTCCCACCCCTAATTAGGCACAATTTAAAGAACAGAAAAGTCTTGTAGCAAATTGCTTAACTCTGGAAATGGGGGTGGGAGGGTAGGAGGTGCGGAGAGGTATTAAACACTTTGGTCTTCCAGCCATGCCCCTTATTAGGGATTTGAAGAGATAAGAGGTAGCAAAATTGGAAAGAAGCCACCTCAATACCACAATCTTAGTCTTCATTCAAAACACTGTCTAGAATATCTCTGCCTCTAACTGCTAGAATGCAGCCTCTCATTGGGCTGCCAGTGTTCCTTCATCTTCTCTTCTTGAAAATGAGACCGAGCTCCCATAGCTCTTTGATTAGGGTGAAAGAGGAGAGTATAAAAGCTGACTTGAAGCTTAACATCAAAAAACCCTAAGATTTTGGTAACTATTCCCATTACTTCCTGACAAATAGAGAAGAAATGGAAGCAGTGTCAGATTTTATATTCTTGGGATCAAAGACTACTGCAGATGATAACTCTGGCCAAGAAATTAAAAGACACTTACTCCTTGTAAGGAAAGCTATGGCAAATTTGGATAGCATACTGAAAAACAGAGACCTCGTCTTGCCAACAAAGTCCATATAGTCAAAGCTATGGTTTTTCCAGCAGCAATGTATATGTTGGGCTATAAGGAAAGCTGAGTGCCACAGAACTGACACTTTTGAATTGTGGTGCTAGAGAAGACTTTTGAGAATTCATTGGATAGCAAGGAGATAAATCAGTCAATAGTTAAAGACATTAATTCAAACTATTCACTAGAAGGTCAAATGCTTGAAGCTGAGGCTTAAAGACTTTGGCCAAATAATGAGAAGATGAGACTCATTGCTAAAGAACCTCATGTTGGGAGAGATTGAACGCAAAAGGAAAATGGAACAGCAGAGGCTGAAATGGATAGATAGTATCAGGGAAACAATGAAAATGAACTTAGATTTTGAGAGATAGTGGAAGATGGAGGGGCTTGATCTTCTATGGTCCATGTGGTCATAAAGAATCAGATGCAACCAAATGACAACAATATCCATTTAGGATGTATTGTGGGATAAGTTGTAAGGTGTTGGTCTAAGGCTGAAATTAGCCTGTCAGATTGCTTTCCAGTTTTCCCAGAAAGTTTTTTTTCTTACCAAATAGCAAGTTTTTCCCTAGGTAATTTGTTTTCCAAATACTGTGTTATTGGGATCTACTGTTTCTGAATCTCCCTGTCTGTTCCATTATCCCTTCCTATCCTCTTTCTATTCTTTAACCAATACCAGACGGTTTTTATGAATGCTGCTTTATAATATAGTTCTGAAATCTGGAAGTATAGTCTGGCCATAAGATGCAGCCTGTTCTGTTATACAGTTAATCAAAGGAGGTTACCCCCATAAACGAGGAGAAAAAAGCAGGATGTAGGGTGCCTCCATGTTAGGCAATCTGAGTCTGTGCAAGGCAAGACCCTATATGTAAGTATTTTATATATTTGGAAATTATTTTAAATGCATTTTCTTTTCCTATCTCTTCCTGCTAAGTTTTGTTAACAATATTTAGAAATGCTGATGGTTTCTGTGAATTTATTTTACATGCTACAACTTTCTTGAAGTTGATTTTTTCATTTAATTTTTTAGCTGACTCTGGAGCTCTCTAAGTAGACCATCATTTGATTTTGCTTATGCTTATTTCCTTGATATGAAATACAGAGGTAAAAATAGACATCCTTACTTTATCCCTGATCTTATTGGAAAGGTTGCTAATTTATCCTCCATATATAATGCTGGATCTTGGTTTTAGATTTATTCTATTTACCATGTTAAGGAAAGGTTCACTTATTCCTGTTTTCTAGGTTTTTTTTTTTTAAATAGGAATGGGTATTGTATCAAAAGCTTTTTTGCATCTATTGTTACAAAATATATATATATATATATATATATATATATATGTACATATGTGTTTTTTATTATTGTAATCGGATTTTTGTCTCAAATATAAAGAAGCTGGGGATTAGGTAGAGATAAACATATATGTAAATTGGGTCAGAGAACTAAACCTCTATTTGAATGTTAAGAATTTTTCCAATCAGTGACTGAGCAATTGTGGTTGTACAACTAATTTTTCACTAAGGATACTAGTTTATCCTCATTACATATAATACACACTCTTGGTTTTAGATATATTCTATTTACTAAATTAATGAAAGGTCCATTTGTTCCTATATTTTCTAGGACTTTTCCCCCCCACAGGTAATTTTATTCTCTCCCATAGGTATTGACAATGCTCATTGTTTTTGAAACATTCAGAAAGCACATACCGGAATATTGTCACATTTCTTTATATCACAAGTCAATAATTATTTAACAGGTATAGCTATTAAATGCAGGAAAAAAAATGGCACAAATGTTTATACTATTTCCTCGTAAACAAGGCTTTTGTGAACAGTAATAATGCTTTGACTTAATGTATACCACTACGTCAATGAAGAAAAGCCTTTAAAAATAATTTTTGTTTGTAAATAAATTGGGTTTTAGTAAATGTTTACAGATTTGATAAACAAAAATAACAATATGTACAATCTTAAAAAAGAAAACATCTACATAAAATAAAAAAACCTTTGCACAAATTAATCTACTGAAGTAAAAATTAAAAGGGAAGCAGGTAACTGGGAAAAAATCTTTGCAACAAATTACTCTGATAAAGGTCTCATTTCTAAGATATGTACAGAACTGTTTCAAATTTATGACTTATTGCCATTAAATGGTCAAAGGATATGAAGAAGTGGTTTTTAAACAAAGAAATCTAAGCTATCAAAAATCATTTTTAAAAATGCTCTCTCACTAACAATTAGAGAAATGCAAATTAAAGCAACTTTGATGTTCTATCTCTTACTGATCAGACTGACAATGATGACAAAAGACGAAAAATGTAAAAGTTAGAGGGGCTGTGGGGGAAAAAAGTACACTAGTGTACTCTTGGTGGAGCTATGAATTAGTCTAGTCATTCTGGAAAGCAATCTGGAACTATGTCCAGAAATTTACTAAACTGTGCATACCCTTTTACCCAGCTATACTCCTAGTAGGCCTATGCTCCAAAAAAAATCAAAGGAAGAGGAAAAGGATCTATATTACAAAACATTTATAGCAGCTCTTTTTGTGGTAGCCAAAAATTGGAAACTAAGGAGGTATCCTCCTATGGGAAATGGGCTAAACAAACTGTGGCACATAAATGCAATGGTATTGTGCCATAAGAAATGATGAAATGGACAGTTTTAGAGGAAATTGGCAAGATCTTTATGAACTGATACAGAGTGAAGGGAACATAACTAGAAGAACAATTTATATGATAACATTATAGAGAAAAACAACTTTGAAAGACTTAAAACTCTAATCAATGCAATGATTAAGAACATGTCCAAAAGAATGAAGATGAAAAATTAAACTTGCCTCCTAATAAAGAAGTTGCTGAACTTAATATGTAGAATTAAAATGTAGAAAGAAAAAAAAATACATTTTTGGAAATGGGTAATCTGGGAATTTGTTTTGCCAGGTTACATAGCTGTGTAAAGAGGTCTGTTTTTCAGGATTGAAAATGTTGCTAAATGGAGGGGGGATAAAAATAATAAACTATTAAAAATAAAAATATAAAACAAAACAAAGTGTTAAGAGATGGGAAGAAGTAAGCGTGGGGTTAATAGAGGTAACATGTATTCGTATGTATTCGTACATACATATGTATTCATTTCGTTTTGTATACACGTATACTGTGATAGGATTCTTTGTACTGAGGACCATTTTTACCAGAATTCCAATTGTTGTAATCAATCATAGTACAAAGAGCATTTGTAATTTAATCCTGGAATATCCATAAGAGCATCAAGAGTAGCTGCTGATTCCTGTTTAGATATTTGAACAATTCACATTTTTCCATTTCTTCATTGTTTTCTTATTAGATTGAAGCAGTATTGCTTAGAAGTTCAGATGAATTGATTCGACAAAAAATTAAATGCTTTCACATTGAACTAGTGGTAAAAACTGTTTAATCAGTGCAATATTGGCTTATTTCTTCTTCATTATTCTGGAAATCATGGACAGTCAACTTATTTTCTCTGGCTTTATGTTTGAAGCCATCTATTGCTTTTTCAACATTGCAAAAGTCCTCAGTTCTCTGAAAGAACTTTTCTAGATCTTAAGACTACCATTTCAGCCAATGTTTCCTATGGCTTAATCCTGTCATTGTAGTTTAACTTTGGAACCACCACCAATAATGAGATGAGGGAAAACTTCTGGGTCATGTGACAAACACAATAGAGGACTAAACATTTTCTCTGATTCCTTACAATCTCTGAAACTTCTATAAAATAAAAATTATATGCAAGATGTGTACACTATTATCTACTCCCATAGTCTAACCCTAAGAAGGTAACATACAATAAACTAACAACAGAGGCTAATACCTAACTCCTGATAAGTTCACTCAGTATCCCCGCCCCCACCACCCACCACCCACCACCCACCACCCTCCAGCTGGGTTGTACAAACTGAACTAAGGCTTGTGAGAGCGTAAAACTCTTTCCCCAAAGAGTAGGGTGACATGGAACCAGAGAAGAGATTTCAAAGAAAATGGGAAAAAAATAATCATGAGAAAGACAAAGGGTAGTAATGAACTACGTAATCAGCATCATATGCGGTGAGGATATACTAGAACCTTTCCCAATTAAATATGGAAGTAAAGCAAAGATACCCGCTTTCCCTACTATTATTTTATGTAGTTCTGGAAATGTTAGCAAAAGCAATGGTAAGAGAAAGAAACTAAAGGCACACACATAGGTAAAGAGGACATAAAATTATCCGTATTTGCTGTTGATGGTTTACTTAGAACACCCTAGGGAAGTAGAAAAACATCAGTTGAGAAAATTAATAGTGTAAGAAATGGGTGGGGGGTGGGGTGGGGAGCGGTTTTGTTTCCACAGACTCGAAAGTATCTCTCTTCCTCCCCCTCCCCCTCAGCTTTAGCAGAATGTAAGTCAGGTGACTCTGATCTAACAGAGACCAGGCTTCTGGTCGGATGAAGGTTAGAGGCTTGTATATATGCTTAAAGGAGCCATTTGAGAAGGGCATGACGTAGGCAGTCAGGGGTTTGCATCTGGCCAATGAAGAGCCTGGCGGGAGATTAGATGTGGGGTTCAATAAAAGGACTGGCATCCGTCTGAGTCTTTCTACTTTCTCCTGTACTCTGTTCAGACCGAATAAATGTAAAATATAATTAAAGCATTCCTGGCTTCCCAACGAGTATTGTTTATTCCTAGACAATGTAAGTATATTTCTAACAATAGTTGTTTTTTTTTTTAAGCAAATTTGCAGGCTACAAAACAAATCCTTAAAAATCAACAGCATTTTTATGTAGCAATAAAAAAACTAAGAAGCAATAATAGAGAAATCCCATTGACAGTAACATTGAAAGAAATATCTGCAGATCACTTTACTAAAACACATAAAATACTTATATAAATTCAATTACAAAGTTCTTCTTAAAGAAATAAAAAACAACTTAAATAGCTGGAGGGAATATTTGATGCTCATGGCCAGACCAAGGCCAACATAATAATGCCAACATTATCAAAGTTAATTTAAAATTTTAATGTTATATCAAGCTTTCAAAGAGGTACTTTTTAGAATTCAATAAAATTATAAGATTCACTTGGAAAAACAATAGATATCAAGGGAAAGAAAGAAATGAGGTAGTCACAAAAGGGGAAGAGCACTTCTAGATCTCAAACTCTATTATAAAGCAGCAGTCATTAAAACCATCTGATATTGGTTAAAAAAATAGAGAGATCAACAGAACAGATTAGACATAGGAGACCAGAAACAATGGATCTCAGTAAGTTCAATAAATTGGAAAACATAAATTGCTTAAGAACTCTCTATTGGATTAAAAAAAACTGCTGGGAAAATTGGAAACTTTTCTGGGCTAGTTATTGTCCTTCATTCTTGAAGAGGACCAAAATGACATCGCTGTGCTTGAGTCAAGATTCAGTGTGTCCAACTGTGGCTGATCAGTCCGATATGAGTTTGGCATGCTCTACCACAGGTCGGGTACAAATAGTCCATGTGAACGTTTGGGGTGGATACTCCAAACTTGCGCCTCTTGCTTTTCCTTTGAGCTGTTTCAATTCTACTTTGCTCATAGAGCACAGCGCCTTCTCTGTTGTGGGCATACCCTGCTAAGCAGTCCTGTACCAGTGTCTCCCATGTCACACAATCAATTCCAAATTTCTTGAAAGAGACCTTGAGAGTGTCTTTGTATTGCTTCTTCTGACCACCATGTGAACGCTTGCCCCGTGCAAGTTCTCCATAAAATAGTCTTTTTGGCAAGTGTGCATTTTGCATTGGAACAACATGGCCAGCCCATCAGAGTTGCACTCTCTGAAGCAGAGTTTGAATGCTTGGCAGTTTAGTTTGAGTAAGGACCTCAGGGTCTGGTACCTTATTCTGCCAGGTGATCTTCAGAATCTTCCTAAGACAATTCAAATGGAAGCAATTCAGCTTCCTGGCGTGGTGCCAGTAGACTGTCCAGGTTTTACAAGCATACAGCAATGAAGTCAGCACAAAGGTAGAACTTCAGTTTCGTAATCAGTCTAACACCTCTTCTCTCCCATACTTTCCTTGGGAGGCTCCCAAACACTGAGCTAGCTCTGGCAATGTATGTGTCAACCTCATTATCGATGTGTACATCCCTGGAAAATAAACTACCAAGGTAAGTGAACTTATCCACAGCATTCAGAACTTCTCCATTTGCTGTAACTGATGGTTCCACATATGGACAATGTGGTGGTGGGTGATGGAGCACCTGTGTTTTCTTGGTGTTAATGGTTAGGTCAAAATTAGCACAAGCAGCAGAGAATTGATCCATACTTTGTTGCATCTCAGCTTCAGAGGCTGCATTGAGTGCACAATCATCTGCAAATAGAAAATCATGCACCAACACTCCCTCTACTTTGGTCTTGGCTTGTAGCCTTTTCAAGTTGAAGAATTTACCAACAGTGTGGTAGCTGACCTTGATGCCATGTTCATCCTCATTGAAAGCATTTGACAATGTGGCTGAAAACATTATGCTAAAAAGCATGGAAGCAAGCACACAGCCTTGTTTCACTCCATTGGTGACTGAGAAGGCATGAGAGCATTGCCCATTATCTAGAACCGAGGTAAGCATGCCATCATGACATTGACATACAATGCTGATGAACTTCTCTGGGCAAACAAATTTTGACATAACTTTCCATAAGCCCTCATGACTAACAGTATCAAAGGCCTTGGTCAGATCTACCAATGTTGTATACAGACCTTTGTTCTGCTCCTGGCATTTCTCCTAGAGTTGTCAGGCAGCAAACACCATGTTGACTGTTCCTTGGCCCTTTCTGAAGCCACCCTGGCTCTCAGGTAGATGACCATCTTCCAGGGGAAGGATCAACTTATTAAGGAGGACTCTGGCAACAATCTTGCCAGCAATGAAATTAGTCATAGAATAACACATTACATCGTATTTTTCAATACCTTCTAAATGGATATATGACTTTATTATTAGAGATAATACCATAAAACAGTTAGAAGAGAAGCAGACCATATAACTCACAACTACAGATAAGGAATATACACACACATGTCTATATATATCCATATGCATGTGCATATATACATGTATCTATATATGTATGTATATACACACATTTCCTACAGAGGGAAATTACTTTATTGACAAGCTATTTCTTTAAAAGGAGTTTTAAGACATATTATGTATTTTAGAGGATCATTGTGTATCAAAGCATGTTTTAATTTATTTTCAGAGAGCCCCATAGTCTAACTTATCCTAATTCTCAAATTGACTTACTTGATCATTCCCTTTTCCAAAACTATGAAATTTAACACTTTAAGCTACGTACAAATAAAACAAAGCTTTTCAGCTCAGTCTAAATTTAAACATCTTTCTCTTCAGCTCAGCAGTTTTTTTTGGCTATTCTAGCTGTGCAATTCTTTGCTGCCCTTTCCATGGCTTCATGGTATTTCTCTATAGCACTTTTAAAGGTGAGAAAAGTTCCCTGGAATTTTAGCTTCTCATTTTCAGTGACATCTTTGAGCTGTTGTTTTTCAAGTCTGATTTTTATTGATATAATTAATTGTCACATGTGGGTCTCTCTTCTCTTGAATTTTATTGCAATCCTGGAATGCTAAGCATTTATATTTCTCGACATACTCATGCTTCTCATTTATCCTCACTTGGATTGTGGCAAGTTTCTCTTTTTCTACAATGAGTTTTTCTCTGTCTTAAGTTTCTTTAGTTATGTCTGAGCAATTTCAACTTGGTCCTCCAGGTCTTGGTTCTCTTTTAAGATACTTGTTACCTTTTCCATGCAAGTTCTTACTTTTTTTTTGTTATGATTGTAGCTCCATTTGGCATGAAGGCCAGTTGAGATTCAGTTGAGTCTTGATAGGCTTCATATTTCTCAGTTACTTCAAGCTTTGAAGTTTTGAGTTTCTGCACCTTGTCTTTTGTTTTCTCTTTATCATTCTTTAACTTCTCTGGAGAGTCCACAGTTTTTGTTTTCAAACTCTCCTGTTCTTCTTTCAAAGTAACAAGGTCAAACATTTAGTGGTCTCAGTAAGGTCTGACTTCTGGGAAATTCCTTCTATGTAATGTTACTGTTTTTTTTTTTTTTTGATGAAACCCATTCAGTGTTTGTTGTGGCTCCTTAATGCCATCTGAGGGTTGTTTGAACTCTGCTTGCTGTTCAAGTGGGACAAAGTTAAGTTTCTTTAGTTTCTTTAATGCTTCCTGTTGTGCTACATGTAGTTGCTACATATTGTCTGCAGAGGATTTGTATTGCCATAAATGTTTCATGTATATTTCTCAACATGAGTCTCTGAAGTGAATAAAGTTGATAATGACACTAAAAAAAGGACCACAGATGTGATGTAAAGAATCCAAGTAGACAACTTACATAATGATAAGAAGCTTTCCATTACCTGTAGGTACATGACTTCAACGTTCACTGGTCTCACCAACAAATGGTCCAACAGAACTTTCTCATAGAATTTGTAGGGTTTTCATGAAAATCTTGTGCAAGACTTCAGGATTTGGATTTGGAAAAATATTTTTGGAAGGTTTTGGCCATCATCTGTCACGATTGAATTTTGAATATGAGTCACGATCTCAGCTGGACTAAGTCTGAGAAAAGACAGTGTTTCTATTTTGGGGCTCTCCTCCTAAAGTTTCAAGCTTTCAGCCATGACCATGTGAAGGGCTGGTAGTATCTTTGCCAAGATGGGGTCATGAAGAGTCAGACATGTCTGAAAGCAGCTGAACAGCTTGACTTCTTTCTTTCCAAATACCAGCTCCACAATTAACACACATAACAGCAAGCAAAGAAACCTACTTATGCTAGTCAAAGCAAAAGAGAATTCAGGGAAAGTATACGTAGGAGAATATATGATACATACAAAGTGAAGGGGCTCTCTCATTGGGAGCAAGGTAATGTTTGTGTGTGTGTGTGTGTGTGTGTGTGTGTGTGTGTGTGTGTGAGAGAGAGAGAGAGAGAGAGAGAGAGAGAGGAAGGGAGGAAGAGAGAGAGATCTCACTTAAGGGGAAGTTTCCTGAAGTCTTTAGTGTAACAATCTGGGGATTGGGACATGATAGACTGCCAGTTCCTCTCCTGTCAGCTTCTTCCTAGAAGCAACCAGAAGTGGGGTTGGCATTGTCTATTTTCTCTCTCAAAGTTGCAAACCAGAAGTGCAGAAGTGACCACAAAGCCTACTGAGAAAAGATTGCAGCCAAAAGAGACTGAAGGGACTGAAGCTCTTTTCTCACCTTCTCTCACCACCTCCACTCTCCCTTTGTGTATGCCTGGGACATAGATCTCCACCAATGAGGAGAGAGTCCCATATGAATGGGTTCGGGGACTCAGGTTACACATATGATTTTTGTTGATTTTGTTATTACTATATCCTGATTTTTGTTCCAAATATAAAGAGGTTGGATGTTAACTAGAAATAAACATAAATATAAATTAGAGCAGAAAGACAGAACTATGCCTGAACGTTAGGAATTTCTCCATCTTTTGGCTCTGAATGATTGTGATTGTACTATTAACTTTTCAATGGCTATAAACTCTATAAAACAGCAAAAAAGGGAACTACATGGACCTGGGCACCATTTGTGTCTAAAGGTCTCCTCTTTACATTTCAATATCTCTGTCTTTTAGCCTCTCCACACCTTCAGCTTTTTCTGATCTCTCCAGGGTACTGTTTCCTACATTTTGTTAAAGTAGAAAATAGGATGGGGACAATTCTTTTAAAAAAAATGGGGAAAACCAAATTTGTTTTGGACACCAAGTGATGCAATCATTTTGAAAATGAAAAAAAAACACTCAACTTTCAAGTTCTCCTTTAAGTTCTCCATCAAAAATGGGAAGTTTCTTACAAAGAAGAAAACTGTGAACTTTCTGGCAAATACCCTAATTTCGAAATGTCTGTTCTTTTGGAAAATCCATCAGTTGAATTAGAATCACGGAATCAGAATTTGAGAGTTGAAAGGGACCTCACTGTTTACCTAGTCCTATGATATCCACAAAACCATTCCAGAGCCCTCTGTCTTATTTGACTTCTTCTATAACCCTTGATTACATTAGGGTTTTGAAGGGACCCTTGTATCCCTCCCCGCTCCATTAAAATGTAAACAATTCATCCTTATAAAATCCTTAATGTTTGCTTTCTTGTATTTACCTTTTTATGTATCTCTTGACTTTTGTGCTTGTATTTCAAAGTTTCTGCTCAGCTGTGGTCCTTTCATGAGGAATGTTTGAATATCGATTACGTTGAAGGTTTTTTTTTTCCCTTGTAGAATTCTTTTCAGTACTGCTTGGTAACTTATTCTTGGTTGTAGGTCTATATCTTTTTACTCTTGGAATATCATATTCCTTGCTCTCTGTTCTTATAAGTGGTAGCTGCTAAATCTTACGTGACTCTGACTATATAGTTCTTTGAAACTTGAATTCTTTCTTTCTTAGTGCTTGTACTACTATTTCTTTGATCTAGAGACCCACAGCTAGATGCTGTGACCTAGATGAAGATCCACCAAAAGAAACTGAGTAGGAATAGTCAAATAAATAGAGTTAAGAAGAGAATGAGGAGAAAGGAAGTGGAGACGCCTAATGTAAATGGTCTTCCCAAGGAGTTTAGCCAGAAATGGGGTTAGAGATATGAGATAATAACTAGCAGGGGTGAAAGGATCATGTGAGGGCTTTTTGATGATTGGGGAGACATGAACATGTTTGTAGGCAGTAGGTAAGCATCCACTAGAAATGGGGAGATTAATAATAAGTGAGGGAGTGGGGATGATAGAGGGGGCAATTTGCTAGAGAAGGTGGGATGGATTAGATACTCATAACATGCAGTTCGAAGGTTTTGCCTTGGCAAGGAGAAGAGCTAACTCGTTCGTCATTTGAGACAGGGTTTGTGAAGGAGGGAATAGTAGCAGAAAGCATTTGGGTAATGTGAGATGAGGAGGAGCAAGAGGTGGGAGCTTTAGGCTAATGGTCTCAATTTTTTTTTCAATGAAATATGAGGTGAAGTTCTCAGCTGAGAGGATAGAAGGAGGGGGTGCCATGGTGGGTTTGAGGAAGTATGAAGAGGTTTAGAGTAACTCTTGTGGAGGGTGGGATAGTAGGTTAATTAAGGAGGAGTAAAAGGATTGCTCTGCAATGTCAACTGAGAGCCCAGTTGAGGTCATGTGACATAAATTTATGCTGTACCCAGTCAACATGGTTTTGTCGTTTTCTCTAGCTTCTTTCAGCAGCTTTGCAGGAACAAAAGAAAGGAATGACCCAAGGCTGAGGCTTTGCAGGGCAAGAGTGATGATATAATAAAGGGGCAGGGGACTCGAGAGAAAGCAGCTTAGAGTTGAACTGGCTCATTAAGAGGTCAAGATAGGGAAGAGAGGAAAGTGTAGCCAGTGCAGGGGTACTTGGGAAAGAACTGAGGGGTTGAAGGACTGGAGGTCATGATATAGACAAAGAACAGGGTTTGTGATTGTAAGGTAGAAGTGGAATGATAGTGGATTATGATTAGATAAGGGAATTTCATTTGTGAATGCTGGTGGGATTAAGGATATGACCATTTCTGTGTGTGGCTGAGATAGGTCATGTGAAATGAATAGGTTGAGGTGAGAGTGTTTAAGGAAATATCAGTATGTATGTTGAAGTTCCTTAGTATAAGGTCAGGAGTTGAGGAGGAGAGAAAGACTGTGAAGAAGGAAGGGAAGTTGTTAGACAACACCTACTTGGATTTCAATTGGTTGGTAGATATGGATTGAATGAATCTCAAAGGATGAGAGAGACTTCTGATGCTGAGATGGTGGAGTGAGGCAGGAACTCTCAGGAGTCCTCCCCAAATCCCCTTCAAACAATTTTAAAACTGCCTCAGAACTGATTTAGGAGTGGGGAAGCAGCTTACCAGCTCAGTAGGAAAGGTCTGTCTCACTGGGGTAGGAGGGGAGAGGTCTGAGAGCATCAGCAGCAGTGACAGGTCTTATAGCAGAGGGCCTGCAGCCAGGCTCTGAGCCCCAGCAATCCACCAGTGAGGTCCCACCCCCATGCAAGTCAGCAGCCCTGGAGGCAAACCAGTAGTCTATGCAGCACCATGAGACCCCACATGAGTGGCTCCACCCCCAGCACAGGCCACCAGCGAAGCCTCACCTCCATAGCTGACCAGTCACAAGTCCCCACCTCAGAGCCAGCCAGCAGCAAGATCCTACCCCTGTGGCCAGCCAATAGAGAGGCCGTGCCTCCATAGCAACCCAACAGCAAGACCCCACCCCTGGGGCAAGCAAGCAGCAAAATCTCCCACACCGGGAAGGCCAACAGGGAGGCCCCACCCCCCAGTACAAGCCAGTAGGGAAGCCTCCTCTCCCCTCCATGGCAAGCCAGTAGCTAGGCCATGAATCCCAGTACAAGAAGCTTGGAACAGTGCAGGACCAGGGTTCACCTCTCACATAAAAATACCATCACAAAATAGGTAGGAAAATGAGCAAAAAACAAGAAGAAATTTACTATAGAAAGTTACTTTTTCAAAATGTTCAGACTAAACAATTTATTTTATTAACATTAAAACAACACTGTGTGTCTCATAAGGATGGTGATAGCAACGGGCAATTTATAATGGAATAAAGGAAGTTGAACAAAGTCATCATCTCCTTTGGGTTAATTATTTCTGAAATCGTCCATTTAGTGTACCAGGTAGTTTCGGCCCGTGGAAGGTATGGACTATTTTCCTCGACAAGGCTTTCTTCTCTCTTCCTGTGACTAAGAGTAGTTTGGAGCAGCTTGCTTTCATAGAGGAAGAAATCCAGTGTACCTTCACCATGCCTCCTCAAGGCTATCTGGACCCCTCCCCTTATTGCAGCATTTTGAGAGAGGCATTGATGTGCACCATTACATTGATACCATAATATATAAGTTTCATGTGAAGGACAATAAGTGGGAAATAATCCCCCAAGGAATTCCAAGGTCCAGCCCACTCTGCAAGTTGGAGAATGCAGTACATGGGAAGAGCCCAGATGATTCTTGACATAGTCTGGAATCGGCTACTGACACTTCTCCATATTCTAAGAAAGGAAGCCCTGAAGTTTATTGGACTCTTAGCAGTCATCAATCAGGCAACAAGGGGTGCCCTGGAGAATGGGGGTCCTCGTGAGTCCTCCTAAGAGGCTGAGCTGCATGCCATCTGGCTAGGATGTGAGAAAGCCTTGAGGGCAAGATCATTTAACATTTTCTTCTATGATGATTCCTGGGCACAGCCGTGGTCTGAGGCCTAAAGAGAAGGCAGGATAGGACAATCAAAGTCTTTCTGCGACTGCAACTAACAGAGGAATTCTGGCAGCGCTTTTCACAACACACAGTTATTTGTGGGCATGTCGGGGGCCATCAAGGACCTCATATATGCCTTCTGCTGAACTAAACCGTTGGGTTGAAGCTGTTATGAGAATGACTAAGATTGGGGAGGGAGTCCATTATCAATTCTGCCATAGGAATTGTGATGCCACGCTACACTGGGCATGGGACGATATAATGCAACCAACTAAGTATAATAATAGCTAACGTTTCTATAGTACTTAGTGTGTGCCAGGGTCTATGTCAAGTGCTTTACGATTATTATTTTATTTGATCCCTGCCTGATGGTGCTCCTTATGGCTACCTAACCCATATGGCACTCGACCTGTTTCCAACTAACAGGTTGGCATCTCAGGAAAAAAATTGATCCCTGCTTATCAGTAGCTTAATCATCTGACCACCAGGGTGAGTGGTCATGGCTCTCAAAAGCCATGTCTTTAATGACTCCAAACCACCCTAAGAAGGGGAAGGGCTCCTTGGTCTAACCTCCAGGAAGACTTACCTGGTTAGGGATGAAGTGCTTATGGACAGAACTCTGGTACTGGTGTTGTTTGGGAGTGGCCTTGCTTTCTAATATCATGGGCAAGGTGAAATTGTTGAGTAGCTATGGTTAGTGTCTATTTGCCTGGAAAAAAGAGAATCCTCTAGCTGATTGGGTGATTAAAATGATGGAGAATCCTTGTTGAGCATCCATCACAAAAGGGGGCAACCCCTCAGCAAAAGCCTCTAAAGGGGCAGGCATGTGGTATTATTCCCCCAGTGGGGCTGTTTTGATCGGTGGGCTGGATAATACTGAGGGCTAGTATCAACACTGGCACCAGAACGGGTTGCGTGTAAAAGATGCAATGACTTTTTGGTTACTTTACTACAGATGACCCTGCTCTGTGATGAACATTAAAGCTGTGATGTTTGTGGTGCTACTACTGCGCATTGTTATCACCTTACACCAGGAGACCCATTATGAATTTCAAAGATTTGGCATCCCCCACCATGTGGACCACATCATTGAGATCTGAGATTTGGTCTTTCCAAAGTGAGAAGACGGAATCTAGGAGTTTTATTTTTCCAGATTTTATTGCTCTTTTGGGGGACTATTAAAATATATTTTTTTCTTTTTCTGTCATTTTTTTCCCCTCTCTTCTTTTCTTCTACTATTGCCTAAGCTAGAATACTTGAATCCCTGAGATTAGTATTGTCTAGCAATGATCTCAAAGCCATTTAAATGGTAGAAGATTATTTAGAAGAGTTTTAGGACCTTGCTATCAAGAGGTGTTGTGTAATGGGATAAATATCTACCAGGGTATCCTTCTTCCCTGTCCCCTACCTTGCTAGCCCACATTGGTTAGGTTAGTTCTTTCCCTAAAAGGCAAGAAAGTTGTCTCTAGCACTTGATTGGTCCAGGAAGTTAAGGATCAAGCTGGGTCACCTTTGACAGAGCTTCCTTGTGGCCTTGGGCCATGCTGATGTGGCTTCCTCATCATCTGTCATCTCAAACTCAACATGTCTGAAAGACAGCTCCCAGGCTTATAACCTCAGGGTCATCATTCTCCTCTCTTCTTGTACACTTAGCTCATATATCTAATCTCTACCATATCTATCCAATATATTGAAAAGCCTTGTCATTTCTACCTTTACAACATCTTTTGCATACATTGTCTTCTCTTCACCAACATGGTAACCACCCTGATGCAGACCCTCATCACCTCATGTCTATCACAATATTCTTCTGGTTGGTTTCTCTGCTTCAAGTCTCTCCCCATTGCCATCCATTCTCCAGTTGGCTGCTGAAGAGATTTTCCTAAAGCATAGATCTCACCATGTCACTTGATAAACTCCAGTAGCTCAGTGTCACTTCCGGGATCAAATATAAAATGCTCTGTGTCATTGAAAGTCCTTTGTAGTCTAGTTCTTTTGTCTCTCTCCAGTCTTTCTTAGCTTTAACTCTCTGCTATAAACTCTATGATGCAGCTATACTGGCCTACTTGATCATCCTAAACAATACTCCATTCATTTTCCAACTCTACCTTTTCAGTGGCTGTCTGTCATGCCTGGAAGGCTTTCTCTCCTCCCCTCTGCCTTTGGCTTCCTTGACCCCATTTATAATTCACCTCAAATCCTAACCTTCTGCAAGGCCCTTTTCCTGTTCTCCTTATACTCACCTCTAAACTGTCCCCCCCCACCCCGCCCAAGACATACACACATCTCTATTAATGCCTTCCCCCTGAAATTAACTGTATCTATCTTGCGTGTGTGTGTGTGTGTGTGTGTGTGTGTTTATCTATTGTAGTTTCATGGTGTGTTGTCTCAAAGACTTCAGAATCAGACCACATCTAATCCAAGTACAGACATTTACTGAGGACTGACACCCCTCAGAAGCAGGCTAGGTTCTAAAAGAAACCAGCAACTTCAGAGAAAGCAAGATGGACTTTTATAGGGTAAAGATGCAATTACATAACAGAAATTATGAATATTAAAGAGGCAGGAGGGATTTGTTAAGGGATTAGGTAATGGGGAGGGGTCCCTTCTATAGTCTGGTAGTCAAACATCCTGAATGTGCTGCTCTCCCATTGGCTAGCTATTGGGGTCCTGTCTGGTCAAGATGGATAGTTAGGTATTATGGTCCTGTCTTGGGCTAAGTGGGTGGTGTAATTGTGGTTGAGTGTAAGATCACACCTTGGATCTGAGGGCAGTGGCTAGCTAAGGGCAGTGGCTATATTGAGTGTGGAGGCCTGTGGTGTGGTTAAAGTCAGATTGTGTGGTCAAATCTGGACATACCTGCTGTTCAGTGAGGCCCATAAGGAAGTTAGAATATTGGGGTTGGGGGCAGCTTTATTGGGATTCTATCATATCCATATATCTGTATCTATACACATATTAGACACAATAAATGCTTGTTGACTGAATGACTAACCTAAGAGCATAAAAATACCCACTTAGATGGAGTCGAGGCCTTCCAGACTCTCAGATGTCTAAAGGGGAGTCACCACACCCTGCCCTGAAGACCAGATACATTTACACATTAAAAGGACAGGCTGCGAAGACCTGAGCTGTATATGTTGCTTTATGTTAACTGTCGAATGACCTACCAGTGTCTCTTTCATTCCAATATTGAACTTAAATTACCAAGGTACCAATCTGAGTCAGGCTTAACTCATGACACAAACCAAGTAACCTTTATAATGCTACCTATGTTAGGCCACGAGGACAGCTAGGTGGTACAGTGGACAGAACACTGGGCCTAGAGTCAGAAATTTTTTTTTTAAAGTAGACAATAACATATTTATTCAATATCTTGGTTGACCAGCAAAACAGTACAGGTAAATGCTAATAATCGGCATCTGCCTTATGCTATAATGTAGTGGAATATTCACATTTCTTTATGGCTTAATTAGGTAAGAGAGCTCTATTCCAAGGCACTGTACTCATTACTGGAAGGATATTGTGGTGAAATAGATATGCTACAGTAGCCCTGTTAATATTTTACCTATAGCTGGCTCTAATGGGTAATAATGTATCCTACATGCCATATACCAAGATAAATTTACCTAACCTAACTGCCATAACATTAAGCTATTTCTCTAATAAGTTCTACTTTTTATAAAGAAAAAATGCTTTTACATTGATATCAAGCTGAAAATTCAAGTGCTAGATGACACTGTTTTCACTGATGAAATTATACAAGTTAACAAAAAGAAATCAAATGATTTCATCATGAAAATTTTATAAGAATCCAAAAATGTAGCAGGAAATTGATCTTGTGTATCGAGAGATACAGAGACACATTTGAGTAATGAATATTTCCACTTGATAAATGGCTAACATTGAGTGACAGCTAACGTTTATATAGCACTTTAAGACTTGCAAAGCACATTCTATATATCATCTCATTCAATCCTTAGGAAAACCTTTTTAAGATAGGTGCTATTAGTATCCTCTTTTACAGTAGGGAAACTGAGGCTGAGGGGTTATGTGGTCGGCCCAGGGACACACAACTAACAAGTTATCTGAGGCAAGATGTTAAATTATTAAATTCCCCGGACCCATACACCTGAAATATATTTAGGTCATTCCTACATGACAACAGAGTTGGCTACAACGGATCAAATCAACATTTTTTACAATAAGAAAGTTGTTGTTTAGTTGTTTTTCAGTCCAGTGTGCCTCTTCATGACCCTATCTTGGGGTTTTCTTGGCAAAGATACTGGAGGAGTTTGCCATTTCCTTTTCCAGCTCATTTCACAGATGAGGAAACTGAGCCAAACAGGGCTAAGTAACTCAGGAATATGAGTCTCCCTGACTCCAGGGCTGGCACTCTACTCACTGAGCCACCTAGCTATCCCTAGGAGTCAGGAATACTTGAATTCAAATCTAGCTTAAGACACTGTCACTCTGGGCAAGTGACTCAACCTTTGTTTGTCTCAATTTCCTTCCTCCTCTGCAAAGTGGAGATAATAATAGTACTGATTTCCCAAGGTAGTTGTGAGCATCAAATGAGATTAATATTTGTAAAGCATTTAGCACAATGCCTGGCATGTAGTAGGCACTGTGTAAGTTTTAGCTATTATTTATTTATGATCATTTTGTGCCAATATGTTTCCTGGGTTTAGATGGCTGATAGTCTCCTCATCCATTTGGCACTGTGAGCCCCACGATGGAAATGATTTCCTGATTTAATCAAAGAGAGAAGGAGGACAAAGACATTATCTTCTGTAGGAGGGAGTGGCCATATAATGACTCATGGCATCTGGTGGTGCAAGAGCTGTGGGGAATCGCACCACTGGGGTAAGTTTAGGTGCCCTGCTGAATCTGAGGGGGAGGGGTAGCGGGTACAGAAGAAGTGAGGGGAGCTCAAGTCAAGACAATTTCCTTTGACATATGAGTTTGAGTCTTCTAGTCTCAGAAATAATTCAAACAGCCAGCCTTCCTTTCTTTTCTAAGGAGAGAGGCTTTCCTGCTTTACTTGTTTGTGCTTTGTCATGTAGAACAAGTATAAGATATCCTAAATGTTTGTTTGCAGCCTGCTTTTATTTACCTTTTTCCTTTTGGTATGATTAGCAATGAGAAAATGATAATTTCTCTCCCCGCCCCCGCGCCAGCCCCAAGAAATAGGGAAAGAAGGATGGATAGTTTTTAGGGATAGTTAGGTGGCACAGTAGGTGAGGAAGTGGACTTGGATTTTAGGAAGACCCGAGTTCAAGTCCCACCTGAGACACTCGCAGGCTGGGTGATCTTGGGCAAATCTCTGCATCTCTCTAAACCAGTCTCAGTTTTCCTTGCTGTAAAATGGTGATAATATCAACCTTCTCAGGGTTGTTTTGAGGATCAGATGAGATGTACAGTGCTTTGCAAATCTTAAAGTGCCATATAGCACATATTATTATTTACATAACCTTGGTTTAAGTCTGTGAGATTAAGCGTATGCAATGGGGCCCAGATTTGTAGCGATTCTGCGCTGATGATATAGCTCGTGCTTATTTCTCTAGTTAAAGAGCAGAACTCTTGAACTATAAGCCAGGGTTTTAACTTCCAGCCTCTCTCTCCTGAATGGCTCCCATTGCTCTCCTATACCTTCATGTTGCAAACAAAAGACATAAGGAAGGCAAGTTAAAGACACGATCAATCACAGGTGTTCATAAAGTTAATATTTTAAAAGCTGGCAAATTTCTAATAAAATTTAAAAACACACGTACATACATAAGTAGAAGGAAGGCAGGGGTACGTAGGGACTACCCTTTCTTCTGACCAGTTTTTCCCTCACCACTTCTGCTACTGGAGTGAGCAATTGCCAACCCCTCCCCCTTCGCTGCATTCCCTCTCATTGCCCCCAGTCACACCCACCTCTGCTTATTCACCCAGAGATTACCTCTCAGAGCTCTGAAAAAGGGAACTACTGGTGTTCCCATCCCTGCTACCACAATTGTGTTGCTGTCACTATCTGCCTTTCTCTCCTCCCTCCTCTCCCTGCCCATGATCCATCAGAACTTCCTCCCCCTTCAGGGCTGATGTCAATTCCTCCCAATCCCAGAGGACTTTGTGGCCAACCTAGCCCTTGACCTGAGTGCTGTGGAGCACTTAGAGCTTGGTCAGATAACAAAGATGCCAAGTTCATCCACTGCATTTTGAACTTTGCCTATTGTCTTGACTTTTGTCCTGCCACTAGACTTTGATGATTCTGGAAGGGAGAGTGAGACAGACAACTGTGTGCGACTCATTTTCACTTAAATCCAATTCATGAGCAAGCTAAGACATTACCTATGACGATCTCCTCTTCAAAAATGAAGGATGAACAACACAACTGCATTAGCAATTTTCCAAACTTTCAAAAGATATAATTGTAATGGTGGAAAGACCACATCTTGCTCTCATGAGGTCAATGGTTTATAAAAAAGAAAACAGAAGATGTAGGCAAAAAGAGACTATTAATGAATGAATGAAAAAGCATTTGATAAGTACTTGCAAAACATTGTGTATATATAATATATAAATATAAAATATAAAAACAAGACAGTCCTTACTTTTAAGGAGCTTACATTCTAATGATATTAAGAATGAATAATAATTTTAAGAAATCAGCTTCTCCTACCTTTTAAGGACTGAGGTAAGCTATAAGCTGCTTAGAAATAATAGATTCTATAAGTGTTGGTCTTGGAGATAGGGTAATCTACATTTTAGCCTTATGGAAGAATTTTATCATTGCCTAGGCTAAAACAAGGACTGTCTATTATGCTAGACTAGTAGCAAAGACAGAGGAGGAAATGTTTATAAATACTAGGACGAATTGAGAAGTATGTGTCTCTTTATTTTGGATCAAATGAAGGATAGTTTCCAAGATGCAGTTACTCATGTCAAAAGAGGAAAGATAAGGAGTCCCCCTCTCTCTTTACTTGGGCGTAGTCTTCTCTCTGCATTCCAATCCAGCTGCTTAGATTAAGGAAAGAGGGAGTGAGAAAAGATTCTCTCTCTCTCTCTCTCTCTCTCTCTCTCTCTCTCTCTCTCTCCCTCCCTTCCTCCTACCCCCCTCCCTCCCCTCTTTTTCTCTCTGACTCTTTCTGATTCTCTTTCTCTGTCTCTGCTATTTGCAGAAGCTTTTTTGGTAAACTAAATAGAGACTAAATTCATGATTCAATTAAGTCAAGCACGGTCTTTTAAAATAGAGGTTACAAATTGTGACAGGGATATTTTTGACTGTTTTATGTGCTGGGCGTCACAGTGATGTTTTATCAATGCACTTCCTGGCCCTACATTAAAGTAGAGATTTTGTGGAATTTGTGTACAAATTCACCCAGGCCCTCTGCTCCAACTCTCTTTACCAGAAAATGAGGAGTGTTTATTGTCTCACTGCTTTAAATTGTAATTTATGATTAAGAGCTCTGACTCATGCCTAGGACAGCTTTCTGCTAAAATAACCCCATCCATCCAGACCCAGACCACTACCAGAGGATTGGGTTGACTCTTAATGTTCTCTATGCCAAATCTCACAGATATTGTAACTTGCATGCCCCATTGCATTGAGTTAACTTGATATTGACAAAAGAACAAAAGACCTTGAGCGTCTGTAAGAGTTCTGTGAGAACAAACCACTTTTTCAGTACCGTGAAAGAAAAAAAAAGAAATCTCAGTTTATGCAAGAATGTGTGTGGGAACAAGAAAGCTTGTATTAATTTTTAACCTGAGAAATATAGACAAAATTAATTAGAAAGTTGGTTTTTGCATTTTTAAGGCTTTAGATCTAGATCTTGCAAATTTATATATTTAAATGTGAGCTTATCAGAAGAACCCACAGTTCCTCCTCCCCCTGACAAATGGGAGGATGGCAGTTTATTAAGAGTGTGGCTTGAAAGTCATGTATTTCACAGACATTACTATTGGTTAACTTTACAACTAAGGTTTAGGAGATGGGTTTTTTCAATGGCTATAAGACATTGATATAAGGACTTCCATTTCTGAGCCTGGGATCTGTATTCTAGTCCATCAAAGAGAGAGGCTGCCCTGGAGCCTTCTGGGGAAAATACTTCACTAGGCATCCAAGAGAATCAGTATTACTATTATATAATAGGACCTAAACAACAACTTTGGAACAACAGATACCAGTTTAAAAGACTCTTTCTCCACTAATTCATTGGTGGTAGAGCAAGGAATTGGTACAACCACTCCAGAAAAGCAATTTGTAATTATGCAAATAAAGTGACCAATGACCCTGTGACTCAGAGATTCCTCTCTAGGCACACATCCCAAGGAAGTCACTTATTAAAAGAAAGTTTCCACATATGCCAAAATATTTATATAAACAATTTTTGTGATAAGTTAAATAAATGGAAACAAATTAGATACTCATCAGTTGGGAAGAGCTGAACAAATTTTGCTACATATATATAATGGAATATTATTGTGCATGATAATTGAATATTGAAATAAATAATATAATAAAATAAATAATTGAAAAATTGAGTATGATAGTGAATACAGAGAAACTTGAAAAGACTTTTCTGAAATGATGCAAAGTGAAGTAAGCAGAATGAAGAAAACAATATAATGACTATGACAATATAAATAGAAAGAATTGCAATCACAAAATGGACCATATTGAATATTGTAAAATTATAAAAAAACAAGCTTGGACCATTCATCTCTCCTTGTGCCCCCCCAAAAGAAAAAGAAATGAGAAGAAACCTCTTTCTGCTCCTTTGTACAGGTACGAAACATTATATAATATCAGATTTATTTTCAGCACGTTGATCAGTATTGCAGACATGTTTTCCTCTTTGTCTTTTTCTTTAAAAATTTTTGTTATACGGGATGACTCTCTGTGGTGATAGAGGGGAGTGTTACAATGTGATATTTAGGGAATATAAAAATAAAACAACACAGACATTTTTATTTATATTCCTATAATTGCTACTAGTTTTTTTTTATTCCTAATGTCAACTATTAGTATTGGACCTCAGGTGGGTGTGATAGCTTTCTTCCTTCCAAACTTTCCAAGAGATAATCACTCAATTTCAAAGTTTTGGTTAGATATTTTGGTCAAATCAATTTGAGATCTTGTTTAGTTAGACAAAATATGATAATGGCAAGAGCTACTATCAATCCTGACTATGAAGGTAGATCTATTGCTGCATAACCAGTGAGGGAAAGAAAAAACTTCACATGGAAATCTAGGGATCATTTGGGCCAATTGTCAGTATTGTCTAGCCCATGTGTTAAAGTTAAGGGATGGGATGAATAAGAGGCTCAGGCTTGGGAAATAAAGGATTAGAGAGGATGGGAAGGAAAGATAATCATGGAAGGAACCGAGCAATTGTGACACCCAGAAATTCATTGGAAAAAAAGATTGAAGAAAGGAGCCAGTAGTAAAATTCATAGCCTAATGTATATTCACAAATGTCCAAGGTTTAGGCAAAAAAAAAAAAAAAAGAGAGAGATTGAGAGAGAGAGAGAGAGAGAGAGAGAGAGAGAGAAACTAGAGGTCCTAATAGAGTGGGATAAATTGATTAGACTATGGTTCTGGGTAGGTAAATGAAATACCATGTTCAAATGAAACAGAATAGTTAAGATGGATTGGGGTAACACAGAGTAGGGAATAATGACAGATGGTATTTGGGTACAAGTCAAAGGCATAAGTAACAGAAGTGATTTTGTATTGAGGTATGCAGAGCACCTGGAAAGAAAGAGGAGAGAGATGAGGAGCTGGGAAGTAGATCACAAACAAGTCTGGCACAGAGATGTGATAGAACAGTGACCAGTTATCCAGACTTCTGCTGGAGCCCTCTCTTTGTCAATCATGTAGCAACTAATAACTTCTTCCCTTGCCTAAGTGATATGATAATTCATCCTTCAAATAGTGGAGGAACCAACAAGAGGAAATTTTAGTTTATATTTGATTTTCACTCAACAGGAAGTGGTTTCTGGGGTGGAAATGATGGTAATCTTGGTGAGGCAGTGAGCACTCAATCCTACAGTTTGTGATAGAGTAGGAGAAGAAATCTAGGCATAGTCTGACATGAACTCTAGATTTGGGGAAAGCAGATATCAAAGGACTCAGAGGAAAGATAGATCCCACGGAATAAAATGTTTCAAAGGAAGTAGGCCCAGGAGGGATGGGAAATATTAAAGAATGAAGTTCTCAAGACACAAAGAAAAACAGCTTCAATGAGGAGGGAAAAATGGGATTTGTCTGGAGACCAGTGTGGATTCACAAGAAATGCACAAACCAACATAGATTTAAATATATGTGTATGTGTGTATATGTGTGTATGTATATATATGCATATACATACACACACATCAGAATATGGAAGCAAGGCCAGGTCACAGAGGATGAATATGAGTGTGGCATGGTCCTAAAAACTGATCAATCAAGCAATAAACATTTATTAAGTGCCTATTATGAGCCAGGCACTGTGCTAAGTGCTGGGGATACAAAAAAGAGGCAAAGGACGGTTCTTGCCTTTAAGGAGCTACGATGTAATGGGGGAGACAACATGCAAACAAATACATACAAAGCAAGCTATATGTAAGATAAATAGGAAATAACAGAGGGAAGACACTGGAATGAAGAGGGATTGAGGAAGGCTTCCTGTAGAAGGCAGGGATTTTAGTTGAGATTTAAAGGAAGCCATGGAGGTCAGTAGTCTCAGTAGTCAGAGAAGAGGAGAGGGACAGTTCCAGACCTGGGCGACAGCCAGAGAAAATGCCTGGAATGGAGAGATGTTCTTGTTCATGAAACAGCTGGAGAGGACAGTGTTACTGGGTTGAAGAGTACTATTAAGGAGTGAACTTGTCTTTTTGAGTTGCCATATTTTCCAGAAACACTGGACCCAGAGTACACAGGAAGCCCTGAATGTGTCAAGGATGAAGCCCTCCCCCCCCACCCTGAGCTGACATGATGTGTTGTTTGCATCCCAAGCTGAACTCCCTGTGTGTCCTTGGGAGTCAAGACAGGTGCAAGTCAGTCTGCACTAGGCTGAGAAACTGCTTGTGTAGCTGAGACCCTTGTAGATAAGCAGACCATTAAATCTTCATGGTCTAGCAGTTCCCAAGGGAAAAGAATGTATCTTTTGCTATTACCTTGCTCCTCCCCTTCAGGAGGGGTTTTGTCCTTTTCCCGGCTTTGCTGTGCCTTTCCTCCTCCTGTGCCATACCCCTTTAGGTTGAGATTTGTGTTTTATCCTCTTTCCTTTATTGTACTATTATAAATATGCAAAGTTCTGTATGGATAGTGAACTCTTTGGGTTCCATATGCATGTTCATTCCTCTTGTAATAAACCTAGTTTTCACCTAAGATTTGTGAACTTGTGGTTGCCTATTGACAGTACCTAGTGGAGCATAAGGTGTAAGAACACTGGAAAGAAGGGACTAAGTTATAAAGGGCTTTGAATGCCAAATAGAACATTCTGTATTTCATCCTGGAGGCAATAGGGAGCCACTGGAGTTTATTGAATATTGGGTGACATGATCAGACTTGCGCTTTAGGAAAATCACTTCATAGGCCAAATAGAGTATGGATTGGCATGGGAAGATTTGGGGCAGGCAGATCTGCCAGCAGGCTATCACAGTAATCCAGGTGTGAGATGATGAGGGCTTGCACTAGGGTGGTGGCAGTGTCAGAGGATAGAGGGAGTGTTGAAGAGATGTTGCAAAGGTGAAATGACAGGTTAACGTGACAGCAGCTTGGATGTGGTGGTGAGGTAAGAGATAATGAGGAGTCCAGGTTGACTCTTATATTGAAAGCCTGAGGGACTGGGAGGAAGATGTTGCCCTCTACAGTGATAGAGAAGATAGGAGGTGGAGAGGGTTTGGGGGAAAGATAATGAATTTCATTTTGGACATACTGAGTTTAAGATGTCTATTGGACATCCAATTTGAGATGTCTGAAAGGCAATTAGAGGTAGCAGAAAATGGAGATTCGCAGGTGGATTCATCAGCATAGAGACCTAACACAGTCCCTGATTGCTGATGAGCTCATCAAGTGAAGTAGTGTAGAAGGAGAAAAGAAGAGGCCCCAGAACTGAACCCTGAGGGATACCTGTGATTAGAGGACATGACCTGGAAGAGGATCCAGCAAAGGATACCGAGGAGTGGTGTCAGATAGGTAGGAGAACCAGGAGAGAGCGGTGTCCAGAAAACCTAGGGAGAAGAAAGTGTCAAGGAGGAGAGGGTTATCAACAGTGTCAAAGGCTGCAGAAAGGTCAAGAATGAAGATTGAGGCAAGGCCATCGGATTTGTCAGTTAAAAGATCGTTGGTGACTTTGGAGAGAGCAGTTTCAGTAAGGAAGGTTAAAGTTCAGAATGGTCTAAGGCTTCTGGAGAAAGCTAATGACAACAAAAAAGATTCTTTTTCAGCTATATTGGAATAAAAGGGGATCAAAGGAGCTAGATAGGATGTGGGCAAGTGACAACCCCAAGGCAGAGCTGCTCAGGGCTTCTCTGTTTCTTTTTTATCTGCAAGGCACAGGCTACACTGAGAATAACAGGAACTGACTCCCAAGGTAAATAAAGAGACAGCAAGACAGCACTTACTTGTCCTTGGTGAATTCAGGTCTCTGACTTGGATGGCCTACATCTTTGGATCCTGTAAGAACAGGCAGCTGTGATTGCTGATCCATTGTATGTAATATTTGAAAGATCATGGAAAATAGGAGAGATAACACAAGATTGGAGAAGGATAAATTTCAAAAAAGGGAAGAGAATGAGTTTGCAAATTATAAGCCAATGAGCTTGACCTATTCATGTGAAAAATTTAAAACATAATTGATGATTCTGAGGTGGAAAAGATTCTCCCATTCTTCCCTCTTCTATCTTTCCCTCTCCCCACCTCTGGCCAAGAAAGGAAAGACATCGTGGAGTTGATAGCATTAAGTTATGGTTGCTATTTTCTGGTCTCATGAAGTCCCTGTCTTGGACTTCTTGGGCACTTGGAGGGGCCCCAGGGGTTCACTGACCATCAAGATAATAGGGATGGTCATGGAGAAAGCCAATCTATCCCCAAGTTCCTAATCTCTGAGGGAAAATCACCTACTGTGTTTGTAGTAAAACAAGTGGTTGAAAGGTGTGAGATAGGGAACAAATATGTGAGCTTAGGCTGGAAAGGAATGTTCAATTCCCTTAAAAAAAACAAACCAACAAGCCAATAAAGACAGATTATTGAGGGCATTGAATGCCAGGCTAAGGAGTCTGGATTTTTATTTGGCAAGTAATGGCTAGCCACTGAAGATTTCTGATCAAGGAAGTAATGGGACAAAAGCTGTGCATTTGGAACATGACTCTGGGAATATGGGTGGATGAGAGAGAGAGAGAGAGAGAGAGAGAGAGAGAGAGAGAGAGAGAGAGGACATTTCTCTGTTAGTAACTGAGTTACTGTGATAACCCAAGTGAAATGTGAAAGGGCCTGAACTAGGGTGTTGGCAATAGGAATGGAAAACCGTGCATGGCTAGCGCTGGCAGTATCTTCAAACATTGCCAACAAGCCTCACACTTTCCTGTTCTGTGCATTTCTTTATGCTTTTTCTTCCTTCCTTCTCTTCACCCACTGAATTCCTACTTAGACTTTGCAGCCCATTTCAAATGTCACCTCTTCCAGGAAACCTTCTCATCCTGGCTGGTCTTTCCTTACCACTAATAACCAACCTACTTGGTTACCACGTACCATATACCATATACCACATATCATATATAGCTGTCCAACACACTGATCATACTATGCTGAGTATTATCATTAACTGTGTCTTGTCTTTCAATAGAATGTGAGAGACAGGAGCATAGGGATTATGTATCTTCTCTAGCATTATCCTGTGCGGGCGTCAAGGAGGCTTAATAACATTTATTGAATTGAAAATACTTACAACAAATAAAGTCATTATGAGTGAATGTGAACTGACCGCCCACTCAGTGAAGGTTTGACATGTCACAATCTACAGTATCTTAAAGGTGTCAGATGCTTCTTGTTTCCCTGGGCATCTTACCTCTTATTTTCCCCATTCTGGTTATTTTGAGCTCACACTTGTTCCCGAAACCCTGCTGTTGTTGCTGTCCCGGAGGGGCTCCCTTTCTCTCTTCTGTTGCCCCATTCCTGCTAAAATCCCTTGTGCCAAGATGGAGGCAAAGCCTGATTTTCTGCCTCTGCCCACACCTCAGTTTTCAGGTTAGCACTTTTTTGCTCAAGTTGTTCCGTATGGGTGAAGTGTTCTCCCTTCACAGCTTTTAAAGCCCAAATCAAAGGATTCCTGCTATAAGAAGCTTACCCCTTACTGGTAGTAACCTTTCTCTTGGTACCTCACAGAAGTCTATCGCAGTGACCCTGTTTTGCGGACATTAGTAGGTAGAGAACAATCCCCGCAAAAAACACAGTGTTCCGCAGAACATGATTCCTTAGGTGCTGTGAAGGGAACATCTTAATCTGGCAGTTAGACTTTCCCTGCTTCTTAAAAACATAAACTCTCACAGAAGTCTGGTTGCTTTACTACAGAATTCGGGGTATCAGAAAGCTTATAAGTTTGCAGGTTCTAGTGTTAACGCCTCCATATCCTTTGAATACTTTAGGTTGATGTTGTCAGTCTTTGTGGACCACTGTTTCCATCCTTTGTGAAAATGAGACAATGCATTCCTGCAGGTCTCACTGGCTAGCATGTAGATGATGGGGTCTGCTATGCTGTGGAAAGTGCACAGGCATAGGAAAACTGCTGAAGAGGTATACATCTTGGCTTCCAAAGCACACATTTTCTCCTTTTCCACTTCATAATAAGAAAAGGCTGCAGCTTTAACAAGAATTACAAAATGATAGGGAGCAAAACAGACCAGGAAAGTGATAACTATAGAAATGGCCAAGCGCTTCGCCTTGGCCTTCTGGCGCGAGCTCAAACCTGTGCTGTTTTTGATGCTCCTGAAGATCTTATAGTTTGTGAAAATAATGATGGAGAGAGGGATGGTAAACCCTACTACAAAGCGAGAGTAGTAATAGCTAGCTATCTTCCTATCTGTTGTAAAGGCCTCAAAACAAGTTTTACTTTCTTTCATTTCAAAAACTGGATAGTGAACTAATCCCACGATAAAAAAGATTGCTATTGAAACGAACACAGCTATTTTTAGATGTCTGTACCCTCTGGATTCCAAGGCGTATGTCACAGCAATGAAACGATCACAAGAAATGCAACACAAAAATAAAATGCTGACGTAGATGTTACAGAAAAATACAAATGCAATTATCTTACAGGTCTGAAAACCCATTGTCCATTCATGATCATGCCTCACGTACACAATCCAGAAGGGTAAAGTTGCCACATAGAGCAATTCACAGATGGCCAGGCAGAAGAGGTATATGGCCAGCACATTCCCCTGTAGCACCTGCAGGAAGGAGAACCAGGCAGTGAGACAATTCATGGGAAGGCCCAGCACGCAGACACTACTGTACATTACAGTGAGGAATATCTTGCTCTCTTCAAAAGACACATTGCAGAAGTTCTGGGAGGAGTTGGATGAGGCCATGGAGGGTAGCAGGAATTTCAGATGAGTGACCTTCCTGCTGGACAAAGCAAAAATGATCATCCATGAAAATTTCCTGAAAAGAATGTATACTGTTATGATAAGCTTAGCTTTGCAGACTCCTGAAGGTGCAAGGTGACCGATAAACCAGTGACTGAGGTTCAGGGAGGAGAAGTGATTTGCCACACAGTAAGTAAGCAATGGTATTTGAACCTCCCTTCTCTAAATCCAGGATTCTTTTCACCATATAAAATATGTATACAAAATAAATACCATATGCCAAGCACTGTGCTAAGTGCTGTATAAATATTATCTTATTTGATTCTCACAACAACACTATGAGGTAGGTGCTGTTATTACCTTTGTTACAGTTGAGGAAACTAAGGCAAGCAGAGGTTAAGTGACTTGTCCAGGGTCACACAGCTAGTATCTGAGGCTGGATTTGAACTCAGGTCTTCCTGACTAGGCTCAGTGTTCTATGCATTTTTAAAAAATTTCTGTCAATCTTGTATATGAAGGGAGGAAGGGAAGGATGGAGGGATGGGGAGAAGAGAAGGAGAGGAAAGGAGAGTGAGAGAAGGAGGAGAGAGAGGAGATCGGGGTGGTGAGGAGAAGTTTATATATCCCCTCTTTCTCCTTCCCCTCCTCACTCCTTAAGTCACTGCTTCCTTTGTCTTGCCCTTTGGGTGTGGTTTTCTCTCTAGTCATCCCTCACCTCTGCTGCAGTCCCAGTTTGCTCACAGCCTTCTCCCAGCCAAAACGGTTGACTCACTTACACAAGATAGTCCAGACCCATTTTTTCCTCAATGCTTTGGGAAGATATAAACTATAAATCAAGAGTTCTCTCTTATTGGGTCTACCCCCTCACCCTCGCCCCGCCCCAATGCCGCAGAATGCTCATCCCACCAAATAAAAGAAACTATTTATCTCTAATAAATTGATATTACAGTTTAGAAAACCCCACAAACACCTACTTCTCTCTCTCTCCCTGAAGTGTTCCCCTCTTTGTCTTTCCCCGCTGTACTGGAATAATATTACAAGAACCAATAGGTCCCTTCTCTGCTCTGCTCTGCTTCTGACTCTACAGACTTGTCACCATGCCTGGGCTACCTTCTAACCCTGGAACATCCTTCTGCCCTTGTAGCTCCCTTCTCCCATTGATGAATCAGTCATCTTTCCTCCTTCTGACTCTGCTTCTCACTCCCAAGAATTTGTTGCCATGCTCCCAAATGGTAAGGAGCTATTATCAAACTGTTCTTCAACTCCCACTTTTAGCTCCCTTTTATGTATTATCTTCCTTCATTAGAATGTAAGGTCCTTGTGACAAGGGTTTGCCTTTTTTTCTTTTCTTTTTTTTTGACTTGTATTTGCATCCTTAGTCCTTAGTATTCTGCAGGCATGTGGTAAGTGCTTAATAAATACTTGTTGACTTATTCAGTAATTCAGCGGTCAATCACATTTTATCTATAGAAAGTGGCTTTTAGTATGACAGCAAAACAGAAAATAAAGCAAACTCTTAAAACACATAGATAGGTGAATAAGCAAACCTTTTCCAGGAGGAAAGAGGCAAGTTAGGAAAGGGGGAAAGTGAGGCATTACCGGCCTTTTTTCTGCCTCCCTGCGTGAGCTTAATAGGTGGATTTTGCTCAAATGTACCTCAGGACCCTGCTCAACCTTATTGCTGTTACTCTTCCCCTGCTTTTATGGCAATTGTTTTCTACAACTTCTGCTCTTCTGTTATGGTAATTAGGGTGGGACTTTTTGTTTTACTGTTTTCCCTTTTGAAGTGCTGAGGTAGTCAAGTACCTTTGAGGAGTCTTGCCTTTCAAATGAAAGGGCAAGCAAAGTAGGACTTTTTGCTGTTTTTTGTTTGAGTACTTCTCTGCACTGAGGTAACTGAGGTAACCCAGGGGCCTGAGATGTATATACCATCTGAGGTTGGTGTTTTGTTTTGGGGGCACACCCATTGAAAGAATATTGGTGACGAGGCACTCTGGGGAGCCATTGAAAGTGTCGTGTCCCCAGCGCCCCCCACCCCGCTCCCTGCCCCCGCTGGCTTTGAAAACCCAGATGGTGGTGCTTTTCTCTCTGGTAACTATGCATGTATTGCTATGATCAGACAAAAGCCTGTTTGTTGTTCTGTTTATATTTTCTGCTTGTAATTTGTGTTTGTATTTGCTCTGAAGTTCGGGGTGCTGACTTTTCCCCCTGAACTAAGTGAATGATGTATGTATGTTTAATTAAAGTGAGATTGTTAATCCCTTAAAGTTGCTTTCTTTAGAAAAGCAGATCAAAGGACCTGTGCTAGCAGCCCTTCTGTGTGCTCTTGTTGGTCTTTCACCTCCACAGCAGCTGCTAGCAACATTGTTGTTTCATCTTCCAAACTCTTCCTGTCAAGTTCATGTGTCTCTGACTGTGTCTTCTGGGCTCATGGTTAATTCCCTGATGTTGAGGGGAACACTAGAGGACTTCTACCTTGATTGACAGGTATCCATTTCCAATATCTGTATTTCTTTGGCAATCTAAGAGGACACTATAAATATGTAGCAGGTTGGACAATATGCCCCCATGTGTAGTAATTTTGTTGGAATTGACTATACTTACTTGTAAACATTTTCCTTCTGCTTGTTACATGACTTGCTGTTATGTATTTAGTTTTATCATCTCAAACTCTATGGCAATCTGAGAGTACAAATGCATATTTTCTTTCTCATGAATACATTTCACTAGATTCCCCATCTCCAGTTAATTAGGTAATGGTTATTTAATGAACTGGAGAAATCTTCATTCCCAATAATAAATACTTGATGATACCTCTTTCATCCAACCTCTTCTCTTCACTTACCTTCTCTTTACTTACTCTCATCACCTATTGACTAGTTTATCACAACATCCTCTTACTTGCCTCATATTTCTCACCATTCCAGTCCATCCTACATTCTACCAAGGTAATTTTTCTTTAATGCAGATCTGAACATGTGGCTCCCCTACTAAATTAACTTTAGTGGCTTTCTATTTACTATAGGATAAAATGCAAACTCCTCTGCTTAAAGTCCTATACAACATGGCCCCAACCCGTCTTTCCATCATTGGGCATCACTTCTTCTCCTGTGCTCTGTGAGCTAGCCAAATTGGCTGGTCCCAACCTTTGCTCTGACCAGCTCCCATGTCTATAATATCCTCCCTTCTACCACTACCTCATAGTCTCTCTTTTTCTTTAATATACAGCTCAAACATAATCTTCTGCATGAAGCTTTTCTTGATCTGTGAAATTTCTAGTGACTTCTACCCCAAGTATTTAATGGTTTTGTATTTATCCACTTTATAGTTCTTTTTCTCTCAATCTCTCTCTCCATATACATATATATATAGATATACATATGTATGTATATCTATATATATGCATACTTACATGCATACACTTGTCTCTCTCATTAGAATGAAAGCATTAGAATGCAAGTAGGAATTGTTTCATTCTTTGTACTTGTATTGCTTAGCACAGTGGCATGTAGCAGTTGATTAATAAATACTTACTAATTGATTTTTAAATATATTACATATTTCTATAAATGTTGAAATTTCCAAATGCATCATTCATTAACAAATGAAATCTAATAAACACAAAGGTTTACAAACTTAAATATACATATTTACAGCATTTTGCCAAATGAAAATTCAGAGCCAAGGTCACCTCAAACCTTTAGTATAACAATACTTGTCTGAAAACAGCTCCAAGCTAATTACCTCATTCTTGATATTGATTAAAGTAAGAAACTTCCTTATATTTATCCTCAAGAGTTAGACGTATCTCTGAAAATAAGGTATAATTAGTCCTTTTTCTTAGTTCTTGCCTTAGTAATCACAGGAAAGAAGTAATTCCAAAATACACTTTACTTGCTAGCTCCTCACAGACCCTTTATAGAATCCTCTCTATGATGTTTTTTTTTAAATAAAATAATTCTTGGCAAGTCTGATGTAAAAGTTTCTTCATTTCTTTTTTCTCCACAGATTCCTTATGGATCACAGATAAGCACATATAATTTCCCTGATACTATAGGGATATGCACTTTACAGCAAGACATTTTTTCAGCTGACATCCAATTGCTAACACAAACTCTTTTTCTCAACACATTCCATTTGACTCTTAAGGATACAATAATATTATTTATAATCTTTGAGGGAGAGCCAAGTAAAATAGATAAGACATAAGAGATTAAAACATTAGTCTCATATATTCCAGAGTTCAGCATATCATTAACAATGATACTGAGGGGAAACAAATGGTCAAAATATATTGGTGTAATCACTGATTTGGTGATATTGGGGAAATACTAACTGGTGAAGGATAGTAGGGAGATGGTAACATGGTGGATATACTGGATGAGGGCTTGTGAATTATAATATTACAAAAATACTCCTAATCCCCTGGTGTTAGCCTTAGAGCCCTGAGCAGAGCAGTAGCCTTGCTGTGGACACCTAACCAGCTGGTCAGGGGGTGTTGTTGGGAGATCAAGTATAGAGTTTAAGTAGTTTACATATGCTATGACATGTTTACTTTTTTACTTTTATTTACTTTTTATTGAGCTCATTGTTGCATTAATGAGTGCGTCTATGACCTGATGATTCTTACTGATGCTTCTCCATTCATGTAATCTACATTCCAGCCAAATTGTATTGTATCTGTCCTCTGATCTTATTCTGTTCTCTCCTGATTTTTAAAAATTTGTTTATGTGCCTTTTCCTCATGCCATAGAGGTACTTTTTATTTGTTTGTTGCTTTTATTTGTTTCTTACAAGGCCCAATTGGGGTTTTACACCCTCACACACACTTCACATTTTTCTTTTGATCTTTCTTTTGCACATAACTCACTCTTCCTTGTGTCAGACTTAATCGCATAAAATTGTAAGCTCTTTGAGATCAGAGACCATCAGTTTCTATTTCTATATTTCCAGCGTGGATTACAGGGCCTTGCACACAACTTCTTGTGCTGTTGACCACTCTTTCTCTTTATTTCATCTTCAAACTTTTCTTCTCCACCGGTTCCTTCTCTAAAGTCTATGAAAATACTCTTGTCCCTCCTTTTTTAAAACAAAGCAAAACAAAAAAAACTCTTCATTTGTGCCCACTAAACTTACCAATAATTATATCTCTTCCTCCTTTCACTACCAATCTCCCCCATCTATACTCAATGCATACCTTACCTACCTCAATTCCACTAACTCCTCATTCCCTTGCAAGCTAGTTTGCAACTCCGCACCTAGATTGAAACTGCTCTCTCCAAAGTTATCAGTGATCTCAATTGCTGAACTAAATGCCCCTTTCTACATTCAATTACTGACCAACGGTCACTAACAAGTGGGTTAGCACAAGAGCCCCGGGAGTGGCAACACCCCTTATATACCAGTCCTTCTTCCAGGCCAGCTCTCATAGCTACCATCCAGGAAAACAACTTCTGTCGAGAAAGGACCAGCCACCGTACCAACTGCCTCTTATAGGCAGGCGAGCCAGATTAAATGACACTTCAGACTTCCATGAGGGAAAATCTAGAGGCAGCGTATATCAGGCAAGTCACTCTACCACCCCTACCTTGACCACTATTTCTCTTCATATCCTGATGGAGACAGCTACAACCCTGAAACCAAGAACCTTTGGAACAGCAGGGCTTCTAGCTCCGAATCACAGCAATTATCCTAGAAAGTAACCCCTGTGGAGATGCAGCCTGGCAACTCACCCCGCAGATACTAAAGCCATAGCTATGGAAGACCCAGAAAAGAAAGCTCTCGTCACTAAAGTCCTTGGCGTTGTCAAATGATTCAACATCAGAAACTGAGATGGTTTTGTTAGTGGAAATGTCATCAAAGAAGAGGCGTGCTTTGCTGTTGCCTCCATCTGACTTGTAGCTAAAAGCTTCCATACGTGTTGTTTTCCCTGTTAGAATGTCAGTTCCTTGAAAGCAGGGATTGCCTTATTCAGAAGGAAATAGACAAATAGGATAGCTTTGAAAATAATGCATTGAATATACAAAGGAGCAAGCTAAATGTGATAGAGATTATTGACTCCATACACAGTCCTCTCTGTTCTACTTTGCATATGGAAATCCTCCTTTAGTTTTGGTGTTTGTTAAATGTAGAATTAAACCAACATTAATCTCTAGATAAGGTGGCCAACAGGCTCTTCTGGAGGATCTAGAATCCCTTCCTTCTACTAAGAGGAAGCATCTGTAAATGAAAAGGCTTCATTTTCCTTTATTAAAAATGTCAATCAAACAAGTTTTACCTTCCACTCCTCACAGTAGCTCAGAAATATCTTCTCTTCTTCTTTCCTATACTACATCTTATTTCCTCACTCTCACATTTTGTTTCTGAGATCACAGAATTTGTCTTCTTATCTCTAAATCTAGTGCTTTCTTGGCCCTCCCCAGTCTTTGTTTTTTTGCTTTGCAAACCCAGATTCTGCTCCTACCTGTTACCTTTGCTCCTCTTCCCATGAAAACATCCCACACCAGTGCTCCCATGAGAAGTCTGTTGAAGAAGTTTGAAAGACGATCCAAAGGGCTTAGCTTATTTCTTGGCACTGAACCATCTGAGGGTGAGCAGGAACAGATGTATCAAGACCATCCACACAACATCAGTTTCTTCAAAGATGCTTCCGCGTATACAATCAGCTCAGGCTAAGAGAACACCAAGCCAGGAACGTTAGGGCAGGATTCTTCTCCAGAAATGCCAAGAAAAGTGTCTTGTCCACGTTTAAGGTCTGTGTATACTCAGCTCGTTCTCCAGCGCAAGAGAGGTTTTTAGGAAGTAATGTGGTTCTCAAGTGGGTGTGTTTAAACTCTTCACATGTTGCAAATGGTTTCCTGTAAAAACCTGGTTCTTTACCAACATAAATACATGTGAAAACTCTACTGCCAATCTGAATGATATTAATAGCTTATATTTCTGTACTTCAACATCAACAATGTTATGAAATACATAACATATGGGTATTAATGCTCTTGTTTTACAGATGGGGAAACTAAGGCTTCTAGACATGAAGTGACTTGCCCAAGGTTACTTGCCTTTACTGTTGAATGTCAGGGACCTAAACTGAATTACCTCATAAACATTCCAAGGACCGTGATAGAAGACAATCAGTAGCAAGGAGGATGATGTAGTAGGAAGTTTTAGACTTAAAAGACTTGAATTTGAATTTTAGCCACTTTCTAGTTGTGAGATTCTGTGCAAGTCACTCCACATTTCTAGTCCTCAGTTTCCCCATCTATAAAATTACATGGTTGGCAAACTTATCTGGCCTACTGCCCCCTTCAAAAAAAATTACTCAGTGCTCCCCCGGACATCTACTTTTCATTAGCCCTTTAAGAGTTTTTTTTTGAAATTTGTGTCTTTTAAAAACATTTTTTTAAAGATACATCTTAAATTTAATAATTTATTGCAAATTTGTAGTTTTTTCCCCCTGCATTGAGATTTTGTTGACAAAATATTGTGTCATGTAACCGTAGAGGATTGTATTGTAAACAAGTCATTACACACACAAACATTCCTGCTGATGCATGCTGGACTTCCCAACAATTCACTACATGCTCATCTGCCAACACTTACTTGTTAAGACTTGTCTGTGGACTTGACCGCTGATTGGTTATAACTTGCATTTTGTGTATTTATTTGGATAATGTAATCACTATGACTTTAATTCTGTTACACAACAGATGAAACATATACGAATGGTTTTTCAACATTTTCTTCTCTTCTTTCCTTATGCTTCTACCGCCGCCTTATTTTTATTCAACACCCCAACACCCCCCCCCCTAAATTGCACCTGAGGCTACTACCATCTCCCTGGATCTTTCCAGCACCCCTGGGGGGTGGTTATCACCCACTTGGGGAATCTATGGACTAGATGGTCTCTAAGCAACTTTGTACCTTTTACAGATAATGTTTTATGTTCTGAAGTCCTTTCCAGCTCTTGTGCTTGTATTTTAAAGTTTCTGTTCAGATCTGTTCTTTTCATCATTTCTGATGAATGCTTGAAAATGATGCTTAAAAGTTTTCTCTTCTAGAACAGGGTTCATTCCCCCTGTAAGACTGTACTCAATTTTGTAAGGAAAGTTATTCTTGGATGTAAGTCATTACTTTTTTTGCTTTTTGGAATATTGTATTGAAAGATCTCCTCTTGTTTATGGTAGCTGCTGCTCCTATACCTGCCCCGTTGTGGTTCTTTGGTACTTGATCTCATTCTTTTGGGATCTTGCAGAATTTTTTCTTTGATTTGGAAACTCTGGATTTTGGATGTGAATTCCTTACTGTTTTGAGTTTGGGTTTCCTTTTAGGAGGTGGTTGCTGGATTCTTTCTATTTTCATTTGCTTTCCAGTTCTAGTAGATCTAGGTAGTTTTCATTTATGATTTATTGAAATATAGCATCCAGGATTGTTTTGGTCATGGTTCTCAGAGGGTCCTAATAATAATAATTCTTAAATTAAATAATAATAATTCTTAAATTATCTCCCTTAAAACTATTTTCCAGGTCAGTTGCTTTTGCTAGTAGGTAGTAGACACTTTCCTCTATTTTGTCAATCTTTTGACACGCACATGTATTTATTTCTTGTCCTCTCCTGGAGTCATAGAGTTCTGTTTGCTCTATTCTGTTTTTCAGAAAGTTCACTATTTGGGCAACATTTTCTACCTTCTACTGTAAGCTCTCTGTAATCCTTTCAATTATTTCCTCCAAAACTCTAATTTCATTTTTCATCTCTTTATTTCTTAAGCTATTTGTATTCTTTTCAATTTTTTTCCTCCAAAACTTCAATTTCATTTTTTATTTCTTATATTGTATTTCTTGTGGGCAAGTCATTCTCTCTCTCTGAGGCTGTGTTCGTAGTTGTTGGGTTGCTACTCTCATCTTCTGTTTTTACCTCTTGTGCTTATCTTAAACAATACTATTTCTTGTATCCAGTGTTTCCTTTGTTACTGGTTTCTTCAGCTTCTTTTCTTGGATTGGGAATTTTTGCTTGGACCCTCTGGCAGTCTTGAATGGATTGAGTAGCCTTTGTTTGTTCCTGCCTCCTCTGCAATCTGGATGATGTTTCTGATCTGGATGGAGTGGATGTTTTTAATATATACCTTCTTCCTCAATTCCTGGCTCCTTTCCCCACTTCTTCTCCCCACTCCCACCCCCCAATTCCTGGTAGTCCATTGGCCAGTTTCTGCCTTCTTCTCCTTCTACAATCCTTAATTTAGAGTTGTTCTATTCCCTGTGCTGTGATGGTGCCTAATGGGATATTGGATATCATGCTTATCTTGGGCTTCTTGCACAGCATTCTAGATGTTGGTACCCAGGTCTGAACTGGTCTGTTCTCCTACTGAAGCTCTTGGTGCCATGAGACCAGGTTCTATCTCCCTGAAAAGTAACCTTTGGGAATTGATTCTGTCACCTCCACTTCTGTTCTGCCAGTCCTGGGCCAGGATCTGACTTCGAGTCCCTGATTACTAGAACTGCATACCTGTTCAGAATGCTGGTTGGCTTTGGGTCTGTTTATAGGAGTTTGTACTGGATCCCTGACCTGGCCCCTCTTTCTGCTTCTAATAGTTTCTGGATGTCTTTTTATATAGTTCTGGACCAGACAGAGTACGCTACTGTTATTTCTCTTCAGTTTTCTTTATCATTGATCTTTCTGGGGCCTCTTTCAGATATTTTCTGGCACTCTTGTGAAAGAGATGGGCTTATCTGCTACCTTTCACTTTTTGGAAGTCCCTACAGTGAGTCTATCTTTAGCCTAAACTCTGAAAGTTTTTTTTAAGAAAAATTGTGTATTTTATCATAAATTTCTCATAGTAGAAAATATATAACATTTTACATTCATTTCCCATAATATCTAGCAGGGAGAATTGCTAATTACATTTAAATGTCTACTCTCTAAAAATTAATACCTGATGGTCAATGAAATGTTCAATATTTATTGATAAAGTGTTTGAATTTATTATTTTTTATGAATAAAATGAGTTGACTTCATCTTTATATAGTTAATCACCTACTAGATTTCCCCCATATAATAAAGAAGGAATAAGTAGAGCTTTAAGGCCAGTGCGACAGCTCTGAATATGTTTGAGAAGCTGCTATACCAAAAGTTTGAATTCTGTTTCCCAATAAAGTTTGTTATAGCCTCTTAAGTTTCTGTCAAAATTATATTCCAATGCTTGTTCCTTATCTAAAAATGATGACAGTAAGACTAAGAGTGCACTTGTGTCCTCCTCATCATAACATGATGAAGGATTTGTGACATTTCCATTATAATTCCATAATGTTTTACAAACAGAGCAGGATAGCCATCAGTCGGGCCAAAGTCTCTTAAACAACCCACTAACTTTTGAATTCTGTCCCTTTATTTTAGCCAGTCAGTATTCTGAACAGGAAGGTTCTGTAAGAACTTTGGTAATCAGGGACCTGAAACCAGCTCCTAGCCCTAATCTTTCAGAATAAGAGTAGGGGAGCCCAAACCCCCTCCCATAGATCACACTTGTCTCTGCCAACAGTGAGATTTAGGAGGACCTGATGAGCAGAAAAGCTTCTCATACCTTAAAAAAATTGTATCCTGTTTTCAGTTCTATATTTATCCACAACATAGTTCATGGGGAGGAGGCAAGTGGGCCACAAACTCAGGATGAATCAAAAGCAGGACTGGAACTAAAAGAACTAATTAAACTACTTAGACATAGAGGCTTCTGAGTGAGGGAGGTGATGATTTTGTTCTCTCTTGTCCCTGTAATATCATATCTATAGTATTGCATTCAGTTCTGAGTGACATATTTTAGTAATAATGCTGACAAATTGGTTGTGCAGAAGAGATAAACCAGGATGGTGAGGTAACTGTGTTGTACAAGGATCTATGAGAAGAAATGAGAATATTTAATATGAATAGAAGTCTTAGGGAAGGTACGGATGCTATCTTCAATTATCTGAAGGGCTGTTGTAAAGAAGAGAATGCTGACTTATTTTATGTGCTTTCAGAGGGCAGAACTAGGAGAGAATTTACAGAGGTGTCCAAAAGCAGAATGGGCTACCTTGGAGCTCTCCATCACTGGTCCAAACAGAAGCCAGATGGCATGCCCAGTAGGGATAATGATCTACAATGGGCAAGATGGAGGATTAGAGATGCCTTCCAAATCCTAGAAGCTTTGGTTCTATGATCACTATGTAGAAAGAACACACTTGAAGAGCTTTTCACCATAAAGCTAACTATTTAATATGTGTAGAAGACAGTAGAGGAGTAGCCAAGTCATAGGTCTTATTATCTAATGTGTGGATCTTCTGGACTCTTTTCTTAAAATCTTGGAGTTGAAAGGGAACTTGGAAGGCACCTGATCCAACTCCTCCCTAAAGCATGAGAATCCACATCTACATTATTCCTGACAATTTATTGTCCAGTTTTGGCTTAAACACTTCCAGAGGGAAGGAATGCTCTACCACTGTAGACTTCTTTTTCTCTTCTTCCCACGTTCTGGACATCTCTCTGCTCCCAGGTCCTGTAAAGAACAAGCATCATAAAATCAAAAGAACTAAGTTTGGATCTTAGGATTATAGGGAATTAAGGGAAATATGGCATATTTGGTGTCAAAGGACTTTGGTTTGAATCTGAGTTCTGTCGCAACCTGTGTGACCTTGGATAAATCACTGAACTTTTTAGTTTTCTTATCTATAAAATGAAGAAGTCAGCGTCAATTTCCAATAGAGATGGGGAGGGGAGGAGGGAAGGCCAAATTAGCTATGTATAAGGACCCCTGCAGGTCACATATTTACTGAGAAAACCATATATTAACTTTATATTCTATTTTATTTTTCTTTATTTTGTTAAATATTTCCCAAGTTTGAACAGTTTCTGCCTGGACATCGGAATTTTTCCAGCAATGCAGCTTGTGGAGGTGTTTAACATCTCTTGTCTATATTATCTCTTGCGTCCCTTACAGTTCTACATCTAGAATTCTTTGATCCTATCCATGGCTAGATGATGATGCCTGGCACAAAGTAAGTGCTTAATAAATGCTTTACTGACTGAATAACTGACTTATTATCAGGGTTATTGGAGAGAATATTCCAGTCTAAGTACAGGTGTGACTAGATGATCATCATTTCCTTGTAGTTCTGAGATTCTCTGATTCATATGGCCCATACTATTCAGCTTCAGGAGATAACAGATGTGGGCTTAATATAAGGAAGAACTTGCTATCCAAAAATCAAGTGAGATGCCTTGTGAGAAAGTTAAGTTTTCCAGTTACTAGAGAGTAGTGTTTACTTTTTTGGGGTCTTTTTCAAGAGGCAGTTGGTAGATTCTTTCAATTTCTATTTTACTCTCTGGTTCTAGAATATCAGGGCTGTTTTCCTTGATAATTTCTTGAAAGATGATGTCTAGTCTCTTTTTTTGATCATGGCTTTCAGGTAGTCCAGTAATTTTAAAATTATCTCTCCTGCATCTATTCTCCAGGTCAGTTGTTTTTCCAATGAGATATTTTACATTGTCTTCCATTTTTTCGTTCTTTTGGTTCTGTTTTATAATTTCTTGATTTCTCATAAAGTCATTAGCTTCCACTTGCTTCAGTCTAAGTTTTAAGGCATTATTTTCTTCAGTGAGCTTTTGGATCTCATTTTCCATTTGACTAATTCTGTTTTTTAAGGCATTCTTCTCCTCTTTGGCTTTTTGGAGCTCTTTTGCCATTTGGGTTAGTCTATTTTTTAAGGTGTTATTTTCTTCAGTATTTTTGGGGGTCTCCTTTAGCAAGCTGTTGACTCATTTTTTGGGATTTTCTTGCATCACTCTCATTTCTCTTCCTAATTTTTCCTCTATTTCTCTTACTTGATTTTTTTGAGCTCTTCTGTGGCCTGAGACAAATTCATAATTTTCTTGGAGGCTTTTGATGTAGGCTCTTTGACTTTGTTGACTTCTGGTTGTATGTTTTGATCTTCTTTGTCCCCAAAGAAAGATTCTATAGTCTCAGTCCTTTTATGCTGCCTGCTCATTTTCCCAGCCAATTACTTGACTTTTGATCTTTCTGTCAGGGTGTGACTGCTCCCAGAGTGGAGAGTGCTCTGTCCCAAGCTTCAGGGGTTTTGTGCTGCTGTTTTCAGAGCTACTTCTATTCTGAGGTGGTTTGACACTCCTCTCCTGGCCTGTGAGTGCAAGCACTCCTTTCTGCTGTGTAACTACCAGGAGGACTCCCTCTCCACAGCCACCACAAGCTCTGCCACACCAGCACTCCTCCTCCCCCAAGGACCACCAACCAGGACTGGGACCCAGATCCAAGCAGGGCAAAGCAAAAGAATCCTGCCTCAACACCAACAAAGAGACCACTGTACTCCTGCTCTGATCAGCTGCTTGATTCTGTGGTCCTGGAGCTCCAGAAGCAGCCACTGCCACTGCTGCTGCTGCTGCAGCCACCTCCACCACTCTGGGGTTGGGGCTGGACCATACCCTTCTCTCACTCAGGTCCAACAGTTTTCCCACTGACCTTCTCTGTTGTCTTTGGCATTTGTGGGTTAAGAAGTCTGGAAACCACCATAGCTGCCAGTGATTCAGTGCCTTGAGGCCTGCTCCACCCTGTCTGCTCCTCCCTGGTCTGCCCTGGCACAGCCCAAGGTGGGCTGTGCTCTGCTCCCATCATGGTTTGATAGACCCTTCCTAGCAACCATCCAGGCCATCTTGGGCTGGAGACTTGCTTCACTCTGTTATTTTGTGAGTTATGTAGCTCTAGAATTTGTTTGGAGTCATTTTTTTACAGGTGTTTGGGTGGATTTGGGGAAGAGCTCAAGTAAGTCCCTGTTTTCACACCTCCATCTTGGCTCCACTTTGGGAGTAGTGTTTAAATGGATATTGGATGACCAATTTTCTTGTAACACATCGTAACGTTATGGTTAACTGCATTTGCATCTTATCTCCTTGTGAGTTCTATGAGTTCAAAGATTATATATTATCTGAATTTTGTATGTCTCCTAGTTCTTAACATATTGCTGTACACACAGAAACTACTGATTAAATATCTCTTGATTCTGAAATAGATGGTACAAAAGACATTATCGAATTTAGGTAGGAGGTTGAACTAGAAGCATCTCAGGCTCTTTTCAACTCTAAATGTTCATCTGGGATGCTTCCCGAACATTGGCTCTAGTTCTGGCTGCATGTGTCTCCAATGAGGTATCCAGTCACACTAAAAGAACGCTGTGGCAGGCAGATTGCTGTCCTACACTATTGTCTGGCCTGACACCACAAGTCAAAACACCTTTTTCCTCCCTTCTGCTCCTCTCTCCTTACCTTCCCTCCTCTTTTTTGCCTAATAGAGGCTTTTCTTATATTTTGGTTGAGTTTCTATATCTAATATTTTGGACAAAACCTTTTGTCCAGTGATTACTTACGGAGGCTGAGCTATGATCATCACTATTATTTTTATTCATTAGAACCATAGAATTCATCATGTTTAGCATTCAAGTGATTCATTTATTTATTTTGGCACCCTTTTATGAAGAGGGCCCTTTCTCCTCTCTTATGCTTTTGGTAGATAAAGAAAAAAAAGTTGGCTCTCTTTCTTTTATTTCTTTAAAAAAACATTCATTTTAAATGCATTTACAACCTGTTTCTCCCATGTTCCCTTCCCCATTAAACAACAACTAAACAAGAACAAAAAAACCCTCATTACAAACATACACAGTCCAACAAAATAAATTCTCATATTGCCCATGCCCAAAAATGTGTGTCTCTCTCTGCGTTTTTAGTTTATTACCTCTCTGGTAGGAGGTGAGGGACTTGTTTCCTCTTCTGTCTTCTGAAATTGTGGTTTGTCATCATTGCATTGATCAGAGTTAAAAAAGTCTCTCAAAGTTATTGTTCTCTGTGATGTTGCAATGCTGATTATCTATCTCATAATTTAATTTTGAGGTCTAAAGTCATATTGAGTCCTAAAGACATGAGTCTCAGTGGTAAAGGTCATAGGATTCCAGGACTGAAAGGAAAATTGTAGATCATCTAAGTGAAACCCCTCGGTTTGCATGTAGTAAGTAGATGAATGACTAGATAGCTGGAGCCCTGGTCTCCGATTGATAATCAGACAAGGGATTTTTCTTTAAACCACACTTGTTGCTTCTCATGTGAACTTAGATTCCTGTAGGTCACAGAGTTGCTTCATCTGTCTTCTCCAATCTGTGAGCTCTCTAAGTGCCCCACATGACTATTGCACTTAGAAGACCTCAGGAACTCAAGGTGAGCTGTTGAAGGTGAAAGATATGGGGAACAGAGTGGAAATGAAAATGAAAAGCTGGGTCCAGAAGGGAAATGAAAATTAAACGTGAACCAAGCACTTGGCTGTGAGAGGAACAGTTCCCCTAGAAACAAATCCATAGCAACGTTGTTTCCTCTGTGTCTGGTCATAAGCAGAAATAATGAAATTGACTTGCCCTCTCTGGTAATAAATGCCCAGTGTCTCCTGCCTGAGCTGAGGGACTGTTTGAGTGAGCTCTGTAAGGCTGTAGACCCAAGCTATTTTAAGTAAGGGACCACTGGGAATTGTGCTGGGTGTGGGGTGTCTATCTCTGGCATGGAGAGATCTGGCTGCTTAGAAGCTCTGACCCTCTGAAGGCCGCTGTGGCTTTGGTTTGGGATATAATGCTGTGTTCCAGAGGCAGAGTTATGTAGTTAAAAAAAGTACTTGATATGGAATCAGAAGGCCTGGTCTGAATATTGGCTCCAACACTTGCTAGTCGTGTGACTCTGGAAAACCAGCATCCCCTCTTTGTCTCAGTTTCATCCTCTGTAAAATACAGATCTCTACACTACCTTTCTCACAGGGTTGTTGTGGGCAAAGCGATTTGTACACCTTGAATCTGTAGAAACGGAAGCTATTGTTAACCCTAATTCATTTAAGCAAATATTAATTAACCACCCACTGAGTACAGAACTTAAACTGGGCTAAGCTGGGAGGGGGGAGTGGAATTGGGGTGAAACAGAGACAAATAAGACAAAGATCCCCCCCCCATGGTATTATCATGCCATCAGATTAATTTCTAGTTGTGCCAGCTAGAAATCTGAAATGTCTTGGGATCTAGAATCATAGAAATTATTGGATTTTGGTATCAAGTTATTGACTTCAAAGAGGAACCAGAGGAACAGAAATGGGAAGAGATTTGCTCAAGGCCATACATAAAGTGAGAGGTGATTGGGTCATCTTAGGATCACATAGATTTAGAGGAGGAAGGAACCTTAGAGGTCATCTAGCCTTTCCGCTTCATTTTTCATATGAGGGAACTGAGGCCCAAAGAAACTAGTTGGCCAAGGTCACACAAATAGTAGTAGGTGGCAATCTAATGCTTTCATTTTTTTCAGATAAGGAAGCCAGGAAAAGCTAAGAGGTTAAGTGATCTGCCCAAGGTCACATAAATCAGGGAGAACCAAGCACAGAAGCTGCCTTTAAGAGAGGTGGTTCATCAGAAAAATCACTTTTATGGGACTAAGAAGTTGTTGACAGCTCCGGTGCTGGCTTTTTGCAAGGAACGAAGCTCTTATCACTCTCCAACAGGAAGTAGCACAGTCTCTATGCTTTGACATTCTCCTGGATTCAGGTAGTGAGCTCTTTGAATTAAACCAGGTTATCTCTGCACACTGCAAAGATATCCTATGATACTTGGGTAATTACATGAGATCACAGCAATATGGGCACTGCCACCACATCTTTTCATCCCAGAAGATCCTTATTGAAGCCCTTCTATAAATCCTCCTCATGTGCTAGAGGCCCTTGCATACTTCTTTTAAAATTTTGTGGGACTAGTTCAGCATTTGGATCATCTTTCACTTTGCCTATACCTACTTTTTTGGTCACACACATCCCTGCTGATATCTTTTATACCATTTCTTTTATACAAGTTATCATTGTGAATATTATTATAGAATAATAATAACATTTGACATTTAAATTTAAGCAACAAAAAAGGAGCATGAATCTCCATTTCATATGACTTGCTTAAAAAATACAATATACTCTACATGTTACTTTCAAAACTGTCCTGTTCATCTGTACTTTTTTTCTGAGTTTTCTTCTGTTCTCTTCTATGTGTGTAAAAAACACTTTATTTTATGTTTTCAATTAGCAAAAATCATCCTTCCCTCTCCCTGGCTGAGAATGAAAGAAAAACAAAATCCCTGTTAATTTGTCTCTTTCTGTGCTCTGAATGCTTTACCTCTCTCTCAGGAGGAGGGAGCATATTTCATTAGTAGTAATCTGGAATCCTGATTGATCTTCACAATAATCAGAGTCCCTAATTCTTTCAAAGTTCTTTGTCTTACTATTGTATAAATTGTTCTGATTCTGTTCATTCCGCATTAGTTTGTACAAGTCTTCTCAGGTTTTTTTGTGACTATCTGCTTCATCATTTCTTAAAGAACAATAGTATTCCATCACATTTACATATCATAATATGTTTAACCATTCCCCAATTCATGATCAGACCCTCAGATTCCTATTCTTTGCTATCTTAAAAAGATCTATGCAGTTTTTTGTACATCCTTAGAGTTTGGTTTCAGACAAATCCCTCCCTTAATCTTCCCTCCCTCTACTTCCCCTTCCTCTCTTTTCCCCTTTTCCTCCTATTTCTCTTTTGAGTAAAATATATTTTTGTATACAGCTCTTTGTGTATATTTTTCCCTTCTTTGACAGTTCAAATGAGAGTGGAGTTGAAGTGCTAGCCATTCCCCCCTGTCCCCTCCTCTTTCTTTGTTTATATAGATATCTACTTGTGCACCCTGATTGTGTGAGATAATTGTCCCTTAACTTTCTTTTCTCTCCTCCCCCTCCCCCAATTTAGTGTATTCATTTTCTCTTCTCTTTGAATTCCCTTATGATCATTAAGACATAACAGAACCACTCCCAGGATTTGTCTAATTGGACTCTCTTGATGCATCCTGATGATATTTTAATGTTAGCAGTTTTGTTTTGTCTTGTGCTTTATAATTGTTCATTCATGTTTATATTTTTATGTTGCTCATTATTCCTATATTTGTATTTCAAAATTTCTCTGCAGCTCTGATTTTTTAATCAAGAATTCTAGAAGTACTTAATTTCATTAAAGATCCATTTTCCCCCCTAATAGCCTTATACTAGTTTGATAGGTAAATTATTCTTGGCTGCAAGACTATATCCTTTGTCTTCTGGAATATTATATTCCAGCTCTCCACTCTTTTTATGGCAGTGGTTGCTAAATCATGTGTAATACTGACTATGGCTCCTTGGTACTTTAATTCTTTCCTTCTGGCTGCTTGAAGTATTTTTTCTTTGACCTGGAAGCCCTGGATTTTGTCTATGATGTTCTGGGAGTATTCATTTTGGGGTTTCCTTCAGGAGGTGATAAATGGATTCTGTCTATTTCCGCTTTGCTTTCTAGTTCTAAGAGATCTGGGCAGTTTTTTTTTGAGACTTTCTGAAATATTAGATCAATTGAAATGATAATTTTAAAGCATTTAGCATGGTTCCTGGAACATAGAAAATGCTATACAAATGTTAACTGATGATGATAATTTTCTTTTTATGGTGATGACATAATCAGTGATTGTTAATTTTTTTTCTCCTTGATCTGATTTCTAGGTCAGGATGCCTTATATTTTCTTCTATTTTTATTTTAGCCTTTTGATTTTGCTATGATATTTCTTCTTGTCTCATGGCGTCTTTTTGGTTCAACCTAATTTTCAGGAGGTTTGTTGCTTAGGAAAGGTTTTGTACCTCTTGTGCCAAATTGTTAATTTCCTTTCCAATTCTTTCTTCCATATCTCTTATTTCCTTTCAAATGTTTTCCTTAAGTTCTCTCATTTAATTTATAAGAACATTTTTAACTCTTAAAAAAACCTCTTCCTTCCTCTTTTCCAGGAATTCTAGTTGAATTTATGCTCAAGCTGTGTTTTACTCTGCGGCATTGCTGGTAGATGTTTTGGAATCATTCTCAGTTGATGTGAATCGTTTGGAATCATTTTCAGCTCTGTGTTTCTACACTGGTCCACTTTTCCTTTTCATCAGAATTGTTTATCTTTGTCTTCAGAATTTCATTCCTGAGATTTTCCCATCTCAGCTGACTTCTATAGAAACTTTAGCCATAGGATCCTACCTGTGTCAATTCTCTGTTTTGGGGGGGTATTAGAAATATTTAATGCAAATGAAATTAAACCCCCCATTTGACAGGTTCTCTCTTAATTCTAGATGCGCTGATTTTGTACATGCTAGATTAATTTTTATGTAATTGAAATTGTGTATTCTATCTTTTATTTTTTTATTTTATTATTATATTTTATTACCCCTATCCTTGATTTGGTTAAGTATGTAGCCCTACCAACACTTTTTTGTAGTAACAAAATAATATATTTAAATCTTTATAGATCTGTTATCTTAGAATCAGGATTGAATGTCAGACTATTCCTGTGTTTCCTCTCTGTCTCTATCATAAATTGTGAAATGCAGTGGCCATTTTCCTCTAAGGTTACCATTATTTCTGTCTTGACAGCTAGTTCCTGCCTGTTGGTGAGAATCAGATCCAGAACACAATTCCCTTTTGTTGGTACCTCCACCTTTTGAAGGATGAAGCTATCATTAAGTTAAGAAATTCTTTCCTTTTGGGGAGAGAGAGAGAAAGAGAGAGAGAGAGAGAGAGAGAGAGAGAGAGAGAGAGAGAGAGAGAGAGAGAGAGCTCCAGCAGGTGTCCAGATAATTTGAAATATCTCATTTCTCTCATTCTATCATGTCATTCCTCTGGGACCAAATTTTTCATCATTTTTCTTTTTCTGCCCAGGTGGTCTGTGAAGACAATATTATTTCTACTTCTGCTGACCTTCACCAAAATACTCTCCTCATGGTTTCACTGAGTGTATTTTTTTCTCCCAGTTTTTGAAAGGAAGATTTATTAAACAAACTTTCCTTATCACAATATACCTGAAAGGAAATCACAATACTTTGAAAGACTCAAATCAAGGCCTTAGAATTTAATATAAACATCAAGACCAAAATTATGAGTATTTATATTGTGCCTCGAAATTGTCCCCATTAACTTAGGTGCGCAAAAAGCTTAAATGTATGTGCCTTATAAGACAGTAAGTGGAAACAACTAGAAGAAACATGCCATATGTTGGCATATGCCATACGCCACTTTTGAATCACAGACACAGCTCCTCTTTTTGTTTTACAATAAAAATGTCTCCTAACATGCATCTTAAACAGTGTTCCATGTGATGAGATATAAGAGCAACATTCAACATAACTAAAATGGCTTTAATGTGAATATGCTTAATGCTTAAGATTTATAACATAAATGCTTTTATAACATAACTACCTTGGGAAAAGACGATTAAAAATCCTGAACCCAAAGTTTCAAAACAATCCTGATTTTACTTAAAGTAAGCATAAATCAAAGTTCATTTCCTCACAACTATTCCTTAGTAGTGGAGTTAGATACCTTCCCAGGGTCCCTTTGAACTCTGAGGCTATAATGGTGATTTTCTGCTACCAATGAAGCACTTGTACTACTATTTGTACTACAAACTATGTTGTTTATTCTTTTAAAAGGTTGACCAAGAGTCAGCGATCAGGATTGCATTCTCCATACCAACTTGTACGGGATATTCCAGACATTTCATTATGAGTCTTTTGGAATTGTCTTGGTTCATTGTATGGATCAGAGTAGCTAAGTCTTTCACAGTTGCTTATCATTACAATCTTTCTGTTACTGTGTACAATGTTCTATTTACTTCACTTTGTGTCAGTTCATGTAAGTCTTTCCATCTCCTTCATCATTTTTTCTAGCACAATAATATGTCACCACAATCATATACTACAACTTGTTCATCCACTCCCTAATTGATGGACAACCCCTCAATTTCCAATTCTTTATCACAAAAAGAGCTGCTATTAATGTTTTTGTATATATGGGTCCGTTTTCTTTTTCTTTGATCTCTTTGGGATATAGACCTAGTCATAGGTTATGTATGCACAGTTTTATAGCCCTTTGGGCATAGTTGTGAATTGCTTTTGAGAATGGTTGGACCAAGTCACAGCTCTACTAACAGTACATTATTGTGGGTGGGGGAGGGAAAGAATTTGGAACTCAAAATTAAAAAGAAAAGTTAAAAATTAATAAATAATAAAATTGAAAAGGCAGTGCAACAGTGTACCTATTTTTCCATATCCCCTCCAGCATTTACCATTTTCCTTTTCTGTCATGTTAGTCATTCTGATGGGTATGAGATGGTATGTCAGACTTGTTTTAATTTGCATTTCTCTAATTTTTAGTGATGTACAGTGTTTTTTATATCACTATTTCTTTTTCTGAAAACTGTCCTTCCATATCCCTTGACCATTTATCAGTTGGGGAAGGGCTCTTATTTTTATAAATTTGGCTCAGTTTCCTATACGTTTGAGAAATGAGACCTTTGTCAGAGAAACTTGCTGTAAATTCCACCTCCCCCCTCCCCACTTTCTTGCTTTCCTTCTAGTTTAGGTTACATTGATTTCATCTGTGCAAAACTTTGTAATTTCATGTAATCAGAATTATCCATTTTACCTCTTGTGATCCTCTCTATCTCCTTTTTAGTCCCTTAAACATATATCTGACAGGTAACCAATTACCTTGTAATTTGTTTCTGGAAGCATGGGGAATTTTGTGGATTTTGAGATTGAAACCTCTGCTTTAAGGCACACAAACCCATTATTGACAGAGCCAGGGCTATTTGGATTAATATGCTTCAAGACACAATGCTTTTGACATTGTTTGACTTGAATACTTTGACATCTGCATCTCATAATTTCCATCTTTTTTTCAGTGTCAATTTGGCTTCATCTTCTGATTCAACAATCCCCTTGGTCTACCTTCTCTGGTATAGGTTAAATAAACGCTTGATGCCCTTTTGAATTTTGCAGTCTGAGAACAGACCCTGGTCCTTCACCACAAGACTTTCTCTACCTTCAATACTCAGCATCATCTTGTAGCAGCAACTTGATACTTGATTTGGCACAGCTATGAAGAAATGACCATGAGTATCTCTTCTTTATGTACAGTGCTATTTCACTCCTTCTTTTCCTTCTTCTTTTGAAGAAAGTAAAACCTTCCAAGCCATACTGCAATTGTAAAGTCTCATTCCACCCACTGTCAGTGATATCAAATCTGCCTTCTTGCATTAAAATGAATAATTGGATAGAAAAGCTTTTATTAAATGTTTACTCTGTGCCAAGTACTAAGTTTTGTGAATAAAAATAGAAAAATTACAGTCTCTTCTTTCTAACTGAGGGAGACAACACATAAAAGAAAGTACAATTGTAGGGTGGATGGGAAGGCCCAGAGGTCCTAAGGGTGCAGAGGAGGAGTGGATAGCAAGGCCCACAGTGTCTTTAGGTTACATTTAGGTCAGGTGAGAAAACTGAGGGCCAGCATGGTGTAGAGGCAAGTTAGATGGTAAGCCCCAGTGACCCTTCAACTCACCAGAAGAAATAGAGTTGATGACTTTCACCTCACCCAAGCAAGTCAAGAAGCTTAGATAGATTAGTTTGCCCCACCTGGGGAGGAGATAAAGAGGGGGGGAAGGAAGGGAAAATACCCCCTGAGGTTTTTCCTGCTGACTGGAAGCTCTGGAAAAGTTCTTTAGGATCTTTTTTACTTGTTACTCTTACTTTACGGGATTGTATCCCAAGCAGCCCCAGGGGGAGGCAGCAGAAAGGGACCCTTAGCCCCTTGCTGCAAAATTTCTCTCTTGCCCCAGGGCTGAATTCCAAGCCGCTGGGTTCCTGGTTGTCTAGCTCTGGCTGGCCTCTCCTGGCTTCAGCTGGAATCTTGATTGCAATGTAGGTGATTCTCCACCTTTTTGCTCACCTCAAAGTTCTCTGCTCCAGCTGGGGAAGGCAGGGAAAAAGCACGCTCAACATCTTGCTGCAAAGTTTCCGTCTTGCCCCAGGGCTGAACTCCAAGCTCCTGGGTTCCAACTCCGGCTGGCTGCACCTGGCTTCTTCTGGAATCCCAATGTAGGTGGTTCCCCATCTTTGTGCTCACCTCACCAAAGTCAGCTGGAAGGCAGCTCACTGCTCTCACCTTTCCAAAGTTCTCATGCAGGCAGTCTTCTGTTCAGTATTTTGGCAGCTGTCGTCCACTTCTTCTTTCTCCTCACCAGCCCCTCCTGCCAAATCTGCAGGAAGGTCATTCTCCACTCCTGTTTCAAAACTCCATATACAATATAATCTCAAGACATTCACCCTTTCAGCACAGTCCTCCGGGGCCAGGCTTATCAGTTTAAGCCCTGGGAAGAAGGGATTATCTCCCTGGGCCCCTGCTCTGGGCCCCAGGGAAACCACTTCCAGCACTTCCACTGGCCTGTTTTCCTTCAGGCCTTTGTTGCTCCTGAGGCTCCACAGAACCATAGCCACCCCAAGTACAAAAAGCAATCCAAAAACTGGGAAACATTCAGACACCCCAGTACCCCAAAATGCCATGCTTTCCTTTTAAAAGGCAGATCCTGACCACGACTACACCATTTGTTTCAACAATCTGGCTAGCAGCTGTTGTGGGGGTGAAAGACCAACACAAACCCAACAACAAGAATGCTGCCAAAGCCCAGGTTCTTTTGATCTGCTTTACTGAGGAAAGCAACATTAAGGGTTTGACAGGTTTACTTTAATTCAGCATACAAATACCACTCACTTAGTTCAGGCAAAAAAGCCAGCATCCTGAACTTTGGAGCAAATACAAACAAATTACAAACATTGACAGACAACCAAATATGATTCATAGTTACCAACATCTAGGTTCAGCCTGGGAGCTCATAGTAAGGGCTGGCCCAGAGTCATGCATGCCACCACAGCTGTGGGTAAGAGCTCCGAAAAAAAAGAAAGCCAACCCCTGGTTTTATAACTTTTTCAGGGTCAAGGATGAGTCACACGTGCAACTCACCCACGTGACCTAGAATCGTCACAGCCACTCACCCACATGACCTAGAATCGTCACAAAGAGGCAACTTAAACCCATGTGGTCTAAAAGCCTCTGATTCCCAAACATGTTACTCAAACTCATGTGTGAACTAGGCCCTCCCCTGAGGCAAGGAGGCCACCAAGGACTCCCAAATCTAATCAAGGAAACAAAGGCCAAACTCTTCAAGGGCACTTGGTTGAACTGAGTGCTAACAGCCCATTTTGCTTACCAACACAAATCTGAGGGTTTGGTTTGCATTTTTCTTAATTTTAGTGATTTGGAGCATTCATTAACATGGTTGTGAATACTTTGCAATTCTTATTTTGAGACTGTTCATATCCTTTGATTATTTATGTATTGGGAATGACTGTTACATACAGACTCCTATATGTACACATGTGCATATATGTGCATAATATATAATGCACATATGTATACATGTGTGTATACACATACACACAGACATACATACAGATTCTATAGATTGGATATCAAACTGTTATTAGAGAAATATGATACAAAGATCTTTTTTCTCATTTGACCACTTCTGTTCTTATCCTACATACATTAATTTTTTTCTGTGCAGAAGCCTTTCAGTTTTATGTATTCAAAATTATCTGTCTTATTTTTTTTGAAGGGGGAAGACAGGGCAATTGAGGTTAAGTGACTTGCCCAAGGTCACACAGTTAGTAAGTGTGTCAAGTGTCTGAGGCCAGATTTGAACTCAGGTCCTCCTGACTCCAGGGCCGGTGCTCTACTCACTGTGCCATCTAGCTGCCCCTGTTTTATTTTTTATAATTATCTCTTGATATGATTTGGTTAAGACTATGTTGCCTACTCATAGCTGTGAGAGGTATGTGATTTCATTCTTTTCTAATATTTTTACTGAGTGATCTTTAATAGTAAGGAGAATATATCCATTTAGAATGTGTTGTGGCATTTGGAATAAGGAAAAAGTGTCAAACATACAACCATGTACATGTGGTCTACAACACTTCTGAGAGTGTGGCCTAAACCAGATTGAAATGTGATTGGGAAATATTTAACAAAATAAATAAAAATATAATAAAACATAGATAATGTTAATATGTGGTTTTCTGAGTCAATATGCAGCGCATAGGGATCATTATGTACCATTTAGTGGCCTTTGTTTCTATTTGAGTTTGACACCTCTGTTTTTGCCAGAATGCTTTCCAGTTTTCTGAGCAGTTTTTATCAAATAAGGAGTTTTTCCCCCTTATGTAATTTATGTTTTCCACTTTATCAAACACCACGTTATTGAGTTTCACAGTTTCTGATACTCTGTTTCTAAGGTGTTCCTTTGATCTAATCTATTTTTTTAACCACTAGCAGATGGTTTTGATGACTGCTGCTTTATAATATGCTTTGAAGTCCAAAAATGTTATTCCCTTTTCACTCTTACGTCTTTTCCTTATTTTTCTTGACAGTCTAAATCTGTTGTTTTTCCAAATGAATTCTATTATTATTTATTTAGTTCTATGAAATTGGCAATGTTGATCATGTGACTCATCTGATAGATTTTATTGTTGTTGTATTTTTGTATTTTGTCTGCTGAGCGTGTCCATATGTTTCTACTGTTCTTCTTCCTGCCTTTTAGAGTCTGTCTATAGTCTGTAGCTTGGTTGTTAGTCAGGTTTCTCTGTAGATTCCTCAGTTAGTGGTTGAGTTAGCTGCGTTTCTTGGGTCACATTCTGAAACCCTATGACTGCCCTTTCCTGTTTCTAATAGTGACATATAAGATGATACATTGTGTTTCCTTTCCTAAGGAATCACTCCTACTCTTTCTTAACTCAGCATCTCTTAAGCATGAATGAGGGGTTGTCTTTTTTTTCTTCTACTCTCTAACCGACTAATCTGTCCCCTTAGTGTCTCTGTGGTTCTTGGGTGTAATTCTTAGAAACACATCATAGGTGGATCATTGTAGTCTGTAGTTACTATCAAGCAGGAAACAGCCTGATTTCCTCTCCTCATTGTCAAGACAACAACTTACCCTCAAAACTCCAGTTGTCAGGGCTACTAATATCACAGTTTGGTTTAGCATCTCCATTTCCAAAGGGAGGCTGGTTGGGCTGTGCTGTCTCAGTTAAATCAATAAACATTAACTGTGTGCCTAGACCTGTATTTACTTCTGCATGGGGGAGACAGAGGTACTGTCTTGGGTCCTGTCCTCAGGGACCTTGCAGTCTTGGGAAAAGAGAGAAAGAGTAGATGCATATCTTGTGTCTCCCATATGTCTAGGATGCTCTTTGCCTTATTTCTACCTTTTAAAATATTATTCTCCTTTCACAGCTTAGCTTAGGTGTTATATTCTCCTTCCTTTCTCTTTTCTTCAATTTTCCTAAAGCATTTTGTCTGAATCTTTTCTTTCCCTCCGTCCATCTTGTATTACCCTTATTTATACACATGGCATTTTCTCTCTTAAATCTTAAGAAATTTTCAGAGGCAGGTTTTGCAGCAAAATGAGAAAAAAAAAAAACTGTTAATGAGAGCTGCCCAAAAGTAAGATAAGCTTCCTCATGAAGTAGAAAGTTTCCTATTGCTTGAGCTCTTTAGTCAAGAGCATTTCAAAGGGAATTCCTGCTCAGCAGTGAGCTGGTCTAGCTGACCTCTGAGGTCCCTTATGACTCACACTGAGTTTTGGTGATTCTGTGATAGCCAGGAATGAAGGTAGTGGTTGACTAATTAACATAGATTCAAGGGAAAATGCATTTGCTCTCTCCAAACCAGAATGAGGATTACTTCTGATTTTTGCCTCCCCTAATCCTCCCTCACTTCTACCAGCATTGCCCACCCTACCCCTACTTTCTCTTATCCCCTTCCGCTCCTACTTTCCTGGAGGGAAAGATAGATTTCTATACCCAAATGATTGTGTCTGTTATTCCCTCTTTGAGCCAATTCCAATGAGAGTAAAGTTCATGTGCTTCCCCACCTCCCCTGTATTCCCCTCTGTAAAAGCTCTTTTATGCCCCTTTTATGTCAGATAATTTACCCCATTCTACCTCTCCCTTTCCCCTTCTCCCAGTGCATCCCTTTCTCACCCATTAATTTTATTTTTTAGATAATCATCCCATCATATTCAGCTCACACTTGAGCCCTCTTTCTACATATCCTCCTTCTAGCTGTCCTAATGAAGAGAAAGTTTTTAGGAGCTACAAGTATCCTTTTCCCAGGTAGGAATGTAAACAGTTTAACCTTATTGAATCTATGATGATTTCTCTTTCTTGTTTACCTTTTTATGCTTCTCTTGAGTCCTATATTTGAAAATCAAACTTTCTACTCAGCTCTGGTCTTTTCATCAAGAATGCTTGAAAGTCATCGATTTCATTGAATATCCGTTTTTTTCTCCTGAATGATTATACTGTTGTGCAGTTTTGGAAGTGATTCTTGGTTGCAATCCTAGTTCTTTCACCCTCTGGAAAATATTCCAAGCCTCCCCCCCCCCCCCACCCAATCCTTTAATGTAGAACTATTAAATCTTGTATTATCTTGATTTTGGCTCCATTTTATTTTAATTGTTTCTTTTTGGCTGATTGTAGTATTTTCTTCTTGACCTGGGAGCTCTGGAATTTGACGATAATATTCCTGGGAGCTTTCATTTTGGGATCTCTTTCAATAAGTGATCAGTGAATTCTTCCAATTTCTATTTTGCCCTCTAGAGTATCAGGGCAGTTTTCCTTGATAATTTCTTGAAAGATGATATCTACCCTCTTTTTTTGATCATGGCTTTCAGGTAGTCCAATAATTGCTTAAATTATCTCTCCTGGATCTATTTTCTAGATCAGTTGCTCTTCCAATGTATTATTTCACATTGTCCTCTATTTTTTCATTCTTTTGATTTTATTTTGTTGTTTCTTGATGTCCCATAAAGTCATTAGCTTCCACTTGCCCAATTCTAATTTTTAAGGAATTATTTTCTTCAGTGAATTTTTGTGTATCTTTTTCCATTTGACCAATTCTGCTTTCCAAGGCATTCTTCTCTTTCTTGGATCTTTGTGCCTCTTTTACCATTTGGCTTATTCTGTTTTTTAAGGTGTTATTTTCCTCAGTATTTTTTCTGTGCAACCTTTACCAAGATATTAACTCTTTTTTCATGATTTTCTTGCATCACTCTCATTTCTCTTCCCAATTTTTCCTCTACCTTTCTTACTTGATTTTTGAAAGCCCTTTTGAACTCTTCCGTGGCCTGAAACTAATTCATATTTTTGTTGAGGCTTTGGATGTAGAAATTTTGACTTTGTTGTCTTCTGAGTCTCTGTTTTGATCTTCCCTGTCACCACAGTAACTTTCTATAATCAGGATCTTTTTCTTTTGTTGGCTCATTTTTCTAGCCTATTTCTTGACTTTTAACTCAATGCAAAAGTGGAGCTCAGCTTCTGGAGTTGGGGATGGGGCACTATCCCAAGCTTCAGGTTTTTGTGCAGCTGTTTTCAGAGATAATTTTAGGGACCTATAAGTTTCCAGTTATTCCAAAGTGGTAGGATCTAGGGACAGGTGTGTTTGCTTTTCTCTTGGCCTGTGCTTTGTTGCGTGAGCAACCACTAGCACTGTTTTCCACCCTGGAACTGTGACCAGGGTCCCAGCTCCCTTGTGGCCACAAACTTCAGTGTGCTAGTGTTTCTTCTCACTTTGGGACTGAGACCCAGGACTGTGACCCAGATCCAAGTATGGGCAGGGCCTATACTGGACTGCACTCTATTCTCACCCTGGTGCAACAAACCTTCTCTACCTGACCTTCCAAGTTGTTTTGGGCTGGAAAATTGTTTCATCCTCTCCTTTTGTGTGTTCTGTTGCTCCAGGACTTGTTTTGAGGCATTATTTAAAGGTGTTTGGAGGGATTTGGTGGAGAGCTCAGGTGAGTCCCTGCCTTTTCTCTGCCACCTTGGCTCCACCCCTGTTGCAACAATTTTAAATAAAATACTAGCAAGTTGACTACAACAATATATTGTTGTAGATGCACAAAGATTGTGCACTATAAGAAAGTTGGATTTATGTTAAAATTCAGGGCTCATTCAATCTTATATGGGAAACTACATAATAGACTATATTGATAACAAGAATAGCAAAAAATCACATGATTATATCACTAGAGGCAGAAAAAGCTTTTGACAAGATACAATAACCATTCCTCTTAAAAACTCTAGAAAACATAGAAATAAACAGATCTTTCCTTAACATGGTAAGTAATATCTATCTAAAACCGAGAGTCAGTAATATGTGTCATGGAGATAACTAGCAGCTTTTCCAACAAAATCAGGAGTAAAGCAAAGATTATCTTCATTAGCATTTAATACTGTGCTAGAAATAATAATAATAAGATAAGAAAAAGAAATTAAGGGAATAAGTGTAGTCAGAGAAGAAACAAAATTATCACATTTCCCCCTCTCCCCCAAGAGATATGATGATTTATCTAGAGAGCTATAGAGTGTTGACTTAAAAGCTCATTGAAATAATGAACAACTTTAGCAAAGTTTCCGGATGTAAATGAACATGCAGAAATCGTCAGTCTTTCTGTATGTTACCAACAAAATCAAGCAGGAAGAGATAGAAGGAGAAGTTCCATTTAAAATAACTACAGAAAATATAAAATACTTGGAAGCCTATCTACCAAAACATACATAGGAACATTGTGAACACCATTACAAAATTCTCTTTATACAAATAACTATAGATCTAAATAACTGGAGAAATATTAATAATTCATGAGTAGGCTGAGCCAATATGAAGAAATTAATATATTGAGAAATCTTTCTCCCATAATACTTTAGCAAATAGACAAAGGTTTCTGATCTTTGATTGGGTAAGCCTGTGCACATCTTATGCAGTGATTAGTCACCAATAATATATGACTTATGCTCTTCCTATCACCTTCCAGAGAGAAGTCAATGCATACAAGTTCCAATGGTTTGTTAGTACTTATGTTTTATAACTCACTGCTCATCAATCTTGACCTCTGGTCAAGATGGCTACTTGAATAGAGGCAAACTGCCTAGTTCTCACATATATACTTTTGTAACTACCTTCATCCCCCCACCAAATCATACTGGACTGAATAATGATCAAGAAATCTAAAAAGAAAATACATTCAGTAACTTCTTCCACTCCAGAATTGAAAAAAAAAAAGTTATCCAGAAACCCATAGATAATAGGAAGGGAGGTTCTAGAAAAACCAATGCCATTTCAAGCAAGCAATATGGTAGACTTAACATGTGACTAAATACTGGCCAGAGAGACTTGTGTCCTGCATGGCTTTTGGCTTTGTATCTGGAGGCAGTGAAAACAAAGGGCACCACTGAAATATCTCTAGGGTTGTCAGAAACTTGTAGCAAAGACTTTGGAAGAACAGCAGCAGCATCAGACAGAGATGCAACTGTGCTCATCCCAGGACCCCAGGCCCTGGGGCTATCAGGTCCCCAAGACTTTGTCATGAGATGCCAGAGAGGACCCTGAAGAACTAGCATTATGAACCTCTAAGACCCAGGAATGTGCTGGAGCCAGCTCATACCAGATCAAGAAAGCCAATTGTTAATTTACACCTTCAAAATCAGAAAACATTACAAATGACTAGATCAGAGAAAGTGAAGAAGAAAATGTTAACAATTCAGATTAAATTTAAGAGTGTATTGTCTGTACAATTTTCTTCCTGGAAATCTGTGGTTAAAAATTTACCAGAATAACTTGGGGAGGTGGAAGTTGATGCAAGAACCTAGAGCACCCAAGGCAAGACTAAGCTGGGTCTACCACTCCACTTCAAAACATAGTAAGGATAAGAACCTGGTCCTGGAGCAAAGCCACACTTCAGGGAAAAAAAGGATATAAACAAGAGTAAACACAAGGAAATACAGATGACTATAAAGATTTATATTAGATCCAGAGACACCCAAATATTCAATCCAGAAGGAGACTATAATTCCATAATAATTGCAAACAGTGACTCAAAGGAAAAAAAATGAATTTTCAACAAGGAATATCCAGAAGAAATGAGGCAAGAAATAAAAGTGAAGTACGAATCTCTAGGATGGAAGAATTGGAAGGAGAATAAATGGTTTAGAACAGAAAGTTATAAATATTACACTTGTAATGGACTTCTGAAAATTATAGTAGACCAAACAAAAATCAATGATTCCTTAAGATATCAAGAAATATTAGTAAAAAACAAAAGATTAAATATAGAAAATGTTAAGTATCTGCTATCAAAAATATCTGACCTGAAAAATAGGTGGAGAGATTATTAAGAAAGCATCAGACTTCCTTAAAACTACTACTACTACTACAAAAAAAATCCTGGATACTGTTTCAAGACATCATAAATAAAAATTGCCAAATCTATCATAATCAGAGGGCAAAGTAAAAATAGAAAGAAAACACTAATCACTTTTCTAAAAGAAACCCAAAAGAAAAAGTCCCAGAAAGTCATAGCTGATATCTAGAGTTCTCACAACAAAGGAAAAAACGTTATAAGGAGTTAGAGTTCAAGTGTCAAGGAAACTTCTACTATACATAAGAGGAAATTCTTGGAATACAAAATTTTAAAAGGCAAAAAAATACAATTAAGAATTCTACAAAACTGAGTATAATCCTACAGGGGAAAAAATTGACTTAAAATGGAGCAGAGGACTTTGAAGCATTCCTGAAGAAAAGGCTAGAATTAAACAGAAATTTGAAATGCAAGCATGAATCAAGAGAAACCTAAAAAGGTAAATTATTTTCTCATTTGGAAAAAGCTGCTAATGTTCTTAGAAGGAGAACAGTTCTCTTCAGAACCTTAATATCTTCAAGGGATATAGAGGGAGTTAATTAAGAATAACACAGGCCCTGGGGCTATGTCTGTTCTCAGGACTGGAAGAATCTTGGTAAACCAGTTCTACACTCTAAACTGATCTGTAGTTCCTGGCCCACTTATCATATGGCTGATTGCATCTCTCAAGCCTCAGCCTTGGATCACTCCCATTATCTGCCATCTTCACTCCTACATGTGCATATCCCACTGAATGAGGGAGGAGAAAATGACATAACTGTTCTGACTGGGTCCATTACAAATTTATGCTCTACCACCTCAGCTGGGCCCTCACTGCTGCTGGCAATCCTTTTATACCTTCCTTAACAACTCACTATCCCACTCTCCATAGTCCTCTTCCCTTTGCTTTCTTCCTCCTTCCCTTCTCTTCCTTTTCCTCTTTCTTTTCCTATCTCTTCCCTTCCTGTTCCCTTTTCCTTTCCTGTCCCTTTTCTCTTCCCTTTTTCCTTCCCCTTTCCCTCCCCTCCTCTCTTTTCTCCTTTTCTCTCTCTTTTGGTGATCTCATCAGCTCCCATGAATTTAATTATCATATCTATGCTGATAATTCTCAAATCTATCTATCCTACCTTAATCTCTCTGCCAACCTCCAATATCTTATCTCCAACTGTCTTTCATGTATTTCAAATTAGATGGCCAGTAGGCAACTTAAATTCAACACGTCCAAACCTGAACCATTATCTTCCTTTCTAAACTCTCCTCCCCTCCAATCTTCCCTACTACTGTAGAAGACAGTACTATCCTCCCAGTCCCCCAGGCTTGAAATTGAGGTGTCATCCTCAGCTTCTTCTTATCTCTCATTTCCCCAGTCCCTATATCCAATCTGTTGCCAAAGCCTGTCAATTTTACCTTTGCAGCATCCCTCAAATATATCCTGTTCCCTCTGATATTGCCACCATTTTGTTGTAGGCCCTCATCTCACACTTGGACTACTGCAATAGTCTGCTGGTGGGCCTGCCTGTCTTAAGGCTCTTCCCACTCCAATCCATCCTCCATTCAGCCCCTGAGGTGATTTTCCTAAAGCACCAGTCAAATCTTGTCTCCCTACCCACCCCCACCCCCAAATAGACTCCAGTGTCTCCCTATAAAACCTATTAAACCATGGGTGTTTAAAGCCCTTCATCGCCTATCTATCTCCCTTCTGCCGGATCCCTGCCACTTTCCAGTCTTCTTCCACCTTATTCCCCTTGTTGTTCTCTGAACAAGACACTCAATCTCTTGACTCTGGGCATTTTCTTTGACTATCCCCCGTGCCTGGAATCTTCTTCCTCTCCATCTCTCTTCCTCCTGGCTTTCTTGGCTTCCTTCAAGACCTAACTAAATTCCATCTGCTATAGGAAGCCTTTCCCAATTCATTTAATTCTAGTGCTTTTCCTCTTTTAATTATTTTCTATTTATCTTGTCCATAGCTTTTTAATATATATGTGTTTGCTTGTTTTCTTCTCTGTTAGATTTTGAACTTCTTCAGGGCAGAGATTTTTGCCTATTTTTGTATGCCCAGTACTTAGCACAGTGCCTGGCACATAGTAGGCAATTAATAAATGCCTACTGATTGATCGACTAAATGGACTGGTATCAGAGTTTCTTCCTTACCACTTACTAATTACATAATATTGAAAAATAGAGTAAAATAAGGAAACAGCAGACCGTCTTTACATCTTTGATTATTGTGAGTTTATGAGTTGTTATAAGACTTTGATGTTAGGTTTAAAGGATTTTATTCCTAGCCCTAAAATATCTCCCATAAAAAATGCCACCCGTGGGCAGCTAGATAGTGTAGTGGATAGAGCTCCGGGCAGGGAGTCAGGAAGACCTGAGCTCAAATCCAGCCTCAGATACTTACTAGCCGCATGACCCTGGGAAGTCACTTAACCCATTCACCTCCATATCCTCATCTGTAAAATGATCTGGAGAAGGAAATAGCAAACCACTTCAGTATCTTTGGCAGGAAAACCCCAAATGGGGTCACATAGCATCAGACACGAATGAAAGGACTGAATGATGATAACAATAACAAAAGAATATCTCAACTTCAGGCTATTAAGGAGAGAGATATTTTTGAAGCTTGTTGAGGAAACAACTTCACCAAAGACCCCAGACAATGAGAACTGCTCAATCATAGACCCCGGTTTAAAAGACTTTTGTTAATAATCTATCTAGGTTGGCTATAACTGCCACCTTTCTGGTTTTGAGTTGTCATGCATATTCTTTCTGTGAAAAATCTCAGAATGTTATTATTTTAATAATTTATGCTGGTTATCATTTTTTGCGTCAGAATGTCTTAAACAAAGAAGAAAAGAAAAATGTTTAAACTCTTAGAAAGATATTATGTGTAATGAGCACAAAGGTGCTCATGTTTTCAATAACCTCTATTTATTATGACTACTGGCATTATCACTAACTTGAGAATCAAGTTTGCCCTGCTCTGGTTTATAAACATTGAAGTTTGCTGTTTGAGGTAGAACTATCAGGGACTGTAATTTTTATTTCCTCTCAGTTTGAGTTCAGGCAAAACTGTTTAAACATTTAAGTCAGTAGTCCACAGTTGAAGGGAAAATGCCAAGACCTTCTCACAAGAGAATGCTACCTGTGTATCTTCAAATGTTACAGTCAGTCAGGTGCTGTCACAAGCTATTTATATCAGATTTCTGACATGGTTAAGGGGATAGTTTGTATAAAGGGGGGATCCTTCTCAATCAGTTTCCCATTGTGCTGTTTCTCCCCTATGTAGGAAAGTTTCTCATTTGTTAGGTCATGGGTCTTGAATTATAGGAGACTTCTTGAATATATGAAACTCTGATGAATAAATTATCTGTTTTAAAAAGTATTTATAGTGTTTACCTGCAGTTTAACAGAGCTGAGTTAGTTTTATCTTGTTATACCTATAATAGTTCTGACTGTTGCAAGCGTGTACCACATCCTTCTATTCATAGGAAATTCCTCTATGTTGGAAGAATTGGAAATGTTTTCTATTAACTCTTTCTGTTACTATCATTAGACATTCTTGAAGTTGCTATGGTGGGGATGCAGGCATAGAATAATACCCTGCTACTATGGTAAATTTGTAAGTGCTTATATGTTATTTTGAGGAACCCCCACCCCACCCCAGAAAGTGAAAATTATTACCATCCTCTGGTCAAGTGAGTGTGCAAGGAACACCAAGTAGGACAGTGTGGCTGGATTACACAAGAGAGAGAAGAGTATAAGAAAACTGAAAAAGATAGGAAGGGCTTGTTGTCAAAGACTTTGAGTTTGTTTTTAGTAATTGTTGATATTATTTTTAGCATCAATCGAGGCCTTCCATGTAGAACAGTTACTGTTACAGTAGTTGCAAAGAAACTTTTAATTCATGTGTTTTCAAGTTTGAGGATTTCCTCAGATAATAGCAAATGACAGAGATCACTTTATACGTTAGGTGTTCCCGGCTGCAACATTCCTCAACTTCTAAACCTCTTTCCTGCTACCAGGTGACCCTTCATATGCAGTTAGCTGACAGTGCTTGTCCAATTTGGGGAATGAAGAGGAGGAACAGAACCAACTCCACCTTGGAGTAGTGAGAAACTTTGACAGTTAAAGAGTGATGGCATGTGCACTCTCACAAAACCGCAAGGCTATGAGGCAAACTGTTTCAGGATATAAACAGAAACCACAGAATATTATAACATCGTAGATACTTTTTCTACATTTGCTTCATAGATTTCCCCTTAACAGATACCTGCCCCTCCCTCCCATCCTCACTGCCAACTACAAATGAATAAATGTATGTAGCTGTGCTACGTATAATGGGAATAGTGTTAAAACAAATCAGATTCTGTTCTACCTTATTTAACAAGTAAAATCTTCATTTGGCTCACATGACTATTCTCACTTTCTACTTTAAACAGAATATACAAGAAGAATATATAAGCATGAAAGAATAGATGGGTGGAACGAGCATCAAAACTAGACGGGTCGAGCATAACAACACATATTGATACACATAGAGATTGATGTAGAAATATATAAAATGGATTTCCACCCAAGAAGGCTGCCTAAAAGGGAGGCAGACTTTCCAGCTCCCATATACCTACTTTAAAAAAACCCTGAAGTTTTCATTAGAACAAAATATGACCAAGAAATTCAATGAGAAACTACAGTAAGTAACCACTTTCCATCCTAGAATTGTACTTAGTAAACACTTAATAAATTATTGTTGACTGACTGATCTCTAAAAAGAGTGAGAAAGTAACTCAGTAAAAACTGTAATCAGCAACTTAAGGGAAAAAGTGGATTTTCTACAGACACTACATTGAATATGTAGGATTTTTGCAAGAGACAAAAAAAAAATGAAAAAAAAGCTTTGGTGGAAAAAATTGGAAGGAGAATAAATAGCCTAGAATAGAAAGTGGTAAACCTTACCCAAGTAACAGGCCCCCTGAAAAACAGAAGAGTCCAAACAAAAATCGATCACTCCATGAGACAGGAAGGAGTATCAAAACAAAATCAAAAGTTTGAAAAATCAGAAGAAAATATAAGATATTTCATGTAAAAAAGAACTGGCTTGGAACTTTCTATTTCTCATAATTGGAATGTGTGTGGGAAAAAAAGCATGTTTATATGGATGAATGGAGTTGGCATCAGATGAACTGCGTATCAAATGGAAATGACACAGAATCAAATAAGCAGAAGAACAGTTGATACAAGGACAGCAACATTATTAAAAAGAAAACAGTTTTGAAAGACTTAAGAACCCTGAACAAGGCAATGTCCTCTAGAGGACTTGCAGATGAAGGATGTTACTCACCTTCTGATTGAGAGGTGAGGGACTCAAAATTTTGAAACAGACACTGTATGGATTTATTTTGCTTCACTCTAGTGATTTGTCACAGGATTTCCCCCTCTGGTTTTTTTTAATGGGTGTGAAGTAAGTGGAGGGGGTGGGGGATAGCAGTGATGAAGCCAAAAAAGAAAAAGAAAAAGAAAAGGACAGGGTTATGGAAACTTTGTAAAAAGCACACAGAGAAGTATAGACAGACAAGGAAGCACGAATAAGCAGTTCAACTTTGAAAATAGCGGGTTGATTCTATTATATGCTTAGAAAAAAGAAAGTAAGGAATGGAGACTCATGGTTTCATATTCAATCCTCTTTCGTGTTCTATTTTGTGTACGGAACTGCTCATTTTTTGATGTTTGTTAAGCTCAGAATAAAAAATATATAAAAAAAATTATGCAGTGTGTGGTAGGACTTATAGCTCCCCCCACTTTCCTCCTCACTTCCTCCCCACTGCCCTGGCAACAAAGGTTAGGCTAGTTTTTTTCCCCCAAAGGTGACAAAGCTGAAGCCTTACAATGAATGGTGGCCTATGTCAGGGACAAAGAAAGCAATCTTAAGAAAATCCTGACCCTAGTTTGCTCACTCATGTTTTGAAGATTTGAAGATGGGAAAAACCCAGAGGGTCCCAAGCACAGTCCAGATGACTATGACAGCTACTGATGCTCATTTCTCCATGATCCAAGAAGGAGACCCAGAGACTTATTGGACCCTTCAGGTTTCTTGCCTAGGTATCTTCATAACTCTCAATTACCAAGTCACTCACAAATCAACTTCTTTCAAATGGGGCTCAGAACAGGCTACAAACCTGGAAGGATCTAAAGTGGGCTGTCTAGCAGTCCCTGTAGAAACCATTGTTTTTGAAGGTCTCCGTTCCTAAAGACTACAAAATGATTAAAATATCTGGGGGTCAAACTTCCAAAGCCCACAAATGGCATATAGATTCAACCACAAAATGCTTCTGAAAGAAATAAAAACAACTCAAGTAGCCGAAGGAATATTTAATGCTCGTAGTGAGGCCATGCCAATATAATGAAAATGACAATACTTAACAAAATCAATTTACACTTTTAGTGCTATACAATCAGATTACCATACGGAGATGAGGGGTGATGTTTCTACCCAAACTAAACGCTCCTTATTGAATATTCTATTTCGTTAAGGTGAAGTAAGCCTCATTTTGTTAATTATTTAATCAAATTACCAATGAGAAATTTTATAGAACTTGATAAAATAACATCAAAATTTATTTGAAAAAGCAAAATATCTAGAACAGGGGTGGGGAACTTGTGCTCTCAAGGCCTCATGTGGCCCCCTAGGTCCTCAAATGTGGCCTTCTGACTGAATCCAAACTTCATAGAACAAAAGGGACTAAGGGGGAATAACACTTTTAGTCTTCAAACTATATGATTCAGCAGCAGCTAAAGAATGGAGAGATAAATCAATGGAACAGAATAGGAAAGGGAGATTCAGAAACAACAGAACTCAACTATGTAGCATTTGATAAAGTGGAAAACATAAATTACTTAGGGGAAAACTCCCTATTTTACAAAAACTTCTGAAAAAACTGAAAAGCAGTTTGGAAGACTTAGACCAATACCTTATACCACATTTCACAATACATTCCACATGGTTATGTGACCTTAATACTAAAGATCATACTATAAAAAACATTTAGAAGAGAAACAGATCATATATCTCTTATAGCTATGGGTAGGAGAAGTATCTTTAACCACACAAAAGATAGAGGCAATTACAAAATATAAAATAATTAACCTTGGTTACTTGATACTGAAAATCTTTTGCACAGATAACATTAATGTATCTAGGGTAAGAAGGGAAGTGTTTGAATGCGAAAAAAATCTTTATCTAATTTCTCTGATACAGGTTTGGTTTCTAAGCTATATAAATAATAAATATGTAAAAGACTAATAGCCATTCCCCAGTAGATAAGTGGTAAAAGGATATATACAAAGAGTTCTCAAAAAATCACAACCACATTAAAACATGTTCCAAATCACTACTAATCAGAAAAATAACAAAATAACCCTGGATGATGAATGATGAAAAATACCAACAGTCACTGTTGGAAGAGTTGTGGAAGGATAGGCTCACTAAAACATTGTTGGTGGAGCTATGAAATGGTATAGTAATTTTGGAATGCAATTTGGAGTTATGCAAATAAAGTGACTAATATGTCCCTATCTTTTCAACCAGAGACATATATTATAAAGGCAGAATTTATGATTTCAAAGAGAATCATATATATGTCTGAATGGTTCAGAACTGCAAGATGTAAGGAATTCTCTAAGTAGAAGGCAGAAGAACTAAAGCATTTATTCAAACTCCAAAGTAGCAGACCCACAAACCAGTGTCCCCATTTTGATATCGTGGTCAAAAGCTTCCAGGCCCAATAAGTCTGCCTCACAAGAATAACCAGGAGGTTACAGAAAAACATGATGGCATTAAACCAAATCATATTTGTGCTTTCCTGTTCCGGTAAGAAGATTACCCACTGGCCTCAAGCCCTTGTTCAGCACTCCCTGGTCCACATACAGGTCAGCCCTGCTACCAGCAGCTCCTGCTTCTTCAGCTCCTTTGGCTTCAGCTTTATCTTCAGCTTCAGCTGTAGCTGTCGCTGGCTCCAACATGTCTCAATTTCCAAGCTGTGTTCTCTCCTCTTATAGCGTTTTTGACGTCATCAAGCGTCATCTGAATGACCAGAACTTAGGCTCTGGTGATTGACTCTTGAATTAGCCCCTCCCCTTAGCCCCACCTTGGGCTCCACCTTAGTTACCAATCCACACCCACATAGGTTTTACATCTAATAGGGGTTTGGGCCTGGGGCTTAGCACCTAGTAAGACTCAATGAAATACACTGAATTACTCAAAGGAAACAAAAGCCAAATTATTCAAGGGCACTTGGTTGAACTAAGCGCTAAGGAGCCCATTTTGCTTACCAACACACTCCACCCCTTGTCCCTGGATACATAATCTAATCAGCCATGTATCCTGGAACATACATCGTAATCCAGTTATGCAGGAAACTAAAACATATCATTCACAACGAAGCAAAGCATATCATTCAGTGACATTCCCAAATATTTGTTTACAATTCAAATGTTCACCCCTAGATCTTTGTATCCATTACACAGGAAATGGGTGTCAATAATACCATAACAATAAGACAGTACAGCAAGGATAATACAAAATAAGTACACAGAGCAGTATCATCATTCACCCCCACACGAACGACTGGGGCTCAAAATCTTCGGGTAAGGGGTGAAGGTCTCATTTTCCATAGCTTCTTCTTGCTGAAATTGGATGTAGAGCTGTCCCTGCCCCAAGAGTCCCATTCCAGAGGTCAGTTCTTTAGCAAGCTGGCAGGAATTCCAAGAATGCTAGGTGCTTAGGCAGTCATCTGAAAGTGTAGGGTACTTAAGCCTAAAGGAGACAGAACTAGCAACAAGGTTGACCAAGACAAAGAACAAAAGAGTAAGCAAGTAAGGACTATTATACTTCAAATAAAATCATTCCCATTCTGGTTGAGACTCTAATTATTCAAAAATTTGATCCCATAGTCTAACTTAGGTAGGAAATGTTTCTTTTCAAAGGGAACACAATAAGGAAACTAAGTTAGAAGGGTCCCATCCTAGATGGCAACTAGGATTGCCCTCCAGGCCTTTTTTCCCCAGATACAAACTTTCACCTGTTAATCACACAAGATCGCCTTCCCTCTGAGTGGCTTGTGGCATTTATCAGCATCAGCCATACTTCTGGAGTCCATGAATCTATTATTATAGCCCTATTCGTGGTAAAATATATGGTTCAGGGGTACGATTTGGTAATTATCTTCCCCTGAATGGACAACTGTTACAGTGTTGTCCTTCCCATGGGCTATGACTTCTGCAGCCTTTGGAATATCATCTGGCTTCCGTTTTACCCATACCTTAGCTCCCAATTTTATTCTATCAACAGAGCAAGACCCTTTTGTTCTTCTAGTAGTTATTTTGGGAGGAGGGTCAGTTTTCACAAAGGGTATTTTTTCACAGGAGATAATAATCACTTGAACTACCCTATCATTTCTACAAAATTGTACAGGTTTTTCACCCAAATTCTGGAGTGTCACAAAAATTTCTCTTTGATAATTAGAATCTATCACTCCAGCCAATACATGTACTCCTTGAGCTGCTAATCCTGGTTTAGGTAATATCCATCCAAAATGATTCTTGGGGATTCTCATACATACTGCAGTAGGGGTTTTTCTTATCTCTTTCCTGTTCAGCCTAAAATTCTCTATACAATGTAAATCATATCCTGCCCAACCAGGTGTTCCTTCACGAACAACTGACAATTCCTCCAGAGACTAAGACCTTCAGTCCAGGTCCTACTACCCTCTTCTGCTAATCCAATGGGTCCCCACCTATAAGGACCTAACTCTAGAAGAATGCCATTTTGCCTGGTTTACTGGGTTGCTTCATTGGTCACTAATATGCTAACCGGGGATGTTCTAGGGAATGAGAGTTCTGGAATGTTCTTCCAGTGGGGTAAGCTCCAGACTTCATGATTGGCATGTGAAAGAGCCTTTAAGATTGGGATCAATAAAGGAATTTTCCCTAATGTGTCTCACTGAATACAGTTGTGGTGGGGCATACCTGTTAGAGAAATCATATGCTTTCTACCCAAGGGTGATATCTGATAGGTTTCCTTCTTTCCTTCCCTCCTTCTACCTCCCTCACCCCACAAGTTAGGCTAGTTTTCTCTAATTAAGTCACCATTAAGACAAAGCTGGGACTTAATTGGCTGGGGTCCGGGTCAAGACTCAAACTTTGCCTTCTTCAGCACAGGCTTCTTAGTTACCTAAGGGCATTAAAAAGGTCTGCCCACATAGGACTGTGGCCTTTCAGACTCAGTGAATATCCCAAGACCACATGAATTGCCATGCCCTGTCCTGCTGACTAGACACATTTCCATATGGTGATGAGAGATGCTATGTCTATTCCAACTAAGTTGTACTATATCTTAGTGAATATCCTTTCTATATTAAAGCTAAATAAACCTCATTTTGTTGACTGTTCAATGATCTAAGAATGTCTCATTTTGTCCCCACATTGAACCTAAACTAACAAGGTACTAGATTGAGTCAGACCTATCCCACATAAAGTGTAAATTGGTAGTACTTTCCTTTACACACAACGAACAGGAGTCTCAAACTTCTTGGTGATGTCTACAGTCATGTTGGGGTAGTAAAATCTGTTTCTTATTATCTCGAGGGTTCTTTTTGACCAATATGCTCCAAGTCATTTCATGGTCATATATATCAGTAATTAAAGTGGGGCTTTCTTTTCCTGTTTTCTCTTTTAGCACTTATTTAATCAAGTGCCCTTGAAGAGTCTGGCCTTTGTTTCTTTGATTGGATCAGGAGTCTTTGATGGCCTTCTTGCCTCAAGGGAAAGCCTGGTTTACATGCGTTTGAGTCAAGTTTTCAATGCCAGAGGCTTTTAGGCCACGTGGGTTTGAGTCTAATGTTGTAATGCCCTTTGACTCTGAACAGGATGTATAAACATACAGGTTGGAATTTTCCCTTGGGCTCTCACTCACTGGGGGAGTGTTGATGTGGAGACTCTGCGTAGCTGTTGTTAAGAACCCCCCAGCTTTGAAGAAACACAAATGTTTTGTTTGCGGGGGGCTCTCACTCACTCGAAAAGTGGCGAGTGACTCTGGGCAAGCTGTCGTAACTACCCTCCAGCTTTGCTCACCCAGAGGTTGGTTTGTATTTGGTCTGTTTAAAATGTATGTTTGTAATTTGTTTGTATTTCCTCTGAAGTTCAGGTTGCTGGCTTTTCCTCCTGAACTAAGTTTGTTAACCCCTTAAAGTTACTTGCCTTAGTAAAGCAGATCAAAGAACCTGTGCTGGCAGCTGTTGTTGCTAGTCTTGTTGCTAGTCTTACACCCCACAACAGCTGCTAGCCAAATTCTTGCTACACCATAGAAAAATATGTACCAGATAGGAGCAACTATTTCCTAGTTCCAGGAGTAGGATCAGTATTCCAATTCCAGTTGGATCCAAAAGGATCAATTCATTGCTCCATCTGATAACTCCAATTTCTGCCATTGTCTTTAATGTCAGATTTCTTCAAAGGATTGGCACTTGAATCTGTCCTTAGTATTGCTGCCTCCCTTCTTGGTGTATATCACATTTTGTATTCCTTCATCTGCTCCTGCCTGCCATTATGAGGTATCCACAGACAACCGGGACAAAGAAGGTTGGGTCAATGAAGCAAGGTTATCTACATATGGTCACCTTCTCCTAGGTGTCATGTACTTGTACTCCAGGTTCTGTGATCTTACATATAGTTTGTCATTCCTTCTTTTTATGTCACTACAACTTTGGTGTTACATGGCCTTTGGGACAGGACATCTACATGCCTCATGATCTTCCCTAGATTGTAGTGAATGCTACATTTACGCTTCACTAGTGCTGCTACCCATCTCTGGCATAAAATATCCAACTTGCCTGTGGTCAATGTCAGCTCATTATTGTCAGTTCATACCTATAACTTTCCTCTAGATGCATAGTCCTTGAACTTCTCAGTGACAGCTCACTTCAAAGCCAGAGCTCCAGCTTGTGTATAGAATAGTGAGTTTTGCTGTGGCTAACGCCTCTGTTAGCGGTGCAACTGGGTTTTGGTAACAATCACTCTTTTAATACAAAACTTCTCCCAAGCCCTCCAAGTTGCATCTCTACGTAGGACAAGAGGTTTCTTTAGATCTTCTTAGGCTAAAATGGGTTCAGATGTGAAAGAATTCGTCAAGAATGTCTCAATAGAATTTAATAAAGATAAACTTTAACAGAATTCTGAGCTTTATCAGTTTCTTAGCAGGATGTGTTAGCGTTAGGATTAGAGTCCGAGGCATTTAGGGTTAGGGTTAGGGTTAGAGTTAGTTTTAGGGTTAGGTTGGGCTTAGAGTTTAGGGTTAGGATTTAGGTTTAGGGTTAGAATTTTGTAATATCAATTCATTTGGGGCTTTCTTACTGTTTTAAAATGATTAATTGTCTTTGAGTCTTACTAGGTGCTAAGCCCCAGGCCCAAACCCCTATTAGCTGCTAAATCTATGTGGGTGTGACTTGCTAACTAATCTGGGGCCCTAGATGGGCTAACTAAGGGAGACCTGATTTGATCTTTGCACCTAAGTTTTCCCCAAACCTCTAATTACCAGGTGCTAAGGCTATATGTGTGTGAAGCTCCCAGGGTCCTAAGGGGAGGTGCTAACTCCAGAGCCAATCATAGGAGCCTACGTTCTGGTGGCTCAGATGACGTTTGATAACGTCTGAAACTGTAAAAAAAAAAGGAAGACAGAGCCATTTGCTTAGGGCTCTCACTCTTGGTGGCATGCTGATGTGGAGATTCTGGGCATCTGTAGCTAAGAGCCCTCCAGCTTTTAAACCCATATGCTGGGACTTTGTTAAACTCTGGTAACTATGTATTGGGATTTGAACCAGACAAGATCTGTCGATGTTTGTAATTTGTTTGTATTTTGCTCTGAAGTTCAGGGTGCTGGCTTTCTCCCCTGAACTAAGTGAATGATATCTGTATGTCAGATTAAAGTAAGCTTGTTAACCCCTTAACGTTGCTTTCCTTAGTAAAGCAGATCAAAAGACCCTGGGCTTTTGCACATGCTGATAGCATGCTTGTTGTTGGGCTTGTGTTGGTCTTTCACCCCCACACGAGCTGCTAGCCACATTGTTGAAACAAATTTAGAGTCAGAGGTGCATTCAGGGCTAGGGTTAGAGTCACAGGTATTTAGGATTAGAGTCAGAGGAATTTAGGGTTAAGGTTATTGTTAGGGTTAGATTTAGTGTTAGAGTTAGGTTCAGAGTTAGAGTTTAGGGTTAGGATTCAAGTTAGGGTTAGGCCTATGCTTAGTGTTGTAGGGTTGTATTCAGTGTTATGGTTCTGATGTGACCTTGTTAACAATGTTAAATGTCTATGTCAGTCATTCAAATCACCTAGGGTAGGTAGTACAACAGTTCCTTTTCTTTTCTTTTTTTTAAAATATGCATAGGATAAAAAATAGAACTGTGTGGTTATTGTGTTGGCAACTTCATTGGGATGAGTACAACATAACTGATTATATTAAGAAGAGTCTGTTAGTAACCCTTCTTTTTCTCTTAGAGGAATCCTTGATTGAGTTTTGTATTTCATGTTCCTCTTGAGGCTATTAATTCAGGACCATGGAGTAACAGATTCCATGGCTGTGAGGAGAGAGATAAGAGCCTCTTTAGTTGTGGATGGAGAGGTAAATAGGTACTTGTAGAAATGTATCAGGTCAGCTTCTAGGCCTTTGTTAGGAAACAGATGGCATGGCATTTTTCAGGAGCTGAAAGTTATGAGGTGTTTCTTTCCACTTACTCAGAGAGCTAGCTGGACTCCTGTGTTTAAGAAATGTTCATTGTTTGAGACCACTTGTAAGCTTAGGGATAGTGGGCCAGTCTCCCAGGTTTCCATCTCCATCCCTCAAGGATATCAGATTTCCTTGAGGCATGAATTGATTGTGATTGGCAGGAGAACAGAAGTTCTAAGCTTATCTCATACACAAAGGGACAAAGAAATGTGGTTTGAACAATCATATAAAATGGGGCAGTAATGTAGGATAGGAGCAGTCACAGAATAGAATCAATTGTAAAATTATACAGAATCACTTTAATTTCTTCAAGCCTTTTAAAAGTTGTTCACATTGATAACCATGTGTGTTCAAGTAAGGTCCCTCTGTGGATAATAGCTGCCAAATAATAGAAAAGTTCTTGGATTCTTTTATTCAGTTTCTCATATCCAGCACTTATATACATCTTTTCATTCTTCTTAGTACCACTATGGGTATTGTGTATTGACTATTGGACTCTAATGATGCCATTAACCAAACAAATTCTTAAAATAATCTCTTAGGTAATCTATTAAAGATAAAGGAATTTTTAATAGATTTCCCCCCAGAAATGTTGGGATTTAGTGAGCTTGATCTTGTAAGTTACTCCTTAGCTGCAGCCCACATGACACTCTTGTAATGAGAATACACCTTCTTGTGAGCTTCTGGCTCAGCTGGGGAATTCCCAAAGCCAAGTTTCTTTAAGCTCCGTTCAATGGGCCTATGTTCTTATGTTTGTTCACTGTCACCACTCGACTATACCCACTTTCTGCTACTGCCTCTTGGCCAGCCTTCTCAGGTAAGAAGAGAGTGCCTTGTGCTTTCCATCACCTTCTGGACACATAGTATCTCCTGAGGAAAGGCAGCAAAGGGCTGGGCCAGGCATCTTCCATCTGCCTGGAAGGACTTGTCTTGCCTTCCTGATTCCAGCTCAGTCTCCCAAGTAGGATATGGGGAACCTCGGCACAAAGAAGAGTAACCTACTCTTTGACTTCGGGCCTTCCATCTCTTGCTATTCTTCTCCTTTGAGGGAAGAAGAGAAAAATTTGTGGGAACAGTGCTTCCTTCTCCTGCTGTGCAGCTTCAACAGCCGTTTCCTGCTTAGCCTTTTTCCTGCCTCAACATGATCCTTTGGAACAAAGAGGAGTAGTGAAGCAGGGCCTCTCATCTGACCATTTGACCAGGTCCCTCTCATCTCATGCTGCAGTTGGCTGTAGCCCAATTGCAAACTTCTGTTGAGAAGAGTGGCACCCTCTACTCAATAATGAACATTATTATACCCTTCACATCCCAGTGATTCTGAATGCTTGTAGATCATCTTCCAAACCTTACTACCCATTCTCTGTCTCTAATTCCTTATTCAATCCACCTCAATACTCTACTACAAAGTTTCAACCATACCACCCACCCCTTCCATGGGCAATAAGTTTCTCCTACTCCTACTCCTTCCATTTACTAGCTTTACTGAAATCTGGTTCCCTTGATGACACAGCCTTCATGACTACCCTTTCTAGCACTGGCTGTACCTTCACTCATTCTCTTTGGATCAATAGTTAAAGTGGTGGAATTGGAATACTCCTTGCTCCCCCTTCCCACTTGCAGGCTCTTCCCTGCATCTATCACTCAGTAATCTCTCTTCTTTTGAGATTCATGCTCTTCATATCTACCACCCACTCATTACTGGTAGCTGTTGTCTATAGACCCTCAGGTCACTCCCCTTCCTTCTTCAATGAATTCAGTAATGGCCCACAAATTTTCTCTCCTCCTCAACTCAACATACATATTGACCCTCCTTCAAACTCTCTAACCACTCTGCTCCTCAACCTATTCACTTTCCATGAGCCACTCCTACACTTGATCTTGTCCTTACCCACAAAGGTACCACCTCCAGGACCTCTCTGGAGCCTTTGATACTGTTAATCACCCCATTCCCCTACCTACCTGACCATTCCTTTGCTGAATCTTTATCTGGGTCGTGTCCACTAACTGTGGGTGTCCCATAAGGCTATGTCCTGGGTCCTCTTCTCTTCTCCTTCTATGTTATTTCACTTGGTAGTCTCATCAGCTCCCATGGAGTCAATGGTTCTAATGGTGCTAATGATTCTCACATCTTTTTCTCCAGCCCTAATCTCTGACCTTCCTTCTCCCATCTCCAATTGTCTTTCAGGCATCTTGAACTGAACATCCCATAGACACCTTAAACTCAACATGTCCAAGACCAAACTCATTATCTTTCCTCCTAATTCCTCCTTCATCCAACTTCCTTATTACTGCAGAGGATATCATCCTCCCAGTTACCTAGGCTCACAATTTAGGTGTCATCCTCCACTCCTTTTTTTCACTCCTTGTATCCAATCTATTGCCAAGTCCTGTTGATTTTAACTGGATAACATCTATTGTACACATTCCCTCTTCTTTCCTTTGACACTACCACCATCTTGATGCTTGTTGTGTTTGCTCTTCATTTTCAAGGAGGACCATGACATCAGGGAAATGATGACATGACTTGCTGTTGATTTTGATTAGAGTGAGGAAGGGCTGTGCAAGGTCACCAGCCTCACTTTCTCCTCCTATTCTTCCCTGACTACACCTCACACCTGTGAGTATGTATGTAGAACTTCCCCCATATACCTACAAAGTCCAGGACCCAGATGGCTCTGGACTTCGTAGGCACATAAAGGAAATTCTACATACATACTCAGGGTATAGGGTGTGTTCAGGGAAGACTAGTACCTCTTTTTCAGGGCTAATTTTTACCTTTGGTGTCTTCCTGACTCACTTAACTCTCACCTGTGGCTCCAAGAAGCTATAGCATGTACAGCAACCAAACCCTAGTAAAATGTTTTGGCAGACAGGCTAATCCAGATTGAGGGTAACCAGGGGGATTCAAACCCTTTGGTGAGTGAGGGGGCTATCTACCACAAGCATTAGAAGAATTCCAGTGGTGGAATGGGCAGATGAGAACAATTTGTTCCAACAGCCATGAAGGCAGCTGAAGCAGGCACTGTGAAACTCTTAGAGGTTATTTAGACATCAGAGACACAAAGATTATCCATGGTATCCCAAGCCATCACCAGACATTTTGACTCTATCTTGCCAATGGGCTTCAATGACTCTGGAAGAGAGAGTGAGGCCCGTGACTTCACACACCTCTGCCTCACTTAAATCCAATTTATGTGTGGGTCAAAAGATATCACCTATACCTTTGTAAATTTAATTAATTAATTATTTTGCCATTTTTATATCTCAAAGTCCTGTGGCAACAAACAAGTAATAAAGCATCAGGTGTGGATACACTGGGAACTCTAATTACAGTGCTGCACACACATGGATTGTCTTCTCAATGGAAGTAGCAGCAGGGTTCAGCTGCCCCATGGGTATCTGAGCAGCCTTTTTTTAAAAGGACTTCACTTTTTTTTTTTGGTTGTTGTTTGTTTGTTTAGTTTTGTTTTTTGCACTTTGACTGTGGGATGGGGTCCTCATCTGACATGGTAAGCCAGCCAGGGTTGGGTGAAGCATACCATCTTGATGTAGGCCTTCATTATATCACATCTGGACTAATATTCTGTTGCTTAGTTTGGCTGCCTCAGTTCCCTTCCCCATTCCAGTCCAGCTGCCACTTAGTTGACAAAGTGATCTTCCTAAAATGCAGGTCTGACCATATCACCCCCTCTTCAACAAACACCAATGGTTCCCTGTCACCTTCAGGATCAAATACAAAAGCCTTAGGCATTCAAAGTCCTTCACAACCTGCGCCCCTCCTAACTTTCCAGTCTCATACCTTACCCTCTTGCCAACAAAGGTCTGTATAGTCAAAGCTATGTTTTCCCAGTAGCAATATATGGCTACGAGAGTTGGACTATAAGGAAAGTTGAGTGCTACAGAATTGATACCTTTGAATTGTGGTGCTGGCGAAGACTTTTGAGAGTCCCTTGGACAGTAAGGAGGTCAAATCAGTCAATACTTGAAGAAATTAATTCAGGTTATTCACTGGAAGGTCTAATACTGAAGCTGAAGCTTAAATACTTTGGTCATATAATAAGATGGGACTCATTGGAAAAGACCCTGATGTTGGAAAAGACTCAAGGCAAAAAGAAAAGAGGATGGTAGAGGATGAGATGGATAGATACTGTCATGGAAACAATGAACATGAACTTTGTGTGGGATGAAAGACCCTCACCAATTAAAAGTTAATAAGGAGCCAAATCAGGGTGGGAACAGAAATAAATTTTATTCAATTCTCGAGAATTGGGCAACCCCCACTAGAACAAATCCAGCAAGGGAGGCGCTTTACAAGGCACAAGGCACCCATAATTATACCTAACACAAGAGAATTCCTGCCCACCTCTGATCTTTCTCACCATTGGCTGGGAGATGGCTTTACAATCTGAGCACAAAAGCTAGACAAAGAACCGGGACATTGAGGCACAGAAACTCCAATTCCCATTCCCTTAGTTAATGATTACAACTGAGGTGACATCTATAAATCTAAAGGAGGAGAATAGGATAAGGGGAGGGGGAGGCCCTCTCCATTCTCTTACAGTACTTTTATAGTAAAGGAAAGCAGGTCACAGTGACCCTATTCTTACTGAGCAATTCTTTAAACCAGAACCAGAAGAAAGAACAAAAAGTTTCAGGGTAAACTTTCCCAGAGGCTGAGCCATCAGACTCTCATGGCCTCAGAATTTTTTTTTTCACTTTCCTGTTTCTTGATTTTTAAACATTTCTTAGTATAGATATAGATATGTATATATTTATACATATCTTCCCTGTGAAGTCTTCACATTTTATTTACCTCACACAACTTGGACAGATTTCAGGAGACAGCAAAGGATAGAAGGTCCTGGCATGCTATAGTGAGGAATTCAGGATGACCCCCCTAGGTTTCAAGCCTGAGGGACTGGTTGTGTGGTGTTAATCTTTACAGTACCAGAGAAGATAGGAGTGGGGAAGGATTGAGTTACATTTTGAACATATTGAGTTTAAGATGTCTATTGGACAGTTGGAAATGTGAGATTGAAGGTTAGCAGAGAGACTGAAGCAGAATGGGTAGATTTGAAAATCATCAGCATAGAGATGGTAATTAAATACATGGGAGCAGATGAGATTACCAAGTGAAGTGGATTTCAAGTAAAAATCATAAGTACCTTTTGGGACATCCAATCATGTGATAGATTTCCACAATGATGATGGAGTATCATAGATTCAGAATCAACCATTAGGAAACATCCTATTCAGAGAGGAAAAGCACAGTGGGGAAACTGAGTCAAGAGGCTCCTTTCATTACCTCCATAAGGCCATCTTAATCTTCCCAGTCATTAACATTGACCATCAGTGGTTTCAAAGGTACCTTCTTGATCAACTTTTAGCATTTCCCTTGCATGATGGAGTACTGGTTTAAGAAAAACAGTTATATCTGAATTCAAAACACAGAGCAAATCAAATTTCAGTTCCATCACACATAGCAAGTTCTACTGCTTATACTTTAGTGCAAGATAATTTTTTTTTCGTTTTGCACTAACAGTTGGTTAACAATAAATAATAGTTAATAAAAAATTCAAAGATATTACTTATTGAGTACCTACAAGGCATTTTCCAGAAGTATATATTCATTATTTACTTTTCTAGCTTAAATATATCCTGATATAAAAACCAATGAAGAAATTAGGGAAAAAATTCACATTATGGAGTCTTATAAATAAAGTGAATATATAATCATTCACTTAGAACTCAGAACAAGGAAGATGGTGGCTGGAAAGCAGGGACTTGCATGAACTCCCTGCCAAGTACCTCCAAAAACCTATAAAAATGGCTCTGAACAAATTCTAGAACTGCAGAACCCACAAAATAGCAGAGGGAAGCAGGGATCCAGCCCAGGACAGCCTGGATGGTCGCTGGGTGAGGTCTATCACACATGGAGCTGGGAGCGGAGGGGAGTGGAGCCCAGCATGGACCAACCAGACCGGGAGCCAGGCAGAACAGGCCCTAGTACCCTGAATCAGTGCGCTGTGGCAGTTACCAGACTTCTCAACCCACAAACACCAAAGACAAAAGAGAAGGTTAGTGGGAAAAGCTGCGGAGGGCAGAGTGAAAACAGTTTGCGGTTTGGCCACCGCCCTGGGGGCAGCGGAGGTAGTGCAGCTACACAACTATAGCTGCAGTTGCTTCTGGCTCCAGGCCCACCTGGTGGGAGGAATTAAGTGGCAGATCAGAGCAGGAGTGCAGAGCCTGCTTAAGATCTGAGTCAGGTCCTGGTTGGCGGTTCTTGGGGAAGGAGGAGCTCTGGTGTGGCAGAGCTGGCTGTATAGAAATAGCTCTGAAAACAACAGCGCATCCCCTCAAGCTTGGAACAAAGTACTCTCTACTCTACAAGCAGTCATACCCTGACAAAAAACTCAAGGGTCAAGTAAGTTGGCTGGGAACACGGCCAGGCAGGGAAAACACACTCAGATTCAGTCTCAGAGTTTGGAATCTTTCTTTGGTGACAAAGGCTACCAAAACATACAGCCAGAAGAAGTCAACAAAGTCAAAGAGCCTAAATCAAAAGCCTCCAAGAAAAACATGAACTGGTCTCAGGCCATGGAAGAGCTCAAAAAGGGTTAAAAGCAAATTAGAGAAGTAGAGGAAAAGTTGGGAAGAGAAATGAGAGTGATGTGAGAAAACCATGAAAAACAAGTCAATGACTTGCTAAAGGAGACCCCAAAAAATACACAAGAAAATACTGAGGAAAATAACACCTTAAAAAATAGACTAACTCAAATGGCAAAAGAGCTCCAAAAAGCCAATGAGGAGAAGAATGCCTTGAAAGGCAGAATTAGCCAAATGGAAAAGGAAGTCCAATGGACCACTGAAGAAAATACTACCTTAAAAATTAGATTGGAGCAAGCAGAAGCTAGTGACTTTATGAGAAATCAAGATATTATCAAACAGAACCAAAGGAAGGAAAAAAATGGAAGACAATGTGAAATATCTCATTAGAAAAACCACTGACCTGGAAAATAGATCCAGGAGAGATAATTAAAAAATTATTGGACTACCTGAAAGCCATGATCAAAAAAAGAGCCTAGATATCATCTTTCAAGAAATTATCAAGGAGAACTGCCCTGATATTCTAGAAGCAGAGGGTAAAATAGAAATTCAAGGAATCCACCAATCGCCTCCTGAAAAAATCCCAAAAAGAAAACTCCTAGGAACATTGTTGCCAAATTCCAAAGCTGCCAGATCAAGGAGAAAATGCTGCAAGCAGCCAGAAAGAAACAATTTGAGTATTGTGGGAAAACAATCAGAATAACACAGGATCTGGCAGCTTAAGGAACCGAAGGGCTTGGGATACAATATACCAGAGGTCAATGGAGCTAGGATTAAAACCAAGAATCACCTACCCAGCAAAACTGAGTATAATGCTCCAAGGCAAAATATGGATTTTCAATAAAATAGAGGACTTTCAAGCTTTCTCAGTGAAAAGACCAGAGCTGAATAGAAAATTTGACTTTCAAACACAAGAATCAAGAGAAGCATGAAAAGGTAAACAAGAAAAAGAAATCACCAGGGACTTACTAAAGTTGAACTGTTTTGTTTACATTCCTACATGGAAAGATGATGTGTATGATTCATGAGACCTCAGTATTAGGGTAGCTGAAGGGAATATGCATATATATATATGTGTGTGTGTGTGTGTGTGTATGAAGGGTGAGTTGAATATGAAGGGGTGATATCTAAAAAAATAAAATCAAGGGATGAGAGAGGAACATATTGAGAGAGAGAGAAAGGGAGAGATAGAATGGGGTAAATTATCTTGCATAAAAGTGGCAAGAAAAAAGCAGTTCTGTAGGAAGGGAAGAGGGGGCAGGTGAGGGGGAATGAGTGAATCTTGCTCTCATTGGATTTGACCTGAGGAGGGAATACCATACACACTCAATTGGGTATCTTACCCCACAGGAAAGAAGGAGGAAGAAGATAAAAAAGGGGGGATGATAAAAGGGAGGGCAGATAGGGAGAGGAAGTAATCAAAAGCAAACACTTTTGAAAAGGGACAAGGTCAAGGGAGAAAATTCAATAAAGGGGGATGGGTTGGGAAGGAGCAAAATATAGTTAGTCTTTCACAACATGAGCATTGTGGAAGGGTTTTACATAATGATACGCACGTGGCCTATGTTGAATTGCTTGCCTTCTTAGGGAGGGTGGGTGGGAAGGGAAGAGGGGAGAGAATTTGGAACTCAAAGTTTTAAAAACAGATGTTCATAAACAAAAAAAAAAGTTTTTGCATGCAACTAGAAAATAAGATACACAGGCAATGGGGCGTAGAAATTTATCTTGCCCTACAAGAAAGGAAGGAGAAAGGGAATGGGAGGGGAGTGGGGGTGACAGAAGGGAGGGCTGACTGGGGAATGGGGCAACCAGAATATACGCCATCTTGGAGTGGGCGGGAGGGTAGAAATGGGGAGAAAATTTGTAATTCAAACTTGTTAAAATCAATGCTGAAAACTAAATATATTAAATAAATTAAATTTTAAAAAACTTTAAAAAATAATAAAAAAGGAACTCAGAACAAGGACACTGGTTATTGTTAGCATGAATGTATTAAAGTATTTTAAATTCAACTAAGTTAGCTCAGAGATGTAACAATAATGCTTATTATTCTACATGCAGTTTCACAATTTACAGAATCTGTGACCAGACAATAAATCATATATAAATTACAAACAAGCTATAACTGTTTTGGGGAAAATACTTCGTATTTCTTAAAAGATAACTGACTCAAAGTGGTCTTGGGATTGTTCAGTCATTTCAGTCATGTCTAACTCTTCGTGACCCTACTTGGGGTTTTCTTGACAGAGATACTGAAGTGGTTTGCCATTTCCTTCTCCAACTCATTCTACAGATAAGGAAACTGAAGCAAACAGGGTTAAGTGACTTGCCCAGGGTCACACAGCTAGTAAGTGTGTCAAGCATCTGAGGCTGGATTTGAACTCAGTTCTTCCTGAATCCAGGTCCAGCACTGTATCTACTGGGCCACGTGTGGTTATGGTTTGTCCTTCATTCTCAAAGATAACCATGACATCAGAAAGATGATGACATGACTTGCACATGAATCGTATTTGAGTGAGGGAGGGCTGTGCAAAGTCCCCAGCCTCACTCTCTCATCCCGAGCCATCTGGGGCCAGGGGCCAGATATACATCAGGATGACTAGAGATAGCCCAGGATGCAGTGGGAGACCTTGGTCTTTTTAAGACAAGGTCTTTCTGAGTCTCACTTTCAGTGAGGCAATGCCCATTCAGTAAATAGGCCTGTTTAAGAAGTGAATCAAGAGCTGGCCCTTTTAATTAAAAAAAAAAATCAAACTGGGAGGGGAAGACCTTTAGGCTGAAAGAGAAACAGTTACTATTTACATTCACTCTGAGCCAGGAGGACCCAAAAAGTAACCTTTAAGTAATGCTTGGGCAGGATTTATTGTTGTCCAATCAATGAGAGCCCCTGTGAGTTGGGTTTAAGGCAGACCTACACACCTTGGGAGTAGGTAGGTAGGCTAAACTTCTTTGGGCCACAGAGAGGTTTTTAGTGACTCACTTTCCAAGTAAAGGTATAATTAATGATTAAACTATTTCTCAAAAACTTTTTTTTTATCCAGACATAATCTAGAAACTGCAATCAGCAAACAGTTCTTTATGAAATCACTTTCATTAAAAGACTTCCCAGCAGCAGCAATTTCTTTAGAAATCTGAAAACTAACCATAGTAACCACCTCATTTTCTGAGTTTACTTTCTTGAAAAACCATTTTTCCCCACTGGAATTTCTTCAGCAATTTGGATGCTTTAATTTGTTTTCCATTGGTGTCCAATTTGCTTAAGTCAGGATATGTTTTGATTCGAAATGGTGACAGAAGATTTTATTCCTTCAGAATGGCTATTACTTCTCAGCAAACAAGGCGCAATATTTCATCTCTTGTGTAAGTAAGCAAGTATCTATTTGTCCACTCTGGATTAAACACTCTATGTTTTAATTCGATCTTCTGTTTCTTTTTATCACCTTTTTTATAAAGTCACACCAAAAACTTTAATGTTTGAACCAAAAAATCTCTACAGCAACTGCTCACATTCAAAGAAAATATCTGACCTTGGAGAGAGAGCCAGACCCTCACGGGACTTGGAAGGTGGCCTGAGCGAGGGGGGGAGGGGAAGAAGGCCTCCTGTTGCTGCTGATCATTGCCTAGCAGGCATCAGCTATGTTGACATGTAGCTGTACTCACTTCGTTCTTGTCCAATGCCAGTAGCAACTGAAAACGAAGGAAAAAGACACAACTCTCCCTCATCTCAGTCTAGAGACAGACTGATGACGGTTGCTTGCCTCAAGTCAAGTGACAAACAGGAGAGAGTGCACGGTGGCAACCCATCTGCCAAGTTGCATGATGGGCACAGTAGTGACCAGTGGGAGGCAGGTTAAGTGGGGCATGGTCAAAGAACTCCTTACATATTTACTTTCTTTTACATCCTCTACATTTTTCAGGGGCTGTTATGTTGTGCAGACCTGGTTTAAAGCATGGTCTTTAAGAAAGAACTCAAGCCAGTACATTCCGAGATTACTAGGTAGGTTTCAGCCATCAAAATCTGCCTTCTTTTGGGCAGAGCCCTAACTACCCCTGAAATGATAATTGCTTTAGTAATCCATAAGATGAGAGATATTCATAGGATATATATACTATGTCTCCCTTTTCTGCTGTTCAGTCACGTTTGACTCTCTGTGACCTGTTTGGGGTTTTCTTGGCAAAGATATTGGAGTGGCTTGCCATTGTCTTCTCCAGCTTATTTTATAGATGAGAAAACTGAGCAAACAGGGTTAAAGTGACTTGCCCAGGATCACACAGGGTAAGTGACTGAGGCCAGATTTGAACTTAGGAAGAGGAGTCTTCCTGACTCCAGGCCCAGAATTCCATCCACTACTTCACCTATGTGCCCAGTCTTAAGGTAGAATTGAGAAAAACCCTTATTTCCATATTATTTACACAAAGATGATAAAGTTTTAAAAATGTGAGTTGGTTTGATTAAACCTCTCACAGACAAGGGAATTTCTAAGCAAACAAACAAACAAAAAAACCACTCCTCAATTACAGACAACCTTTAAGCAGAAGGGCATTCTACCATCCAGATTTTTTTAAAAAAATCATTACACTTAAGGTATCAGTATCTCAAAATTCACAATATTTATTACATGAGTTTTCCTCAAAGCACAATGGAAGAAATTTTTTTTGTTTTGTTTTTTGGAGGGGGGAAGGCAGGGCAGTTGGGTTAAGTGACTTACCCAAGGTCACACAGCTAGTAAGTGTGTCAAATGTCTGAGGTCACATTTGAACTCAGGTCCTCCTGACTCCCGGGCCGGTGCCCTACTCACTGTGCCACCTAGCTGCCCCACAATGGAAGAAATTAAACATAATAAGACAATATCTGGTCAGCTAGGTGGCACAGTGGATATAGGGCCCTGGTTTTAGACTCGGGAGGACCTGAGTTCAAATCTTATCTCAGAAACTTACTAGCTGTATAACCTTGAGCAAATCCCTTAACCTCTTTTTAACCTCAGTTTCTTCATCTGAAAAATGGGGCTGATAACGGCACCTACTTCCCAGGTGTGTTGTGAGGACCAAGTGAAATGATAATTGTAAAGTGCTCCGCACAGCGCCTGGCACATGGTACGCCCTGTATGGGGGTTATTGTTACCTCTGTCTCAAAGCCCGGCGGTACGGGATGGTCTTCTTTTTGGTTGAGATGAAGGCGCTGCTCTGTGTGAGAGGTGCAGTGGAGCTGGGGAGAGGTGAGAGAGCCTTTGCCAGTCCCTTTGGAACTCTCTTTGGGGGTCATCAAGCTTCAGATCTTCCTCTGGACTCTTCAAGGGTAGCGTTGCTTCAAGCACTTCTGGCTTCCAGCTTTGAGAGAGATGGAAGAGGCCAAGCCCCGTTTAGGTTGTGGAAGAAAAAGTCTCTGGGAAGATATGAATGAAGCTGGCAGTCTCTACCATGTCTCTGCCCCCAGAAATTGCAAAGTCCATTCTAATTCCTGTTAAATGAATTCGCTTTTTAATTTACCTAGATAATTTAGTTGTGTTGTATCATTTGCAGTGGTAAGGTAAAATTCTCCTCCTGAAATTAAATTTTGTATTCACATTGTGATTCAAACAAGCTTCTTTCCAAGATGGAAAGAAGAAATAGTCTTAAGAACCAGATGACATCATTTGTTTTTTCTGGAGACTTCTCTAGAAAAAAAAAAATCTCCAGGGAATAAAGATGGTGACAAAAGATATTTTATATAACAAAATGTCCTTTTACCCCTAAACCTAGCATTTTCATATTTCAGGATTTTCAAACAACATTTTCATAAATATTTAATGGATGGTACATAGATTTCCTTTCAGTAAATTTCTACAAAGGGGATATCTTCTTATCTCATTTCCCCCACTGTCTTTAAATTTCCCAGCCTGGCCAGAATTAAGAGAATAGAGATGAGGAAAAACTCCTCAGTTTTTTCCCTGCTGGTTCTTGCCACATCTCCTCCTAAAGGGGACAGGGGAAGTCCCTGTTGTGTGGGAAGGTGAAGTCACCATCACAACTGCAGTAACCACAGACAATCAGTGCTAATTTGGATATAAAACTCTAACAATTAATGTAAGTTTATACAAGATTTCAATTTAAGAAAGATCCTCTTGGGATCCTGGAGGTCATTCGTGGGTGTTTATAGACTTCAGACGTTTTTCTTTTTCTCAGAATTTAACCAGACCAATGTTCTCAAATCGGGAGCAGTTTGGGGCAGGAATAATTTAACTTCTAAATCTACAGGCAATTGACTACAACTAGAATTATTAGAACACTGATGGCTCAAAGCAGAGTTGAGATTTTATGCCAGATTTTAACCAGATTAGTTAAAAGGAAAATTCTTTGTTCAGGTTTTCATCCTGATTAAGGAGGCAAAATTAAGAACAAAGAGAATTAAAAGAGTTTATTAAAGTACATCAGTGTAGCAAAACATTGAAGGGCTGATCACTGGGGATTAGCAATGGCTTCAAGATGGAGCCAACTTTTATTGATAAGTTTTATAAAGAAATAAAGACAATTCAGACAGGTTCATGTCAGCAAAAGGGGATGGGCCACTGCATGTTAGTTTCTCCCTTAACAAGTATGTGAAAATTTGTAGGTGCAAACAGGAAGGGGGATGATTTACTATGTGATAAATATCAGATAACACAAAGCTGTAGACTGAATAATACTTTCCCCCAACAAGCAGGTCTGGGAACAATGGGTTACTGAGTCAACCAAGCTTTCAATGATCAAATTGGGACTACTCAAGTAGTCAAGACAGTACAGTAATCAGAAATGAAAATAAGACAGAAAAATCAACCTGAAAGACCACCCCACATAATTTGTGATACACCCCTCCCCATCAGGAATTTAGGTCTATGTCAGACTTGTATTCTTTAAGCAGACCAGACCAGACCAGACTGTTAGGAATCCCAAAATTGATTACTGATGACTCAAAGCAGAGTTTCATATCAGTTTTTAACCAGACCAGACCAAGACTACCCACGAATGTAGACAAGAGAGGCCAGCCAAGACAGTATAGAAATGACAAATGATGCATAAGCAAGTTTCTTGCTTATTGGCCTTTGGGAAAATGAGGTAAAAGAGAACAAGGTTTAGAAAACACCTAGTCCTGCCCCAAGTAATTACCCAGAAAAAACGAGGAGGAAAGGAGACCCTTCTGTTAAAACCTCAGAGTTTCTCAGCTCAGTGTTTGCTTTCAACTCCTGAATCACAATGTGGTGATCATCAGAGAGATCTGAGAACACTCCAGAAGTCAAGAGTTTATGTCTAATTTGTTATTCAAAGTGCAAGAGATAGACAGTCAAAATAGACAACAAGTATGTATAGAGCACTAACCCGTCTCTGTCATTTTCTAGAAGAAATAGCAATGTTACTAGTTAGTTGGGTTTTCTTGCACAGAAATTTCCCAAGATAAATTTACCTCATGTACTCTGGATGGCTTCTGGGCTGGAAGGCTTGATTTTCTATCTTATTCCAATCCCTTTGTGGTCTGTCAATTTGACATAAAAATTGTCCCAAGAATTTTTTGATTGGTATTGCTACCAACTATACTTATCAAGGCCCAAAGACATTTTAATAACTGGTTTATTATATGCTCAGTCTCATAGTACATAAAAACCAGTGAGTCCATCTTATGGAATCTTTAGTTAAATTATTAGAATGTGTACAACTAGAATTTTACACAGGGCAAAGAGTTAATAGCAGAAGGGGAAAGTCTACAGTAGGTTCATCCTTCCTTTTTGAAGAGGACTCATGACATCACAGGCAATGTCTTGATTTGCTCATGAATTGGATTTAAGCAAAGCGGAGTTGCACAAAGGAGTCAGCCTCACTCTCTTTTCCTGAGTCATAGACGTCCAGCAGCAGGACAAAAGTCAAGACAACTGGCCCAGGATGCCGTGGATGACCTTGGTGTCTTTGATACCTGACCAAGCTCTAAGCACTCCACAGAGCCTGCTTCAGCTGCCTTCATGGCCATTGGGACAAATTGTCCTCCTCTGCCCATTCCACTGGGAAAAGTCTTCATATGCTTGGGGTAGACATTCCCCTAATTCACCGACAGGTTTCATGCCTGTCCGTTACCTGCAATCTGGCTTAGCCTGTCTGCTGAGACAGTTTAGTGGGGTGTGGCCACTGCATATGCTGCCACAGGTGAGACTTGGGTGAAGGTGGACACCAAAGGCGGATAAATGGCCCTGAAAAGGGGGATTTAACTGGGATTTTCAGACAGACAGAGCAGGAACATACTAGAAAGCTCTAGGGATATAGTTGCTCTCTCAGCTTAAATAAATATAGGTAATAAATCTGAGCCAGAAATTCTGTTATCATTTACCCTTTAATTACTTGAGCTGCAAGCTTTAGCTAGTGATATGACTTCTTGTCTCAAGGAAATGGTGGCAGTAGTAAAATATATGATAGTAAAATAGTAACATTCTCTTATGACACCAGGGTGTTTTGATGAACATCAGGAAAAACTGAGGTCATTTGCCTTCTGATCTTACTCATCAAACCACATTTCTAACAGTTTCCTGTGGGTTTTCAGGCAGTAGAGATGTCACTTGCTGTATCTGAGATAGAGAATGTCTATCAGCCTTGTTCCCACATAAACTCTTCCCCAGACAGGGTCTTGGGTTGGACCTACAGGCTAAGCCTGGGGTAGAATTGGAGACTCATGGGAGTGATCCTTGGCATGAGGTCTCCATAGTTTCTTGTGACTTCCAGGCAAGCAGAAATGTTGTGTGCTATACCTGAGATGGAGAGTACCTATAGGCCTCAATATATTTATTAAGTACCTACTATGTGCTAAACAGTATAGTAAGTGCTGGGGAAGGTAAAAGACAGTCTCTGCTTTCAAGTAGCTAATTGTATGATGGGGGAGACTAATTGTAAACAATTATGTACAAACAAGATATCTACAGGACAAATTGGGAATAATTGATAGAGGAAGACACTAAAATTAAAGGGAGTTAAGAAAGGCACCTTGTAGAAGGTGTGACTTTAATGGACTTAAAAGAAGCCAGAGAAGTCAAGAGGTGGAGATGAGGAAGGAGAGAATTCCAGGCATAGGAGACAGTCAATAAAATGTACAGAGTTGGGACATGGGGTACCTTGTTAGAGGAACAGCAAAGAGACCAGTGCCACTGGATCACAGAAATGGAAGGGTGGTGGTATAAGGTGTGAGAAGACTGGAAAGGAAATAGTGGCCAGTTTCTGAGGGACAAACACAAGATTTTATATTTGATCCTGGAAATGACAGGGAGCCGCTGAAGTTTTTTGAGTAGGGGGATGACATGGTCAGCCGTGGCAGCCAAAAAAGAAAATGTAATCTTGGGTTGTAAACTGCATTCAGAATCATGTGAATAAGGAGCTAAGGCAGCAGAAAGTGGGAGAAATATAAGGCTGAAGCTTAGCAGAGCAAGATGAATGATAGGATAAGGAAGCAAGAAATTCAAGAGAAGAGGGCAGTATAGAGTGGAACTGGTTCATTGACTGGTGCTAAGATGAGGAAGGGAGGATGAGAATGTAGCCAATGTAGAGGTGGTGACATGGGAATGAACTGAAGTGGTGAAGAACTGGAGGCAGTAATGAGCTTAAAGAGCAGTCTGGGATTGCAAGGCAGAGGAAGAGGTAGAATGACAACAGATTGTGATTGATAAGAGAATATTATAGTTCATAAACGTGTAAGTGGTGCATTTGTCGGTGATGGCAAGATCAAGGGTAGAAGTTAATGATTCCTAGCTTGAGGATACCAAGGTCGCTTAGCTATTTGTCCATCTGATAACAGCAATGGAATGGTCTGTTGCAGGGGTGGGGAACCTGCAGCCTCAAGGCTACATGTGGCTCTCTAGGTTCTCAAGTGCAGCACTTTTGGATTCAGTCAAAGGGCCACGCTCGAGGACTTAGAGGGCCACATGTGGCCTTGAGGCCACAGGTTCCCCACCCTTGGTCTATTGTATCCCCAAGGCATGAATCTGAGTTACATCAGAGAACCTTGAGTCCATATCATATATCATATCACATCACATCACATCACATCATATCAAGAGCGGTTAAAGGAACTGGGCATATTTAACCTGGAGAAGAGAAGACTCAGATAAGACATGGTAAGCGTCTTGGTCATGGTAAGTATTTGATGAGCTGTTATGATGAGGAGGGGGTCTAGAGTTGGTCTGTTTTCCTCCAGAGGGTAGAATTGTGAGCAGTAGGTAGAATTTACAAAGGGGTAGATTTAGTTCCCATGTCAGGAAAAACTTACTAAGAAGCAGATCTGTCCAAAAGTGGGATGCACTGCCAAGAGAGACCATGCAATGCCCCTTCTTGGAGGTCCCTTCTACTGGGGATTCCTTTTGTGATTGTGATGAACTAGATGGCCTCCAACTCTGAAATTCTATGATTCTATGAACCTCCCAAGCCATATCAAAATGGATGACAATTGTCATCTTCTAGTGATTCAAATGGGAAGGAACCAGAAGGAACCTATGGAATATTGGGCAAGAAAATGAAATGCTGAAAAAAGCAAATGGAAACAATTCCAATGAGGCAGAAAAATGAGATTTGTCTGTAGAGACTGATATACAGGCTGTTCCTAAAGTCTGGACACATAGGCAAAAATGCATATTTTCAAGAAATGAAATGAATGAAATTTTCAACAACACTTTATTTAATTGGAATATTTACAAATAACATCTTCAATATGATTTCCACCATTTGTAATGCAAAGGTTGATGCGCTTTGCAAGATCCGTGTGAACTCGATGCAGTAACTCCACATTTGCCGTCAATTCTAGCACATTCACTTTTTATGCATTCAATCAAGTGTGTTGCATCTGTGATTGTCATTGAGCACACCTTCTTCTTTAGCATACCCCAGAAAAAGAAGACACTGAACAACTCAGAGTCTTCAGTGAAACAGTTAATGAGATGTTGATGAGATTTCCTATGGGTCTAGACTTTAGGGACACCCTGTAGATAGATACATAGAGAACTTGCCAACCAAAAAACAAAGCACAGAAGATTGAAACAAGGCTAGGTCAAAGAGGATGAATAAAAGCATGTAGCATGGTCCTACAAAAACAGTGCCAAGAAGGGTCAAATTCAAAATAAGTTGAAGCTATTAAGGGACAACAAAATTTTTTTTTTTTTAATTTTGAGCTCTATTGAGAGATAAAGGGGAATCAAAGAAGGAATTTGCTTGGGGGAGGTTAGGTGATGATAACGTAAGAGAAAGAAGGCTCTGTTCTTACTTTGGTTCTGTTTTCTCTGAAAAGGAGAATGACTTTTACACTGGTAATGATAGAATGAAAATGACACCTAAGATAAGTAAAGTGATGGAAAGAGAGCATTTAATTGCTTTGATAAATTCAAAACACCAGACACAGGTGAACATAAGAAAGGCAGATGTGCCCAATACTCTAGGTCAGTCAAAGGGCTTCCCTTGAGGACCTAGAGGGCCACATGTGGCCTTGAGGCCACCCCTGCTCTAGGTGATATCTGATGAAGTTGGAATACACTGGCATGATCATCTCTCTGTTCTTGCAAGATATGCCCCTGTAAATACAACCCAACATTACATTTGCTTTTTTGGTTGCCACGTCATCCTTATGACTCATATGGTGTTTATGGTCCACTGTAACTCTGCTGTTGTTAATTCTTTTGATTATGTTTTAGGTGACTCTCTAGGATTTTCTAAGTACACGTCATATCATCTGCAAAAAGTGATAGTTTGTTGCTTTTTTGAGCATGCTTATTTACTCAATTTCTTTATTTCCTTTTGTATGGCTAAAACTATTATGTTTTTAAGCACCATATCAAATAGTAGTTGTGACAATCGACCTTCTTGCTTTATCCTAGATAGTATTGAAAGGGAAGCTAATTTATCTATATTATTATCATTTATTCCTGCGTTTGCTAGTGTTTTCCACAGAAACAAGAGATGTACTTTTTACAAGAGTTTTTTCTGCATCTATTGATATTATCTGGTTGTAATTCTAACTACTTTGCCTTCTGGGATATTATATTCTAAGCCTTCTAGTTCTTTAATGTGGAAGCTGCCAAATCTTGTGTAATCCTGGTTGTAGCCCCATGATATTTGATTTATTTCTTTTTGACTGATTTCAGTATTTTCTCCTCAATCTGTGAGCTCTGGAATTTGGCTATGATGTTCCTGGGATTTTTCATTTTGGGATCTCTTTCAGGTTGTGATTGGTGAATTCTTTCCATTACTATTTTGCCCTCTGGTTAGGACATCAAGGCAGTTTTCCTTGATAATTTCTTGAAAGATGTTGTCCAGGCTTTCTTTTTATTATTATTATTATCACTTTCAGGTACTCCAGTAATTCTTAAATTATCTCTCCTGGATCTATTTCTAAGTCAGTAGTTTTTCCAATGAGAAATTTCATGTTTTCTTCTATTTTGTTACTTTCTTGATTTTGTTTTATCGTATCTTGATGTCTCATGGAGTCATTACCTTCTTCTTGCTCAGTTCTAATTTTTAAGGAATTATTTTCTTCAGCGAACTTTTGTACTTTCTTTTCCATTTGGCCAATTCTATTTTTTAAGGAATTACTTTCTTCACTGAATTTTTGTATATCTTTTTTGAAGCTGTTGACTCTTTTTTCATGATTCTCTTGTAAATCTCTCATTTCTTTTCCCAATTTTTTTTTCTATTTCTCTAGTTTGCTTTTTAAAATTCTCTTAAAGCTCTTCCAGGAGTTCTTTTTTGGGTCTGAGACCAAATTACATTTTTCTTTGAGGCTTCACATGTAGCTATTTTGACACTACTGTTGTCTTCTAAGTTTGTGCATTGATCCTCCCTGTCACCATAGTAACTTTCAATAATCAATATTTTGTTTGTTTGTTTTTTGCTCACTTTTTTCCCTGTGTATTTAGTGACTTTCTGTTTTTATGTGAGAGTTTGGCTCTGGTCCTGCGTAGTCCCAAGCTTTTTGTGCTGGGGCTCAGGGTCTTACTTCTGGTTTTCATTGGGATTCAAGAACTAGCTGCTTGCTTGCACTAGATGGTGTGCTTTCTTTCTGGCTTGTACTAGGTGTTGGGGCTCGCTGTTGACCTTCCTAGGATGTGGGGTTTCTCTGCTGGTCTGCCCCACAGGCAAGACCTTGCTGCTGGGTTGCTATCGAAACAAGGCCTCTGTTGGGGAGGGTTCCAGAGGCTACAGACTTGCTGTTGGCCAGCCCCTGGGATGGAGCCTCACTACTGGTTAGCAAAGTGATCAAGACAGTTTGTGCCAGGGGTAGGGTCACTGGGATGGGGCCTAGCTGAGCTGCATAGACTGCTCACTTGCTTAGGGTGCTGCTGGTTTGCAGGAGGGCCAGGCTCCCTGGTGAATTGCCCTAGGCTTGGAACCCTGAAGTAGGCCTCCTGCTGTAAGGCTGGCTGTGGTTGCTCTTGGACCTCACTTTCCATGAGACAGACCTTTCCTCCTGTGTTGATAAGCTGCTTTCCTGCTCCTAGATCAGTTCTGAAGCAGTTTTCAAGTTGTCTGGAGGGGAATTTGGGAGGGCTTCAGAGGGTTCCTTCCTCACTCTGCCATCTTGGTACCAGAAGTCTGGTTCCCTATTCTTGAACTCTCTCTTTCTTGATAATTGTAGTATTTTTTCTTTGACTTTGAAGCTCTGGATTTGGGCTACGACATTCTTGAGAGTTTTCATTTCGGAGTTTCTTTCAGAAAGTGACTGGTGAATTCCATTTTATCTTTTGCCTCTGGTTCTAATAGATCTGAGTAGTTTTCTTCTAGAATTCTAAACTGTGTGGGATGGAAGACCCTCACCAATTAAATTTATAATAAGGAGCCCTCTCAGGGTGGGAACAGAAATAAATTTTATTCAGTTCTCAAGAATAGGACATCCTCTGCCAGAACAGATCTAGCAAGGGAGGCTTTTTACAAGAGGCAAAGCACCAATAATTATACCTAACACAAGAGAATTCCCGCCCACCTCTGATCTTTCTCACCATTGGCTGGGAGGTGGGCTTACAATCTGAGTAGACAAAGAACTGGGAAATCAAGGCACAGAAACTCCAATTCCCATTCCCTTAGTTAATGATTACAACTGAGGTGACACCTATAAATCTAAAGAAGGAGAATAGGATAAGGGGAAGGGCAGACCCTCTCCATTCTTCTACAGTACTTTTACAGTAAAGGAAAGCAGGTCACGTGACCCTATTTGTACTGAGCAAATCTTTAAACCAGAACCAGAAGAAAGAACAAAAAGTTTCAGGGTAAACTTTCCCAGAGGCTGAGCCATTGGACTCTCACAGCCTCAGAATTTTCCACTTCCCTATTTGCCTATTTCTTGATTTTTTAAACATTTCTTAGTACAGATATAGATATATATTTATACATATCTTCCCTGTGAAGTCTTCACATTTTATTTACCTCACACATTAACTACAATATGTATGCATTTCTCCCTGCCTCCTTCCTCCCCATTCCCGCCACCCCCCCCCCCCCCCGCCCGGTCATGGCTTTCAGGTAATCAAATGATACCTAAATTATTTTTCTTTGATTTTTTTTCTGGGTCAATTGTTTTTGTTTATTTCTTTTTTTTTATTTTGGGCTGATAACTTGTTTGGTCTATCTTAATTTTCAGTAATCTGGTAAAGTTTTGTACCTCTTGTGCTGAGTTAATTATTTTTCCAATTCTTCCCTTCAAAGCTCTCATTTATTTTTAAATTCTTTACTGTAAGAAATGGGAGGAGGAGTTTTGTTTCCACAGAACTGAAGGTATACTTCTTCCCCCCTCCTCCACTCTAGCTTTAGCAGAAACCAGGCCTCAAGGTCGGTCAAGTGAAGGTCAGAGGCTTGTATGCATGCTTTTTGAGAAGGCAGTCAGGGGAACCAGGTTGAACCAGTTCAAGCTTATCTAGGGTCTGGTCTTGGTCAAGAGTCCAGGCCTACTGATTTGCCTAATTTGCATATGTTAAAGAGGGACTATAGGGGAGTAAAGAATGTAGATGAATCCTAAACTCAGACAAGGAAAATCTAATTAACTTCACTTTTGTTTCTGTATCCTTATTATCCTACCTATATAAACTGTATAACCTAGGAAAACTACGTAAAAAATAAAGATTGTAAACTAACCATAACTCTAGCAGGAGTGGGAGGAATGGTTACCCCTGCTCCTGCAGCTGTATTGGTGTGAGTGTTCCCGTGAGCACTACACCCGCTCTCTCGAGGAGTGTAATAAATGCCTTCCTCTGCCCACTCTAGTCCTGAGTTCTTTGGGTGAGAATGGGCAAATCACATGGATTTTCCTAAGGTTAAGGAAAGGAAAGCAATGAGCAGTGGAAGCTCGTCTGGGACTTACTTCCTGATCCTGCCTTGGGGAGTCCTGTGATCCCCACTGCGGTGTTAAGAGGGCAACCAATTTCCCTGGGGAAACCTGTGGTCTGCACAGCCTTCTTAAGGGGACATCATTTGGAACTTCCGGCCCTGCCTTGGGAGCCTTGTGATCTTACTGCCATTCTAAGGGGCCATCACTTGGGTCCTCCTTAGGCTCTAACCCTTGGGATCCCCACAGATTGAGGGGGGCTACCATTTGGTCTTCCTCGGGGAGTTCTGTGGTCTGCACAGCCTTCCTTAGGGATTATCACAGGTTCTTCCTCAGGACTTTGGCCCTGCCTAGGAAGTCCAGTGATCCCCAAAACTGCGTTTCTCACAATTTGGGGAGGTCCAGTGATCCCCAAAATCACGTTTCTCACATTTACCTTTATCATTTCATTTATAACAGCATTTTCAACTCTTTGAAAAAAGTCTCACTTCATTTGTTCTAGGAATTCTAACTGTTTTTTTGGGTTGTTCTTAATTCTTTCAGCCTTAATTCCTGGACTGGAACTTTGTTAGAGCCAGAATCTGTGTATTTATATGGGATTATCACGGATTTTGATGATCCCTGACCATCGTGTTCTCTGAATATTGAATGCTTCATTCTTCAAGGAAAACAGAGTGGTTTGGGCTAGGGAGCAGCAAACTTTCAGTGGCTTTTACAAGTAGTCTGATGAAAGGTATTGTTTGATCACTGTCCTTGGCTTTCTAGGTTCCAGACTCCACCCAACTAGGAGAGTTTACTTCTGATTAAAGTGTAAATTGAATCTCATCTAGGTAAATTCCAGCTCTGAAAGTATTAGGTTCACACCCTTGAACTCCCTTTGTTCAACTACAGTGGAGATGAATTCTTCTGTCTGGAGTGCTGGAGGCAACTGAGTTTCACGATCAAGCCACATTCTGGCATGAGGAGCTGAACACTTTTAGCCCATCCCCTCATTAGAAGAAGTCCACCTATTCATTGATTGTTCACCAATTAGGGATGATCTCTGCCAGTCAGGGACCCCAACTTTTCCAAAGGTATTTAAGCACATGATCATCTCTATGGTCTTTGGTTATGGAGAGAAACCACTGATCATTAATTTATTGATTATTTGCTAGACTAATTAATGAATAGAATATTAATTACCCAGAAACTCTGTCTCTTGGGCTTTTCATTCCTCTCACCACACTCCGGATTAAACACTTGAAAATTCTGTCAACTCCTTTTCTCCACTTTAGTTGCTTTCCCCTTGCTGTGACAGCTCTGGGGCATGTGCTCCTACCCAGGACTCATTTGATTCCTCACTGGCTTGATACAGCAACTCTCTTAAAAAGGTACTTAACTTACCATAGTGAGTGTCCATTGTGTCTAGTTTGCTTTGCACTTCTAGATGTCAATTTTTTCTTATAAATGCTTTTTATAGCATTTTTAGACAATTCTTCTTTTTGTCCTGAGTTTTATTCCTATCTCTTCTTCCTCAGTGAAGCATTTAGTCACTAGTGTCCAAATATTTTCCCCAACTTGTAGGTCCCTAGAAATGCTAGTATGTGCTACTCGGGTAATATGAGTAGCTCACATTCTACAAACAAAGCTTAATCAGCTTCCTTGTAATGTTTAACATGTATATCACATTGGTCCAAATCATTCATTCAGTGGTTCCTTTCTAACTTTGTCTGTATTGTCATTAGGCACGCAGTAGAAAATAAAAATCTTTGATGAGACTATATTCAAAAGCCTAAGGTCAATTCTTTAAGGTTTCTCTATCCATATCACTCATGTAAATTAAAATTGGACCCAATGTACACAGTCATATAACAAATAACAATATTTAAGTGCATAATAATAAGCAAATGATGCAGCTATCACATAAGAAAATTAAATCATAACTCATTAGTATAAGTTCAATGTACCATCTTACAAAATAGACTAAAGGATACACTGTACAAATCTGTAACAGAAAATTAGAAATCAGCATGAATTCAGGTACGATGAAACAGCATAAGTAAAATGTGCATCTATGAGGCACAAGATGAGGGAATTAGCATAAATTAAGATACTTTGAACCAGTAGCGGTTCAGTCCAGAAGAGGGAAGTGGGAAAGTCCAATAGGAAAGTGATAAGGACAGAGACTGGATATGTGATTTCATTGAAAAGAAAAATAAAATAAAGTGGAAAAAAAATTTCAAACAAGTTACAAAAGTTTTTCTTCAGAAATAAAGTTCAAGAGAAATCTACAAAATTCCAGGAATATCTGTAGTTTCACATAAACAGCTTGGAAGAAAAAAAAATCCACTCACAAAGTGTCCAGTTTTAACCACCAGGTGGCACTGGAAGCCACTCTCTAGATCAAAAGCTGGGTTTATGCCAGACTCACTCTGGCTGTTTAAGCAGTCTCTAATGGGGCGGAAATGCTGAGTAAGAGCCAGATTTTCCTGAGAGTCAGCCTGGTTCTATCACTCAGAGTGCTGCTGATTCATTGTCCAGGGATTTGTGGATTTTTGTATCTACCCGATGAGAACTTAGCCCTGAATCACCATATACCCCCCAAACCCCATCTCCTTTTTCTGAACATGCTGTCTTTCAGTGAGTCCTGGTCGTTTGATTTTGGCAGAAGCCATTAAAAAGTGCTTTTATACGATATGCTGCATTATTCTTAGCATAGAATTTATAGAACTAATGCATAATAAGACAGCAAAATATCTACCAAGTGAATGGCAGTCTACCATATTCCCAGCCTCTGAAGTCACTCAGATGTAAGATTGATCTGGACCCAGGATTTCTGGAAAATCCCAAGTATGAGTTTCTTTAATTGGCAACTGTCCAGCTCACTCAACTCATAAGATGACAAGTCAGAAACTTGGAAAGAAATCTGGACCTGGTACTCAAAGCATAGGAAATAGGCTTGGGATATAGGTAGAAGACTGACAAACTCCAGTGGTAATCTTGGAAATCTTGTCATCTGATCCATCCTGGATTATGGTGACTGTATTTAGCACAAAGCCAGTTACCAATACAAGTCACCATTGTGAGTCTTGAAGTCCCTCTTTGGTGTTGATCTTGAGCATGGCACCTCTCTTTCTTTAGTGTGCATTAATGAATTTAATATAACCTTGCAACTTCCTCTCTCACTCTCGAAGCTCAAAATCTTGACTGTTTTGCAAAAATAGGGGAAGAAGAGCTGTACTGAAGGGCATTGCACCTTAATGGTCTTCCCTAGGTCAAGAAAGATGGGAAAAACTGCTTAGAAAGGGAAAGAAACAGAAATTTGAGAGCAAAGAAGAGGTGGATAAAATGTAGGTGGGAATTCCTGTTCAGGTTTGGGCTCTTTCAGTCCAAAATAGACAAGACTTAACCAAATTATAGACACAAGGAAGAAATTCCCTTTATGATCAAATAAGGAATAAAGAGGATCACAGAATATAAAATAGATAATTTTGATTACAGAAAATTAAAAGATTTTGTAAACAATACCGATGTGGCTAAAATTAGCCTGGAAACCTGTAATAAGAAGGAAAATATTTTCGGCAAGTTTCTTTAATAAGTGTCTCATTTCTGGGATATATAAGGACCATTCTTCAATTGATAAATGGTTAAAGGATTTAAATAGGCAATTCTTGATGGGGAAAAAAAATTTAACCTATATATAGCCATGTTTCAGAAAAGCTCCAAATTACTAACAACTAGTGATTAATTATAGGCAGTTAAGTATCACAGTGGATAATGAATTAAATCTGGAGTCCAGAAGGCTGGAGCTCAAAACTTGCCTCACACACTTACTAGCTCTGTGACCCTGGACAAGTCATTTGACCTCTCTCTGCCTCACCTCCCAGGGTTGTTGTAAGGATAAAATGAGATAATATTTGTAAATATTTTGCAAACATTAAAGCATTATATAAATCTAGCTTTTATAACTATTGCTGCTGTTGTTGAAATGCAAATTAAATTATTTCTGAGGCTTTACTTCACATCCGTCAAATTGGCAATGTTGGCCAAAAAAAAGGAAAATGAAAAATGTTGGAGGAGCTTCAGGAAAACAGGCACATTAATGTTCCATTGTTGGTGGAGCTGTGAACTGATCCAGTCATTCTGGAGAGCAATTTGGAACAATGCCTCAAAGCTACCAATCTGTACATATCCTTCAACCCAGCAATAACACTATAAAAAGAACAAAGGAAGAGGAGGACTCTTGTACAAAGGAAAAAAAAATAATTCCAGTGGGAGTGGGAGGTAGGCAGGAGAGAAAAAGCAATTTTTGTTCATTGAGAGTCAACAAGTCAAATCAACAGTCTTTTATTAAGCCCCTACTTGTGTGCCAGGCACAGTGCTAAGCCCTAGCAATACCAATATAACAGCATAAACAATGACAAAAAAAAAGACAATCTCTACCCTTAAGGAGCTTTTATTGTAATGGGAGGGCTGAAAAGAAGGGGTGGAAGTGGGATGTAGAAAGTAATGGTGTGGGGAGAATAATGAAGTCTGGAGAGTCAGAGCTGGGAGAGGAGAGAGGGACAAAGTATGACTGCATTGGGCACTTCCTCAAAATGGTGGTTCTGTGTGGAATTCACAAATGTGAGGAGTGGGCCACAGGGACAGAGAGATCTTTCAGGGTAAGAAGATAGCTAGACATGGTGGAGAAGTCCCAGAGTCAGGAGAGAAGCCGGGAAAGAAGTGAAGGAGTTAAGAGATCATAAAAATGGGAAAAGGACCCATATGTACAAAAATATTTATAGTGACTCTTTTTGTGGTGGCCAAGAAAATTGGAAATTAAGGGGATGTCCATAAATTGGGAATGGCTGAACAACTTGTGGTATATGAATGTAATGGAATACTATTGTACTATGAGAAATGATGAGCAAGCAAACTTCAGAAAAACCTGGAAAGACTAATATGAGCTGATGCTGAGTGAAATGAGCAGAACCAGGAGAACATTGTACACAGTAACAGCAACATGGTTAACTTTGATAGACTTAGCTCTTCTCAGCAATGCAAGAATCTAAGACAACTCCAAAAGACTCATGATGGAAAATACTGTCCACATTTAGAGAAAGAACTATGGAGCATACTATTTGCTCTCTCTTTTTGTTTTGTTTTGTTTCTTCTTTTGTTTTCTTCTTAAGATTAATTTATTTATTCTTAGTTTTCAACATTCATTTCCACAAGATTTTGAGTTACAAATTTTCTCCCCATCTCTCCCCTCCTTCCACCCAAACATGGCATGTATTCAGATTGCCCCTTTCCCCAGGCTGCCCTTCCTTCTATCACCACCCCACCCCCTTAATCCCATTCCCCCTTACTTTCTTGTAGGGCAGAATAGATTTCTGTACCCCATTGCCTGTATGTCTTATTTCCCAGTTGCATATAAAAACAATTTTTAACATTTGTTCTTAGAACTTTGAGTTCCAAATTCTCTCCCTTCTTTCCTCCCCTCTAAGATTTCCGTGGTGCTGTTTTCTTTTTGCCCTCTAGGGAATAGAGAAGTCAGTATGAGAAGGGAAGTAGGGAGTTGTGGGCCAAGATGTAATTGCCCAAGCCTCTTCTTAACCTTTTCTTCCTTCAGACCAGAACATCTCAGTTCCAGTTCCCTCTTCTTACTAGAATTTCTCCAGAGGAAGCATGATATAGTGGAGAGAGCCTGGACAGAGAGTTAAGAGACCTAGATGAAAATCCTGCCTCTTCTACTGACAAGCTTTGTAACCCCAAGTGCTTTCTCTATGGGCCTTGGTTTCCCCATCTTTAAAATTAGGGAGTTGGTCATGATGATTTCCAAGGTCCTCTCCAGACTGGAAAGTTTCCATTTCTAGGTTCTCCTTTGAGGCTTAAAGATTCTAAGTTCTTGTCTGGCTGTTATAACCACAGTCCCGATATAGGCTTTGGCTGGTTTCCCATACACTAGTCTCACATTGGAGATTAAGACTAAATGATATTTGCTGGGTTACTTTGGGGAAGCTATGTTAATGGCCTCAGGATTCCTGGGGACTGAAGCACAAGGCAATCTGATCCTTGGTAAACAGGAAAGGCCTGAGTCAGATTGCAAAGCTTGCACACTGCAAGCTCAGTTGTTGCTGTTTCTTTCCCCTTCCTATGCTTCCAGTTCAGAACTTCAGTGATGGCCCACCCTCCACCACAAAATATAAGCCAGGATCTTCCAATGGCCAATGAACCTGGCTGCTGCCAGTCATTGTCTACAGATCCTAGGGGCCAAATTCAGCAAGGTTCTGGGCCTTGGATCCTGGGTTCTCAGTTGGGCTTTGGGCTCAGGGCTCTGAGCCAGGTTCTAGGTTCTAATCTTTGATCTCTGATCTGGGCTCTGGTAGCTGGACTGGTCTTTTGACTTTAAGCTGTGGGCTAGTCCAAACCGGCCTCTAGATTCAGGATTTGGTTTCTGGCATGTGCATCCCCTTTCATGAGAATTCACAGATGGCTGCTGTTTGGGGTTATTTGATGATATATAGCCCAGGTTGCTAACATCTCACTTTGTTTTGCCTGAAGCCACTAAGCAAGGATGCCTGGGGCAATGAGGGCATTAAAGGACAAGGAGAGAAAAGAGCCATCCTGACCATGATGTAACTTTTATTCTTTCTTATTCTTTGAACTTTAATATATTGAATAATATTTGATTTCATCACAATGAGGGCTCCCTCTGCTGACACTAAGAATTCCAACATCTCCTAAAGTCTTATGAGTTGCTGTGGCCAAAAAAAGAATGCCCTGGTAGCCCGCTCTGGTGATGAGACACTCTACAATTAGCTATGCTAGTTCTTAGATGAGAGACACCTAACTCATTGCTGGACTTCTGCTTAAAGTGTTTCCAGCTTAACAGGACCTGAAAAAGCTTATACTTGATTTTCCCCCTACTGTTATTTGAAGCCACTTTGGAGAAATTAATTTTTTTCTTTATGCAATGGGAGTGATTCCAATTCCTGTTTTCTATCCATTGTACCTAGTGTCATGTGGTCTTGCTTCCAATCAAAACTTTTCCTCTTATAGCATAGCCTTTGAGAGGCCAGGGTCACTCTGACTTTATTAGGAGTTCTCGAATCTCATAATTAGGAGAAATTTCAAAATGGCTACAGGCCAAGATCTCTATGAAGGAATTCCCTCTGTGACCTTTCTGGTAAAGGCTTATTCAGCCTCTGCTTGAATTTGTCTAATTATGGGGAACTTGTTCCCCAGTAGAATATAAACTGCTAAGTAAAAGAAAAGATAATGATGAAAGACACTTTTTTTGGTATGTATTTAGTATTTAATTTTTTCCCCAGTAAAAACAATTTTTAATATTTGGTTTTAAAACTTTGAATTCTAAATTCTCTCCCCTCCTCCCTCCCCATCACCCCTCATTGAGAGGACAAGCAATTCCATGTAGGTTAGGTATATGTAGTCATGCAAAACATATCCATAATAATCACGTTGTAAAAGAAAACATAGATTAAAAAAAGACCTAAAGGAAAATAAAGTGAGAAAAAAAACGTTGCTCCGATCTGTATTCAGACACCATCAGTTCTTTTTCTGGGGATGGATAGCATTTTTCATCTTAAATCCTTCAGAGTTGTCATGGATTGCTGTATTTCTGAGAATAGCTAAGTCATTCACAGCTGATAATCTTACAATATTGCTGTTACTTTATACCCATTACATTTCACTTTGCATCAACCCTTGTAAGTCTTTCTAGGTTTTTCTGAGAGCATCCTACTGATCATTTCTTATAGTACAATAATATTTCATCATAATACATACCACAATTTATTCAGCCATTCCCCAATTAATGTGCATCCCCTCAATTTCTAATTCTTTACGCCCAGAAAGGAGCTGCTATAAATATTTTTATACATATAGGTCCTTTTCCTTTTTGTTTATCTCTTTTGGGATGTACACCTAGTAATGGTATTGCTGTGTCAAAGGGTTTTATAGTCTTTTGGGCATAGTTCCAAATTGCTCTATAGAATGGTTTAATCAATTCACAACTCCAACAACAGTACATTAATGTCTCCTTTTTCCCACATCCCCTCAAACATTTGTCATTTACCTTTTCATTCCTATTATCTAATCTAATATGTATAAGGTAGCACCTCAGAATTGTTTTAACTTGCATTTCTCCAATCAATAGTGAATTAGAATATTTTTTCATATGACTATAGATAGCTTTAATTACTTCATCTAAAAACTGATTATATCTTTTGATCATTTATCAATTGGGGAATGGCTCTTATTTTTATAAAAATTGACTGAGTTCTCTATATGTTAGAAAAATGAGGCTTTTATCAGAGAAACTTGCTTCAAATTTGTTTTTTTCACATTTACTATTGCTAATACTATTGTATTTCCCTCCATCTTATTCCCCCTACCCCTGTTTATTCTATTCTCTTTCTCTTTTCACCCTGTCTCTCCTCAAAAGTGTTTTGCTTCTGATTACTTCATCCTCCAATCTGCCCTCCCTCCTATCACCTCTCCCCGCCCCCTTCTCTTATCCCATTCCCCTTCTCTTTTCCTGTTGGGTAAGATAGATTTCTATAGCCAATTGCTTGTGTATCTTATTTCCCAGTTACATGTAAAAGCAATTTTTAACATTTGTTTTTGAAAACTTGGAGTTCCAGATGCTCTTCCCTCCTCCTCAGCTCCCCCCACGCCCAATCATTGAGAAGGCAAACAATTCAATATAGGTTATAGATGTGTAGTCATCCAAAATTGTTGTTGTGAAAGATGAACTACATTTCCCTCCATCCTATCCTGCCTCCCATTTATTCTGTTCTCTCCTTTCACTCTGTCCCTCCTCAAAAGTGTTTGCTTCTGATTGTCCCTTCCCTCAATCTGCCCTCCCTTCTATCATCCCCTCCTCTCTTGTCCCCTTCCCTCCTACTTTCCTGCAGGGTAAGATGAATTTCCATGCCCAGTTGAGTGTGTATGTTATTCCCTCCTTAAGCCAATTCCAATGAGAGTAAGGTTCACTCATTCCCTCTCACCTCCCCCTCTCTTTCCCTCCACTGTTAAAAGTTTCTTGCATCTTTTATGTGTGATAGTTTACCCCATTCCACCTCTCCCTTTGTCTTTCTCACAGTATGTTCCTCTCTCATCCCTTAATTTTATTTTTTAGATATCACCCATATTCAACTTACCCTGTATCCTCTGTCTATATATATATATATATGTATGTGTATATATATATATATATGTATATATATATATATGTATGTATGTATATATATATTCTCTCCAACTACCTTAATAATGAGAAAGGTCTCATGAGTTACAAATATCATCTTTCCATGTAGGAATGTAAACAGTTCAACTTTAACAGTCCCTTATGGTTTCTCTTTCTTGTTTACCTTTTCATGCTTCTCTTGATTCTTGTATTTAAAAGTCAAATTTTTCTATTTAGCTCTGGCCTTTTCTCAAAAAATGCATTAAATTCCTCTACCTTATTGAATATCATTCCCCCCCCCCCCCCCCCCCATTGATTGCACTCAGTTTTGCTGGGTAGGTGATTCTTGGTTTCAGTCCTAGCTCCTTTGACCTCCAGAATATCATATTCCAAGCCCTCTCATCCCTTAATGTAGAAGCTGCTAAATCTTGCATTTTCCTGATTGTTGTTGCCCAATACTTGAATTGTTTCTTTCTAGCTGCTTACAATATTCTCTCCTTGATCTGGGAACTCTGCAATTTGGCTATAATATTCCTGGCAGTTTTCATTTTGGGATCTCTTTCAGAAGGTGATGGGTGGATCCTTTCCATTTCTATTTTACCCTCTGGTTCATTCTAAAATATCAAGGCAGTTTTCCTTGATAATTTCTTGAAAGATGATGTCTAGGCTCTTTTTTTGATTGTGGCCTTCAGGTAGTTCAATCATTTTAAAATTATCTCTCCTGGATCTATTTTCCAGGTCAATTGTTTTTCCAACGAGATATTTCACACTGTCTTCTTTTTTTCCATTCTTTTGGTTTTGTTTTATAATTTCTTCATTTCTCGTAGAGTCATTAGCTTCCACTTGCCCAATTCTAATTTTTAAGGAATTATTTTCTTCAGTGAGTTTTTGGATCTCCTTTTCCATTTGACCAATTCTACTTTTTTAAAAAAATTATTTTTTTCACATTTTATTATTTAATATTTTAGTTTTCAACATTGATTTCCACAAGATTTTGAGTTACAATTTTTCTCCCCCTTTCTACCCTCCCCCCACTCGAAGATGGCATATATTCTGATTGCCCTGTTCCCCAGTCAGCCCTCCCTTCTGTCACCCCACTCCCTGCCCCCGTCCCCATTCCCTTTACTTTCTTATAGGGCAGGATAGATTTCTATGCCTTATTCCCTATATATCTTATTTCCCATTTGCATATAAAAACAATTTTTTTGAGCATTTGCTTTTAAAACTTTGAGTTCCAAATTCACTCCCCTCTTCCCTTCCCACCCACCCTCCCTAAGAAGGCAAGCAATCCAACATAGGCCACACATGTATCATCATGCAAAACACTTTCACAATAATCATGTTGTGAAAAGACTATATTTCCCTCCATCCTGTCCTGTCCCCCTTTATTCAATTTTTTCCCTTGACCCTGTCCCTTTTCAAAAGTGTTTGTTTTTGACCAACTCCTCCCCCAATCTGCTTTCCCTTCCATCATCCCTCTCCTCCTTATCCCCTTCCCCCCTACTTTCCTGTAGGGTAAGATACCCAGTTGAGTGTGTATGTTATTCCCTCCTTACATCAAATCTGATGAGAGCAAGATTCATTCATTCCCTTTCACCTACCCCCTCTTCCCTTCCATTACAACAGCTTTTTCTTGCCATTTTTATGTGAGATAATTTACTCCATTCTATCTCTCCCTCTCTCCTTCTGCCACTATATTCCTCTCTCACCCCTTAATTTTGTTTTCTTAGATATCAGCCCTTCATATTCAACTCGTCCTGTGCCCATAAGTCACTTATGGTTTCTCTTTCCTGTTTACCTTTTCATGCTTCTCCTGATTCTTGTATTTGAAAGTCAAATTTTCTATTCAGCTCTGGTTTTTTCATCAAGAGTGCTTGAAAGTCCTCTATTTCATTGCAAATCTGTATTTTGCCCTGAAGTATTATACTCAGTTTTGCTGGGTAGGTGATTCTTGGTTTTAATCCTAGCTCCTTTCACCTCCAGAATATCATATTCTAAGCCCTTTGATCCCTCGGTGTAGAATCTGCTCGATCTTGTGTTATCCTGATTGTCTTTCCACAATACTCAAATTGTTTCTTTCTGGCTGCTTACAATGTTTTCTCCTTGACCTGCGAACTCTGGAATTTGGCTACAATATTCTTAGCAGTTTTCCTTTTGGGATCTTTTTCAAGAAATGATCAGTGGATTCTTAGCATTTCTATTTTACCCTCTGGTTCTAGAATATCAGTGCAGTTTTCCTTGATAATTTCTCAAAAGATGATGTCTAGGTTCTTTTTTTGATCATAGCTTTCAGGTAGTCCAATAATTTTTAAATTATCTCTCCTGGATCTATTCTCCGGGTCAGTGGTTTTTCCAATGACATTGACATTCCAATGACATTCCACATTGTCTTCCATTTTTTCATTCTTGTGGTTCTGTTTTATGATTTCTTGATTTCTCATAAAGTCACTAGCTTCTTCTTGCTCCATTCTAATTTTTAAGGCAGTATTTTCTTCAGTGGTCTTTTGGACCTCCTTTTCCATTTGGCTAATTCTGCCTTTTAGGGCATTCTTCTCCTCATTGGCTTTTTGGAGCTCTTTTGCCATTTGGGTTAGTCTATTTTTTAAGGTGTTATTTTCTTCAGTATTTTCTCATTTTTCATGGTTTTCTTGCATCACTCTCATTTCTCCTCCCAATTTTTCCTCTACTTCTCTTACTTGCTTTTCCAAATCCTTTTTGAGCTCTTCCATGGCCTGAGACGAATTTATATTTTTCTTGGAGGCTTTCGATGTAGGCTCTTTGACTTTGTTGACTTCTTCTGTCTGTATGTTTTGATCTTTTATGTCACCAAAAAAAAATTCTATAGCCTGAGTCCTTTTACACTGCCTGTTCATGTTCCCAGCCATCTACTTGACTCTTGAGCTTTTTGTCAGGGTATGACTGCTTCAGTGCTTTGTCCCAAGCTTCGGGAGTTTTGTGCTGCTGTTTTCAGAGCTACTTCTATTCTGAGGTGGCATGATACTCCTCTCCTGGCCTATGCTCTGGTCTGTGAGTGCAAGCACTCCCTTCTGCCATGTAGACTCCCTCTCCACAGCCATCACAAGCTCTGCCACACCAGCACTTCTCCTCCCCCAAGGACCACCAACCAGGAATGTAACCCAGATCCAAGCAAGGCAAAGCAAGAGAACCCTGCCTCCATGCCAGCAAAGAGATCCCTGTACTCCCTCTGTGATCAGATGCTTGACTCCCTCCACTGTCTGTGGTCCTGGAGCTCCAGAAGCAGCCTCAGCCACTGTTGCTGCTGCTGCAGCCACCTTCACCACCCCAGGGCTGGGGACAGACCACACACTTCTCTCACCCAGGTCCAACAGTTTTCCCACTGACCTGTTATGTTGTCTTTGGTGTTTGTGGGTTGAGAAGTCTAGAAACTGTCACAGCTCAGTGATTCAGGACCCTGAGGCCTGCTCCGCCTCATCTACTCCAACCTGGTCTGTCCTTGTGTGGCCCATGCAGGTCTGCACTCTGCTCCCAGCACAGTTTGATAGACCCTTCCCAGCAACCATCCAGGCCATGTTGGGCTGGAGACTTGTTTCACTTGGTCATTTCATGGGTTATTTAGCTCTGGAATTTGTTTAGAGTCATTTTTAATAGCTGTTTGCTGGGATTTGAGGGAGAGCTCAAACCAGTCCCTGTTCTCATGCCACCATCTTTTTTGATTCATTTTTATACTCCAAGTACTTAGCACAGTACCTGGAACATAGTAAGCACTTAATACATGTTATTTTTCCCTCTCCCTGTCCCTCTTGCTCTCCTTCTTCTATACAATATGGCCTCAACCTATCTTTATAGCCTTATTGGACATTAGTTTCCCTTTCACACTCTATGATCCGGGCAAACCAGCCTTCTTTTGGATCCTCTCTCATGACACCTCTCTTCTTCATGGCTTTGCATTGGCTGTCCACTATGCCTAGAACACAACTCCTTCTTATGTTTGCTTCACAGACTCCCTTTTATCCTTTCAGATGCAGCCCAAGCATCATCTTCTAAGTGAATTCTTTTCTAATTCTCTCAACCTTTAATGCCTTCTCTCTCAAATATACCTTTCATGACTATTTAAATCTATCTTTCTATTTATTAATTTTAAATTTAAGTTGTAAAAATTTTTATATGTTCTTGTCTTTCTCACTGAATGTAAGCTCCTTGCAAATGCGATTATTGCGTTCTTTATGCTTTTTTCCCAGCATGTAGTATAGGCAGGCACATAGTAGCTCTTAATAATACTTGTTTAATGGTTGATAAATGATTTCCTAAAAGGGGGGAAAAACCTGGACCAGTTAGATTTACAAGTTAATTCTACCAAATTTTCAAAGAACAATTAATTCCTTTACTACATGTACTATTTGTGAAAATAAGAAAAAAGAAAGAATCCTACCAAATTCCTTTCCTAATATAAATATAGTCTTGATACCTAAACAGAGAAAGAAAACTATATACTGAGATCTCTAAGGAATATCACCACAAAATTTATGTGAAATATTTAGCAAAGAGGCTACAGAAACACGTCAAAAAGACTGTTCACTATGGTCTAGTTGAATTTATTGCAAGAATGGAGGGCTGACTTAGTATTAGGAAAACTATACATGTAATATTAATAACAAAAACAAATCACATTACTATATTAATAGATGCAGAACCCATTTCTTTTAAAAATACTCATAGGAACAAAAGAAACATCATTAATATTCTAAATAGTGCCTCTCTAAAACCAAAAGCCAGAATTATATGTAATATAGACAAACAAGAAGCCTGTAAAATTTGGGATAAAGCAAGGATGCCCATTGTTGCCACTAACCATTTCATATGGCACTCAGAATATAAGCAGTAAAACAAAAAAATGAGTTTGAGGGCATAAGCATAGGCAAATATCAAATAAATTTATTCTTTTTGTAGATTATATGGTCTCAGAGAACCCTAAAAAATTAGCTAAAAATTAATTGAAATTGAAAAAAAAGTGTACAAGGATATAAAATAAAACCACACATCTCATCAGCTGAGGAAACCCAGTAAGAAGAGATAGAGAAATTTCACTCAAAATAACTATAGCATGTAAAAATTACTTGAGAGTCCATTGAACAAAGCATACCCAGGAACTACGTCAATATAACTACAAAATACTCTTTCCAGAAATAAAGACAGACCTGAATAATATTAGGAGAAATATTAATTGCTCATGGTTAGGTTAAGCCAATATAATTAAAATGACAATATCTGCTAAATTAATTCACTTATTCAGTTCCATGCCGAACTATGAAATGATTACTTTATGGAACTAGAAAAAAATAACAAAATTCATCTGGAGGAAGAAAAGGTCAAAAATCTTAAGGGAAATAACGAAAACAAGTGGGATGGAAGGATGTCTAGCAGTACCAGGTCTCAGATTATATTACAAAGAAGTAATCATCAAAACGATTTCACTGGTTAAGAAAAAGTGAGGTTGATCAGTGGAGCAGATTATACATACATACATACATACATATACACATATGTGTGTGTATATGAAATATAAAGAAGTAAGCAAATGTAATTTAAATTGAAAGACCACAGCTACAGCGGTAAAAATTCACCATTTGACAAAAATTTCAGGGAAACCTAGAAAACAGTCTGGCAGAAGTAAAATATAGAACAAGGTAGGATACGTTCTATGCTTGGTCTCCCAATCCTGAGTAGGCTGCATCCACACAAGGTGGCTGCTACTTCATCCCTCAAGGTTATAGGGTACCCTGAAAGTCTGGGGATTATCTTTCTAATACTACAGTTCAGGATCTCTCAAGACAGTGATTCATCTCAGTACTTATCAGTTTATATCAAGTCAACCAGACAATTAGCTTTTAGAAAACAGGTATTTACTACAATGACATAGTAAAAAACAGGTGGTACAAATATCCTCCCGTATTAGGGGGACACATTCCCACTGGGAGAAAAAAATTGGCAATGATGCTTGAGATTGTTATCAAGCCCTTCTACAAGGTGACAGAATTTTGTTTAAGAATCTTGGTATTCCTGGGACACACAAGTTAGCAGAATGATGGAAAGCTACTGTATACCTAGTTACCAAGGAAAGACTGGGCAACTTGCCTGTTTACAAAATAGCCGCAGAGACTGGCAGGGCCCTGATAATACAATTCACTACAATGATGACTTCTTGCTAGTTGGGCTACCGGATGAGCAAGTAGAGACCAGTGAGACTCACCTCAGCAGACCCTAAGCAGAAGAATCTACCTGCAAGTGATTTTTAGACTATCTGATCTAGGAGACGGCTCAGAAATAAACATTTCCGGTAAAGAAGACTATATAATGTGCCCCGTCAACTAGTCCAACCAATGAAGGAGGACTGGACCCAAAAGCAACACTTTTTCTTTCTGGTCTCAGAATTTGAGCATTGGAAAAGAACTCAGAGGTCATTTAGCCCAACCCATTAATAAAAGGAAGGCCCATTGTAATATAATGATAAGTGTTTATCTAGCTTCTGCTTAAAGGACTTCAAGGAGGGGGAATCCCCCAACCTCCACCTCTTGAAACTACCCATTTTACTTCTGGGCAGATTTAATTGTTATGAAGGTTTTCTTGGCATCAAGTCTGGGTTGGTCTCTTTGCAACTTATACCCATTGCTCCTGATGTTGGCACTGGCACCGAACAGAACAACTCTAATTCATCTTACATATGACACCTCTTGAAATATTTCTCTAGGCTAAACATACCTAGCATCTTCGAGCAATCCATTTGAGTCAAGGACTCAAGAACCTTCAGTACCCTGATTTGTTTTTTTTTTTAATCTAGATACTCTCTTACCAATGTCCTTCCTATATTTGGGGCTCATAAACTGAACACAATACTCCTGATAAGATCTGATAAGGGCAGTGTACAATAGAAGTATCACCTTCCTATTCCTGGAAGCTATACCCCTCAATGCAGCCCAAGGTCACTTTTTTGCCCACCACTTCGAGTAGCCAGTGCATTAAAACCCTGAGACTTTTTTTTTCAGAACCAGTGCTCAAACCTGCCAGAACCTTTTGAGTCTTAATTCTGTCATCAACTATCCCTCCCTGTTTTGTGTCATCTGAAAATTTGGTTTACATGCTATCTATATCGTTATGCAAGTGATTGACAAAAATAAGAATAATTTTACTGATAAATAACACTGACTCAAATACCAGATGCCTGGGGTACTCTACTGGGCTGGGGTGGATCCCTGGGGATTACCAATCACACTGACATTGAAGCATTACCAACTGCTTTTTGAATCTGGTGTCTAGCCTGTTTTGAATCCATTTGCTTGTATTATATCTAATGTATAATGCTCCATCTTCTCCACAAGAATGGTATGAAATGCTTTTTCAGGAGCTCTTCTAAAACTTAAATAATCAATATTTATTGCATCCCCTTTTTCTTCTAGTTTAGTAATCCAGTCAAAAAAATAAAATGAGATTCATCTGGCATGACCAGGTCTTGATGATACCATGTTGGTATTACCTACGTACCTATAATGACCTCTTCCCTCTCTAGATACTTGCCAACCATCTCTTTAATCATCAGTTCTAGATATTTCTTAGGAATAAGAATCAAGCTAACTGGACTGTAGTTTGCAGCCTTTGTTTTTTTTAAGATTTTATTAAATTTATTTATTTATGTTTAGTTTTCAACATTCACTTTTATAAGATTTTGAGTTCTAAATTTCCCTCCTCCCTCCCTTTCCCCCCACTCCAAGATGGCATGCAATCTGATATAGGCTATACATGTATAATAATATTAAATATATTTACACATTAAACAAAAGGGAAAAACCATTAGAAAGAAAAAACAAAAAACAGAAAAAGAAAAAAATAGTATGCTTCAATCTGTATTCAGATTCCAAAGTTCCTTCTCTGGATGTGGATAGCATTTTCCATCATGAGTCTTTTGGAATTATCTTAGATCATTGCGTTGCTGAGAAGAGCTAAGTCTATTAAAGTTAGTCATTGTACAATGTTGCTGTTACTGCGTACAGTGTTCTCCTGGTTCTGCTCACTTCACTCAGCATCAGTTCATATAAGTCCTTCCAGGTTTTTCTGAAATCTGCTTGCTCATCATTTCTTATGGAACAACAGTATTCCCATTACATTCATATACCACAACTTGTTCAGCCATTCCCCAGTTGATGGGCATCCCCTCAATTTCCAATTCTTTGCCACCACAGAAAGAGCTACTATAAATATTTTTGTACATGTGTGTTGGTAATCAAAATGGGCTCCCTTAGCACTTAGTTCAACAAATGCCCTTGAAGAGTTTGGCCTTTGTTTCCTTTGATTAATTCAGTGTTTTTGATTGAGTCTTACTAAGTGCTAAGCCCCAGGCCCAAACCCCTATTAGGTGTAAAACCTTAGTGGGTGTGGATTGGCAACTAAGGTGGGGCCCAAGGTGGGGCTAACTCCAGGGAGGGCCTAGTTTACATGTCTTCGGAGAGCAGAGGCTTTTAGACCACATGGGTTTAAGTCCACCTCTTTGTGACGATTCTAGGTCACGTGGGTGAGTCGCATGTTTGACTCACCCCTGATGCTGAAAAAGATATAAAAACAAGGGGGTTGGCTGTCTGTTCTTTGGAGCTCTACCTGCAGCAGTGGTGGCGAGCATGACTCTGGGCCAGCCCTTGTTCCGAGCTCCTGGGCTGAACCTAGATGTTAGTAACTATGAATTGTATTGGGTCTGTCTGTTGATATTTGTAATTTGTTTGTATTTTGTTCTGAAGTTCAGGGTGCTGGATTCTTCCCCTGAACTAAGTGAGTGCTGTCTGTATGCTGGATTAAAGTAAACTTGTCAACCCCTTCACCTTGCTTTCCTTATTAAGGCAGATCAAAAGAAACTGTGCTGTTGGCAGCCTTCCGGGTGCTGGCTGTGGGTGGATCTTACACCCCCACAGAAGCTGCTAGCCTGATTGTTGAAACAACATGTAGGTCCTTTTCCATTTTTTATAATCTCTTTGGGATATAGACTTAGTAGTGGTTATTGCTGGATCAAAGGGTATGAACAGTTTTCTAGCCCTTTGGGCATAGTTCCAAATTGTTCTTCAGAATGGTTGGATCAGTTCACAACTCTACCAACAATGCATTAGTGTTCCAATTTTCCACATCTTCTCCAGCATTTATAATTTTCCTATTTTGTTCTCTTAGCTAATCTGATAGCTGTGATGTGGTGCAGCCTCTGTTCTTGTCCTATTTTTGAAAACCAGGACATTTTCCCTTCCCTAATCTTGTGGAACCACAATCGTTAAAATACCACTGATGATGGTTCATCAATCACATCTGCTAGATCTTTAAAAATGTGAAGATTTTTAGTTTATCTGGCCTAGGTGACTTAAATTCACCAAGAAGGCTAGGTAAGCTCTCTTTCTCTCTCTATTTCCTTGTTTGCCTTGTGTGTCAACTCCCTGTTAGTCATTTCTTTTCTGATGTTTCCTGTGGACAGGTAATTCTTCTTTACAGAGAAAATAGAAATAACTTAAGTATTGAGCAGCTTTGCTTTCTTTTTGTCGTCAGTTATTATCACCGCATCCCCACACAAGGAAAGGTTCTTTGCCTTCTTTGAGCCTCCTGTTTCTACTAATATAGCTTACAAAGGATAGGAACTAGATTCAGTGAGGATGCTCCCTTTATCAACATAGGTCAGTACCTTCCCTAAAATGTCTAGTCTTTATAGAGTTGCCTAGAGTACAGACAGGTCAAGTGACTTGTTCAGGGTCACAGAACCAGTATGTCAGAGACAGAATTTGAACCCAGATCTTTCTGGCTTCAAGGTCAGATCTTTCTCCATCATGACACACTATCTCTCACAGCTTTACTAAAAACAAAAAGAAAAGTCCTTTTTGTTGTCCTTAATTCTCATGCAGCCCTAGCTCATTCTGAGTTTTAGCATTTCTGATGCTATTTTTGTAGGACCATGCCTCATACATACTCATTTTCTATTACTGGTCTTTTCATCTATATCCAATGCACTTCTTTTAAAATTCTTAGCTTGTTGGAGAGTTGCTTATGAATTGGCACTTGGTGTCTTCAAGCAAACTCATTTCATTCCTGAGTATCTCCAATCTCTCGTGGGCTGACTTCTTCTATAAGTTTTTTACTGAATCAAATCCTACTTATCTTTCCTCTGAACTCTTTGAAGTCTGTTGTCTCCAAATCTGTGGTGCGTATCAAGACTATGTCTAGGTTTTTTTTCTTCTATTACAAATTCTAGGATGGAGTGATCGTTTGCCTGCCAGTGTACCTATCATTTTTACCCCGACAATCATTTGCTTCCTGTTCATGAGAATCAAATTTACAATAGAATTTCCTTTGTTGATTCCTCCATATTTTGAATGATAAAATTATTACTTAGGCACATCAAAAATTTCACTCCCTAGATCACAGGAGGTGAATTATGTAACAACAATTTTGCTAGCAACTACTGTGGCTGTGTAAAACCAACAACAACCAGCACACAGAAGGCCGCTAACACAGGTTCTTTTGATCTGCTTTACTAAGGAAAGTAACTGTTAGGGGTTAACAATCTCACTTTAATCCAACATACAAATATAACTCACTTAGTTCAGGAGGAACTGAACTTCAGAACAAATACAAATAGAAATTACAAACATCAACAGACAGACCTTGTCTGATTTAAATCACAATTCATAGTTATCAGGAAAGCATCAACATCTGGGTTTACAAGCTGGGAGGCTCTTAACAACGGCTGCCCGGAGTCTCTTCAAGTCACATGCCACTCTTCCAGTGAGTGAGAGCCCCAAAGGAAAAACGTCAACCTGAGTTTATAGATCTTGTTCAGGGTCAAAGGGCATCACAATGTGCGATTCAAACCCATGTGACCTAAAAGCATCACAAATGTGCCACTCAAACCCATGTAAACTAGGCTTTCCCTTGAAGCAAGCAAGTCATCCAAGACTCCCCATCTAATCAAAGAAACAAAGGCCAGACTCATCAAGGGCACTTGATTAAATAAGTGCTAAAAGGGAAAACAGTAAAAGAAAGTCCCATCTTAATTACTGATACAAATGGAGAATTTTGATTACATAAAACTTGAACGTTTTTTTTTCACAAACAGAACCAATGTAATTAAAATTAGAAGAAAAACCCAGGAAACTGGGAAAAATCTTTGCAACAAGTTTCCCTGATAAAGGTCTCAATTCTAAGATATATAGGGAACTGAGTAAAATTTCTAAGAATAAGAGCCATTCCCCAATTGATACGTGATCAAATGATATGAATAGATAGTTTGAGAGTAAGAAATCCCAGCTATCAATAGCCATATAAAATAGGCTTTAAATCACTAATAATTAAAGAAATGCAGATTAAAGCAATTCTGATGTACTATCTCACACCCATCAGATTGGTAAAGATCCCCAAAAAGGAAAATGACAAATCTTGCAGGGGCTGTGGGAAAACAGGGACATTAATTCATTGTTAGTGGATCTGTGAACTAGTCCAACCATTCTGGGAAACTGTTTGGAAATATGTCCCCTAAAACTACTAAATTGTGCATACCCTTTGATGTAGCGATACTTCTGTGCTGGATACCAAAGAGACAAAAGAAAAAATGACCCATATGCACAAAAATATTTATAGCAGCTCTTTTTGTGATGGCAAAGAATTGGAAATTGAGGACATGGCCATCAGTTGGGGAATGGTTGAACAAGTTGTGGTATATGATTGTGTTAGAATACTATTGTGCTATAAGAAATGACAAGCAGGATGCTTTCAGAAAAACCTGGGAAGACTTACATGAACTGATGCTGAGTGACATGAGCAGAACCAGGAGAACACTGTCCATAGTAACAGCAACATTGTGTGATGTCCAACTTTGATAGACTTAGTTCTTCTCAGCAATGCAATAATCCAAAACCAATTCTGAAGGACGTATGATGAAAAATTCCGTCCACTTCCAGAGAAAGAACTGATGGAGCCTGAATGCTGACTGAAGCATACTTATTTTACATTCTTTATTATTCTTGGATTTTTTGGGTTTGTGTTTTCTTTCGTAACACGGGTAACATGGAAATGTTTTGCATTACTGCATACATATAAACTATATGAAATTGTTTGCCTTCTCAAGAAAGGAGAAGGGGAAGGAGAGAATTTGGAACTAAATTTTTTTTTTAGAAATGAATGTTAAAAAGTTTGTTTACATCTGATTGAGAAAAAATAAAATAAAAATTAAATGTTAAAAAAAAGCCACCATCTCTGCTCCACTTAGGACCTTCTGAAAGGAGAATACTGAGTGAAGTCCTCTACTGGACCAGGAACCATTTCAAACCTGAGCATCAAATTCTATGGCCCTGAAGAAATCTCCCTTCTAGGCTAGCACAAATCTGGACTAAAAACATGGATGGAAGTGATAAAGGCGTCAGCCTCAGTGGACAGGAGCCAGGAAAGAGCTGGTCATATGAAAGTAGTAGGAAGATAAAAGAGACAGAAGCATGTTTCTCAAATGAGCTGGAAGGGAGGAGGGAGACAAATATATGGCCTCCAGGGATTTACTTAGGAGAACAAGCCCCCTGCCAGTAATACTATGGGAGGGGCTGTCTTTAAGAGGGAGGCTTCACATTCCTGTTGGTGTGGGAAAGCCTGGCTAACAAGTCCTAGCAGGGCCCTCAGACGAGCAGGCTTGTGTGCATGTGTGTGGGGGCGTGGTGGGAGTGTATGCCAAAGCATGTGCCTATCACTCAGGGGGCGTCCAGGAACATGGCCTCTCATCACCCTGGACTTGAGCTGAACTGCCCACTAGCTCTTAGGTGGGCCTAAGACTATGTGGTACTAAGTGATCAAGAAGTGTATGCATTTATTCATTGGGTCCATATAGATGGTCAAATTGGATGAGGGAAGGGCTTGTATGTGTCTTCTGTGGTCTCCCTCACAGAGCCTAAAAGAGAACAGAGAACAAGGACACGTGATAAGATCCTGGGATTTCAGAAGCTGAGAGATCACAGTACCTTAGGACTGTAAGCTCCAAGGAACCTTATATTCTTTTATCTAACCTATTCATTTTACAAATGAAGAAACTAAGGTCTGGAAGGGGGAAGTCACTTGACCAAGACTATGCTGCAAGTAAGTAGCAGAGGCTAGATTCAAACCCAAGTCTTTTGACTGGTCCAGTGCTCTTGGGATTATACTCTTCCAAATGCAGAGCTCCAAAAGGAGGGTTTGAATTATCCATTTCTACTGGCAAAATGAACTCTATAAATGGTATCATGGATACTCTCTTGTAGCTCTTTTTTTAAAAATAAAATTTTATTGATATTTTTGATTTTTACATTGCCAAAATTTCTTCCGGTGTTGCTCCCCTTCTTCTCAGAGAGCCATCCAATATAACAAATATTCCACATAATAACAAGTACTTTTTCCTTTAAGAGAGGAAAAAAAGGGAAAAGAGGGAGAAGAAAATCAGCAAAACCAAAAGTCTGAAAATATTCTCCATAATTTTTAAAGGGTTGGGTATTACATTGTATAAAGATCCTAGACCAGGCATCAGCAGAGATGGAGGTTTGAATCTTACCTCTGACTTTTTATAGCTTTGTGTCCATGAGCAAATCACAAGTTTTCCAAACTTCAGTTTCCTCATCTGCAAAAAAGGGATAATAAAACTTGCAATATTTACTTCACAAGATTGTAATAAGAATCAAATAGTGAGTGTAAAGTCTTTTTGGAATATCTTAAGTGCTGTATAAATGTCAATTATCCTGATTTCTTTTTTGCTCTTTATATAAGAGTTTGATTTTCAGTTTTGTACCTGGTTGGGTGGGGTTCACAGATAGCAGTTGTCAGTTCCTTTGGAAATCCACTTGACAAAGATCATCTGCTAGCTTAGGCTTCCTCATCCTAGAAAGAAGAGACAAAAAAAAGAAGGAAGCAAGGGTTAATGAATCAGGCAGGTCAGGTCCAATGGGGGTTTGAGAACTAACTGGCAATCTAGGATTGTAGTGCAGAGAAATAAGCATTCTCTTTTGACCCTGAGAATGAATTGGACTCTCATGAGCTCTGATGTTGATTTCAGTCACACTTGGGAATTTGGAAAATGACAGAGTTTTGATATGGTCAGTATGCACCTTTAAAAAACAAAAACAAAAAATGCCAGGGCATGACCCTCTTTTTAGCTCAAGAGTAGTTCAAATCACTCTCAGGGCTTTGCCTTACAAAACCCAGAATGCCATTCAGTTCTCAAGCTCCTGTTAGAAAAAGAAAGAGGCCAAAGACACATTCGATTGAAATAGAATCAGACAGACGGTAGAATACTTAAACATTTAATGCAAATAAATAAGACAGTCCTGTCCTCCTGGACCTGTTATCTAAGGGGGAAAGACATATATATGAGGGATCTAGAAAAGACCAGGGGAGGGTGGAGAGAAGGGTAGAAGTAGTAGAGGAGGTAAGGAAAAGTTGAGAGAATGAATGCAGGCACAAGGAAGCTATAACATGGTGAGGTTCCTTCCTAAGATAGTGGCACAGGAGGAGTCCCAGTCAGGTGAACAGGACCTCAGGGCAGAAGTTCGCCAAGAGGTGACAAGGTGTCAGGCAAGGAGGAGAAGTACTGAGAGTGTGTCCAGGTAGAAGTGAGGTGGAACCTAGGTCATAAAATCACAGCCTCTCAGAGTTGGAAAGGACCTATATGGTTAACCTATCTGGATTGTCCAGTCATAGAATCCTCTTTATAGTGACCTTGCGAGGGTATGATTTAGCTTTTCTTGATTATTTTTAGTGAAAGGAGGCTCTCAACTTACGGATAATTTCGTTTGGGGCGGGTCTGGTTGTTTCTTCCGCGTATTGAGCTGAAAATGTGCTTCCTTGTAATTTCTCCACATTGGTTCCATTTCTGTCTTCTGTAGACAGACAAAACAAAACAAATATAGACATAACTCACATTTCTGTAGCATTCTACAATGCTCTTTTGAAGTGTAGCACAAGTATTATTATACAGATGAAGAAATTGACATTTAGAGAGGTCATTTGACTTGCCCCAGGTCCAACAGATAGTAAATGGCAGAACCAGCATTTAAACACAGATTCTCAGAATCCCATTACAACATTTTTTTTTTCCACTAGACCTTTTCACATTTAAGCCTTTTCTACCTGATGGCCCTTCAAATATTTGAAAATGGTGACTAGTCATGTTGCTACTACCTCTCTTCTCTAGGTTAAAACATCCTTAGTTTCTTCAAGTGGCTTTTATACAGCTTGAGAGGACCTACCTTTTGCATCTCCCTCTCCTCCCCCCTCCCTCTTGGATGGTAAAGGAGACTTCAGTACTAGGTCAAATATGAAATGTGGCTTCCAAATTCTATAGCCGGGAGCCACAAATTCCTCTCTCTGTAGGTGAGAAAGGAACAGGCATTGTTCTCTTCCTTTGCTTGCCAACAGGAAGGCAAGACTCCACCCTCCACATAGGACCCAGCTCAGGTTCATTAGTTTACCTTTGGTCTGCCCTTTACAAAGCCCTTTCCAGAGCTCATTCTCTCTGAAGTCCTGTGGGTTGTTTTTTTTTTTTTAACTTTTCCCTCTCCTTATAACAATATTTTACATTTCTATAATGCTGTTAAGGCTTAGAAAATACTTTCCTTTTAATGATCCTGTGAAGTAGCTAAAGCAAGTATTATTTCTCCATTTTTCAGATGAAGAAGCAGGAGTTCAGAGATGTTAAAAGACTTGTCTGTGACCATACTGTTGAGCAAGTAGCTGAAACAGGATTTGATTCTCTAGATTCCAGGTTCTGTGCACATTTTTCCTGTACTCACGGATATGGCTCTGGTTAGGAAGAGTGGATACAGGCAAGGAACAGACTACAGAAGATAACACAGACTATGTTTAGCTCCAGCCTGTATTTCTAGACTTATTATACCTTACTTCCCTTCACACATTCTACAGTCCAGCCAAACCGACCTACTTGTCACCCCTCACAATAGCGTTTCATCTCCCATATCAGCACTTTGCAGGCCTGGAACGTAATTTTTCGAATTCTCAACCTCCTTCAAAGTGAAGCATGGGGTATTGTGTGTGGCTTGCA